>NC_092803.1:22523586-22842458 GCF_040954645.1 Diabrotica undecimpunctata | reverse complement strand
TTTCTTTTTCCTGTTGTTTTCTATGGGGAAAGTTACTGTAGTACTTACCTATAATTGCTACTTTGATCTATTCTTAATATTCAGATATGCGATTTTCTATGATTATCTGATACTTTGACTACTGCTGACCTCTGATAGAAGCTAATAAAACATTATATTTATAGAGACACTAGCTACAAATTGAAATACACCAAATGACGTTGGATGTGCATTTATGCGCCGAACCCCACTCTCCTGTCGTATACCATCCTAATAAGCAAAGTCCTCCTCTCCTTCTTCTCTACAGGGCAAAATATCAGTGGGAAGACGCCAGAATTCGTGACTGAAAGATCTGAGAAGAGGTTTGATCGCTCATCCGCACAAATCTTTCATGCAGCAGTTTCCAAAGTTACAATTGCTATTTGAATCGCCAACCTTCGAAAGGAGACAGCGCAATAAGAAGAAAGATGTAGACTTAATTTTGTCGAATGTTTTAACATTTCTTTGGCAACCTCTATAATGTGATAATAATGACCCTTAATTCCTGTTATAATATGTGATGGAGCTTCACTCCGTGAGTATATTCTGTCAGGGATCGAGACAATAACAATACACAAGGTAAAGGCGTATTATATCTAATGTTCCCAAACCTACATGGCAGTTGAGTATCTAAAAGAAACTGTTACAAATGGTGCACTGTAGGCAACCGACCATATCTCCTGTCATATTAGACCTTATATCTACATTAGGAACTCTTTAGGTATGGACCCTTATTCTCCCCTAGTTGTAGAAAGCCAAAATTATCAAAAAAAAAAACGGAACTTTAAGAACTCGCTAAAACTAACGAAAATACTTTCAAAACAGACTCCCAGCAGATTAATTACCACTACCAACAACATCCGAAGTAGGGGTTGATTCAAAGTCGTTATACCTAAGAAACCTCCAACAATTCTCCAGAGAGAACTAACAGGCTGATAAGCGGGCTTCACAACTGTAGTAGGTAGCAATGGTACTGCGGTACATACAATAGTACTCTCGACGAGAACATTAAAAAAACACACAATTTTCTCCAAAATTATTTGTGGTGGTGGAAGTTACAAAACTGCTCTAACTGGAATCAAGATAGCAGTGATTCCCAAGAACTATCTGGATATAATAGTGTCTGAGAATAAAATAGAATACATAATATGTACTACTTCTTATCGATGAAGATCTATGTGCTCCTCGATATGAAGGATACAGATTTATAGATGGGTACTATGAGGCGATATGTGCTAAGGATACCTTTATTATCACAAATGACTTTCTTGAAAAAAAAAAGTCGTATTTAAGGGTGGAGAACTGGACAATGCATTGCTCCAAGCCAGCCGCCGATGGCGGACTAAGTGAGTCTCAGATTCGACAAAGAGTCTCAGTAAGATTTAAGAGAGCTGTAGTGGAATAACTCTTATTAATTCCATTAAGGTAGTTTTAAAAAATTGCATTAAAAGAACTCTTACAGCTTACAGTTTAAGGACACCAATCAACCAAAGTCTTATCATGTAAAAGATCTAGGGACCAAACTGTAGAGTATGTGAACTAATTATCGGTATATCAGACAATCAAATTGTAACCTGTCACTTTGCTGATTTGACCTGCGTAACCAAACGAAATAACCTTAAGCTTCCCTAATAATATTCATGACTTTTATCTAGAGCACGGTAATTCTAAGTGGAGTTTATTAAAAGATTTGGGTTAGGTACAAAGATCTCGCGACCGAACGCCAGGGACAAGTGGTCTCTAGCCTAAGACAAGAAGAATGAGAACTTTTAAGGGCTTACGTCACAATGCAGACGATTTACTACATATCTAATAGTTTCAGTGATCTCCAACTTATTTGGGAAAGACCACCGCAAGTTTTATCCACACTAGCTAAACTATTCCTGTCCGTCAAGATGTTTACTGAAAATTATGTTCGGTGTCATATTTAACAGCCTACACTAGGTACTACTTAAGTCCTTGAGAGTACGTACACATTACATTTTGTTATAATGGTACCAAATATACTCAATTCATTGTTTGGTGGTTTTTATGAACCAGTTATATATTTTCGATCGCAAATCTATTCGAAATTGAAAGTATTGTTATATTTGGCAAAAGGACAGATATATAAATAACTGAATTTGGTAGAAGGTCACGAAACAATTATTAGTTGTTACTAATAGCTGTACGTTAGCCAAATTAGGTTAAAAATAAAATAACATCATCGCTTTTATTAAATTAATTTTACACAAAGAATAATTGATGAAAGCAATTCATAAGTGCGTCATTTACACATATCTTTTAGTCCAGTTCCTAAATATTTTTTTATTTTTGAGCCTTGATTATGTTTTATTTTCGCATTATTTAATGAAGCTTCTACGACCGTTCGGCAAAATTTTGTATAATATGTCAAGCTTTTTATACTTTTTATAAAATTAGTTACGTTTTTTAACATGATAAATTTTCTGGTGGTCATATTAAATTGGTGCAGTATACGTTTGAGATCATCTACACTTTGAGAGAGTAGTATTGAGTCGTCTGCATAGCAGATTACTTTAAGTTGTTTTTCTCCCGTTTGGTATCCGTTTTTAGTTCATACTTTTTTTATTATTTCATCCATAATCAGGTTGAACAATAGATAACTCGGGGAATCTCCGTCAGTTAGTTTTTCTTCTACTTTTATTGTGTTGTTTTGGTAGATATTTTAGATCGTTTTTTATTATTCCCAAAGGTATGTATCTTGCGTACAATAAGTGGATAACGTCCTTTAATTTGACCCGGTCAAATGCCTTCTTAAGGTCCACGAAACTTAGATATGCAGGTTTGTTGTATTCTAATGATTTCTCTTGCACTTGCGTCATTATAAATATAACGTCATTACAAGATGTTTCCGACCTCAAACCTTGTTCTTCTTCTGCTAGTGACGCTAGTGTTATAATTTCATTCAGTTTATTTATTATCACTTTGGTTGTTATTTTTAGTGTTATGTTTAATCATCCCTCTGTAATTTTTCGGGTCCGACTTGTCTCCCTTTTTGAAGAGAGGTATTAGGTTGCTTGATCTCCATTCTTGAGGAATTCTGTTTTGTTCTACTATTTTTTTGATTAGTTTTAATATTTGTGTGGTCAGATCTGGTCCTCCGTACTTTATGAGTTCGTTCGGTATTCTGTCCTCTCCTAATGATTTTCTATTTTTTAATTTCATTCATGCTTCCTTTACCTCTTCCTCCTCAATATTTGTTTCTTCGTTTGCCATTACCTCTGGTGTTGGTGGTTCATTATCGTCACGTTTAGCAAATGGGATCCGAAGTAGTCTGTGCATGTTTCCTTTAGAATGTGTTTCGTTTTTATTAGTTCGTTAGTTGTGTTTTGTATTATAAAAAGACTTTCTTTTACTTCCTCTCTAAACCATGGGGTTTTCTTTTTTGATATGTGAGTGTTTGATACTTTACTCTCTACAAGTGGTTATGTTGCTGCGTTAATTATGTTATTTTTGAGTTTTTCCCTGCTTTCCTCGATGTTATCGTTTTCTAATATTTCATTCCCAACAAACTTATTCTTTTCTGATATTCTTTTTCTGTATGAGTATTCCGTGGATTCGTATATTCGTCGATTTCCGTATATATTACTTATATTTACCCTAAATATTTAGCGATGGGGCTAAAAAATCCGTTTTACTTGTTCAAACTGCTAAGAATTGAGAAAATTTTAGGCCACGTAATCGAAATCCGCCACTGGTTAGTCAAAAACGTACCAAATTGTACCCAAATCCACTATTTCTTCATGGAATCTCAAAACAGAGGCTAAAAGTGCAGAAATTGATTCGAATTTGAGAAAACATGAGAAATGAAAGCTAACTGATACTTAGAAATCACTAAAAATATTCTCAATTCAATCAGAATCACGAATTTCGAAAAGGGAATCAAATATTGCCAAATATGTGGAAAATTGATTCGGAACTTTAATAAATCTCGTTTTGAACCAAACTCTATATTATCTTTACTTCTAGTATTTTCTTCAATTATTTCCTACGGATTTTACTATTTTCGAATGGATACATGATTGTCTTAATAACCTAACGTTTTCTTCTTAACTGGAAACTTATAGCTTCGTTTTTTACTTGTTCAATACACTCTTCCGTTGTACTAGACAAAAATACATTAAATATAAGCTGCAGACAAGATATCTAAGGCTACGACGGTGAAGATAATAATTGACTCAGGTAAAATCCTATATTTAGGATAAATATAAATAATATTATTTTATATATATATATATAGGAGGGATCCTGAAGCGTCTTTGCCATTCCTTGATGTTCTTATTCAGAAAAATCCACCTCACAGTTTTTCCTATTCCGTGTACCGGAAACCCACTCATACAAACCGCTATCTCAATGCCCAGTCACATCATCACCCCGCCCAACTTAATTCAGTCATCAACACTCTTATTTCCCGTTCCATAAGACTTAGCGACAACAATCACAGGTCATCCGAAATCAATTCAATAAGACAAACACTCCTACAAAACGGCTACCACAAAACCCAAATCAATAGAAGCATTCAAAAACTTCTAAACCCCATTCCATCCAAAGAAGAAACCTTGCCGCCGGATCAACCCAAAATCTTTCTACCTTTTATTAAAGGTGTCACTGACAAGATCAGTAGAACTCTTATCCCTCTTAATATCAAAACCATCTTCACCACTCATTCCAAATTGTCCAATCTCGTTAGATCCGTAAAAGACCAAATCCCCAATGAAGACCATGGTGTCTACGAGATACCTTGTTCCAGTTGCCCACGTACATACGTAGGACAGACAAACCGACGAATCCATAACCGTATTTACGAACATTCTCTATCAGTCAAACATTCCGATACCACTTCAGCCCTAGCCCAACATCATATTCAGACAGGCCACAAAATAGATTTCGAAAAAGCAAAAACCATCGCTCCCATCCGATCATTAAAAGCGAGAATCATTCGTGAAGCTATCGAAATCGAAAAACGGCTTCACAGCTTGAACACGCGCGATGACGCGAAACGATTGCCGGCAACATGGCGACCCCTTCTTCAGCGACCTCCCGCCCACACCGCTCAGGCCACGTCAGCTCAGACCACGTCAGCGCATACCGTTCCCGCGCATACAGCGAGTATAAAAGCAGCCACACAGGGTAAGACCGGTTGTCACTCGACACTGGGGAGTAGGCAGATTGAGACCTCAGTGCCGAGAGACAGTTCTTGCAATATAGAACACGATACTGGTACGTCTCGAGTGAGGGGAGTAGGCAGATTGAGACCCCGAACTCGAACCGAACCGTATCCCTCTTGATAATGGCTCCAAAATGGGTGCCGAAACGTCGAGTTTTAAATCCTCAACGCGGTTCTTCCCGAGAACTCAGTAATTTTCATATATATATATATATATATATATATATATATATATATATATATATATATATATATATATATATATATATATATATATATATATATATATATATATATATATATATATATATATATATATATATATATATATATTATACATATGAAGGAAACAATTTGGAAATTTTATACACTTTTCGGTCAATTAGCTCGCCGTATCTCAGTGATCCAAGATTTTCCTAAATCGGAACTCTGTTGAAACTTTGCTTTTGTCTTTGTCTTTATTTCTAATGTTTTCTGCCAGTTTCTTAAGTGTTCTACTAATTTAATGCAGAGATGTGGTTTTCTTGATATTTTATCATTGTGCTTCTCTTGATTACTATCAGTTTTTGCTGTTCAAGTAGCTGTACGGTCTAATCCGTCCTCCACGTAGACTGAGGTTTGGATTCAGGATGGTTTCAATAAAGGGAGCGAAAGGAAAAATGAAACAAATCGTATCTAAACGAATGTGTATGTCTTATCTACGATTTTTTACATCATACCTAAATCAATTATACAAATCTATTTTGTTTTACCATATAGATACAAAAACTCTTACTATATTTTAGTATTTTAGATAAGAAAGCGACTAGAACACTGGTCTCCTAGTATTCCAACTGAAAACAATGAATAGGAAACGAAAGCGGGAAATCCTCAAAACATCACCAAGCCAACTGGTTTTCCTATACAATGTACTGAATCAGCAATACAATATTTAAAAGAAAATATAGCTGTGGCGGCCACAACTCATGTTCAACGGAGTTTTCTTCACTTACATCCGCCTACTGCCATCTGCTACTACCTTCTTTGTCAGCTGTCATTGCAACAATTACATTAGTGGGCGGGGCCAGCAATGATATTAATTATAAAATTTTCTCACGATTTAATAACCATATATATACATATATAAAGTATAATGTATATATATAAAAAGTATATAAAGTTTTTAAAGATATATAAAGTAAAGAAGTACATATTCTGGGATATATGTTTAAATCTTTATTCTTTGATTTTGTGTTTCATAATTCCAAAGGTACAAATATGATCTAGTACGATACTAGCTCTGGATAAATCATTTTGTCCTTCCATTTAATTTCTATGACTAGGTTCTTATACATTTTATTCTCGGTGTCTTTTCTGAGATTTTAGTATTTAATATGTTTGTCGCCCTGTGATTCTCCTTTCCTTTATCAATTTCCTGGTAAAAATGGAAGCTGTTTTGTCACTTTCCATCCATGCACCATAAGGGTACGTATGTCGTTAAAATCTGGGAAAGGATTTGAATATACAGAAGGGGATAAAACTCATTTGATATTTTCTGGATTTCCTGCTTTGTTCGATTGTTATAAATAACTACAATGAAACAGTTAAGGACATTTTTACGTGTGAAGTTAAAGGTAATGAATAAATATGGACATATGTCTGGACACTACTAATGCTGCTTTACGAATTTATAAGGAGACTCCCAACCAAATAACCTAAAACAAAAAATATACAACAATTAGACTGATTGTATTAGTCATACAATATAGATAATATTTGTGTTGAAAATGTAGAGACTAATTAATTCATTTTTCAGCTATACACGAGCAGCAAACTATATTTAATCTATGACTCATTTGAAATTTACATCATAAAGAATTTGCCATACGGTTTTTCATACGATCAAAATCTTAAAAAAAATAGCTAGCAAACGCTATGTTGCAAGACTATTTCCTAAAGCCGATTTTTAAATCACATATCTCTTATTTAAAATTCGTTATACGTTCTTCTATGTATACTTTTGACTGAAGTTAATTTTTAGACCAAAATGTCTACAAAAATTATATAAAACACTTTAAAATATTTGAAACAACAAAGAAAAAATATTTAAAGATAAGAAATGGAATGGGCATAAACAAAGGATATAGACCCAAAAACAATAGGAAACTGAGGTTGAGTTTACCGAAAGTACAAGCTGATTATAGCGGCAAATGTCAAACATGGAACAAAAAACGTCGGTTTAGCAGTGTTCGCATGTTTTTTAATGTAGATTCTGTATGCTTCACATATAAAAAGATACAGCTTTAGAAAAGTACATTTTGTTTATATTATGTTATGAAATGAATGATTAAATATTTGTTTCTTTGGAGGCAGTTAACTATTTTTTTTTGGCAATTACCCTTTGATAGATTAGGAGATAGATTTGGCAATCATCAAATCAGCAGTTGCCAAATTGCAACAGATGTTTGCAATTAATCTCGAAACAGACAAATATTTACTCGTTATTGTTTCATATAAATTAAAAATTGCAGAATTCATAAAATAGTATAATCAAAATGTACTTTTTAAAAGCTTTCTCTCATATTCGAAGCATACAACATATACATTATAAAAACATCCCAACACTGCCAAACCGAAATATTTTATTTCGTGGTTGAGATTTGCTGCTATATTCAGCTTGTACTTTCGGTAAACTCAACCGGAAACTGATATTAAGAAAATTAAGTTTCACACTATAATGCCTTTTCTTGAATTACACGTCTTACCTTCGTTAGAATCATCGTCATCATCTCCATCGCTAACTTGCCCGGTGCCATCCTCTCCATTGTCTTCTATCTCTTCGTCGACTTCGGTTTCGTTTAGCATATTGCCAGCTCCGGAGAACAGCGACAGCTGCTCGTGATGTGCTTCCATAACGACGCAACAATCCGCCGTTTTCTTTCTATCGAAATGTTTGGAACTGCTGATCGGCTCCTGATCAGATGCGCTGTAATGAAGACTCGTGACGGAAGACGACGATTCGGCCGACACCAGCTGCGTGGAGGACGATGACATTTTACCTACATGAGTCATACCGCCTAGAGAATATTATATTTTTTTATTTACGATAAAAAAAAAGATATAAAGAATTAAAAAAAAAAACTATCAGACATGACATTATAACCTAATCATTCTACAAAATTCTCGTATTATCATAATTAAGTACAAACACCGTTTTTTAAAACAAAAACGAAATTTTTAATACAACGTTCCGTACAACATCAAATTTTATCATATTGCATAATTAATTGCAGAAAATGTAAAAATTAACCAAAGGGTACTTTTCAAACATTCTTTTTAAAAAATATTACACTTTAACGACTGAATCAATCAGCTATTTACCTGTGTATGTCTCATTTATGTTACTGTTATTGGTTTGAAGGGTTTGCTTCCAGTCTGGATCGGGATTCTGCCCATCTGAAGGATCTGGTTCACTGCTCGATATACAATGGACCATCGCCTAAATAACAGGAACCGTAGATAAGAAAATGCCTAACTTTCGTTCTCGAAATAAAAACAATTAACAAAACTGTCGATCAACTATTTGATAGATATTTATTGTTATATTAGAAGCCGCAGTTAGTATGCAGTGCAGGTAAGATCGGCAATGTACCTATTTCTTACGGTTGTCGGTTTGCCCCGAGCGGCGCATCAGGACCGGATTTAAGAATCATAGCAATGGAATATACTCGCACACAACAATTGCCTACGGTTGTAAAAAGTCTATCATTATTGTTTAAACTAAAGCATGATGTATAAATAAGAGAGTTACATTGTCGAACTAAACAATAACATGAAGAAAAATACTATAAAAAAAGTAAAATATATCAAAAACTCATTTTCGATAGCTTATCTATATTTATCAATTTTCAATAGCTTCCATTGTAAACACATTCTTTGGGAAATAAAGATCATTAAGTCATTAGTAGAAGCGAATCAGTTTTAACCCCCATTGTCCACGCAAAGCAAACATGTCTCTTTGTCGATTTGGATACTGGCCATTAGACCAAAAACTGTTGGCAAAAACTATGAAAGCTCAGTTCTATTTCATTTTCGCAAGCGGATGAAGTACCTGCATCATGGAGCCGTTGCCAGTATCTGTCGTGAATTTCAAACAGAGTATGACTCTTAAAACGTATGGTGTTAAATGTATTGAACTATCACCTGAACTTAAAAAATGGTGAACGCTTGACTATTACTGTGGAAAAAGTTTCGAAAATGTGCGGTGTGAGTGTTCGCAAAATTTATGACATCCGTGAAGAGACCCAGCAAGGCGAAATGAAACCGGTACAAAAAAGGAAGAAAAACAGTTTCCTGTCCATTTCACGTGAGAATACTTACGTAGAGGGGGTGAAATCTCGAATAAGGAATATTGTCCATGATTTTTTTTTGAAAACATACCACCAAACCGTCGACAGCATAATGAACAGTGTGAAGGATGATGAGGACCTACCAGCTTTTTTAAAAACCACATTTCGTAGGCTATTAAATGACATGGGTTTTGAATATGGTAAAAGAGGTCGAGCTTCGATGATGATCGAAAGAGAAGATATCATATCCTGGAGACACAAGTACCTCAGAATAATAAAAACATTGAGGAAGAAGGATAATGTAAACCTTGTTTATACCGAGGAGTTTTGGACTAACGTCGGTGCTCCAGTGAATAAGGAATGGAGGGACACAACGAACAAGAATACCGAGATGATTTCATAAAAGGGCTCTTTACTGGACTGAAAGCTCCGACCCAAAGAGGTCCTCGGGATGTCTTTTTCATGCTGGAAGCGAAACTGGCTTTGTGGCATGGGCCGAATTATCATCTTGGACAAGAAAGGAACCGGAGATTACCACAACGAAATGAACGGGGATCTATATGAAGAATGGTTTGAGAAGACGTTGATTCCAAACTTGCCGAAAGACAAAGAAAACGTTGTCGTTTTGGATAACGCGTGATATCACTCTCGCAAATTTGATTTCCCGAAAAAATTGTGGAACAAAAGGCAAATCAAGGATTGGCTAATCGAAAAGAACATTTTCTTCGAGGAAAATTACCTAAAAAGTGAATAAACGGATACTGCGGCCGCATTTAGAAACGAGTACCTACGACTTGAGATTTTGAGACTGCCGCCTTACCATTGCGAGCTGAACCCGATCGAGATGGTTTGGAGTCAGTGAAAAGGAATGTGGATTCAAACAACGTCGATTTTAAAGAAAAAACGGTGAAACGGTTGATAAATGAAGCTTACCAACGCGTATCTAAAGAGCTGTGGCATAATTATGTGAACCACGTCAAGAAAGTAGAAGAAAAAATGTTTGCGGTGGACAATTTGCATGAAGATATTGAACCGGTGATAATTAATATAGGAAATGATTCAGAGGATGAGGACGATTTAGCTTTGGATTGATATTAGTATTAATTAACAAGAAATATCTCAGATTTAATACTCATTTGTTTTTTTAGTTTTGTATATTGTTACGTAAAAATATGAGTCATATTAAAAACATGTAAACATCTTGTTTATTCACGTATGTTTTAGATTTTACGAGACCCTTCGATTAGCTGGCAGAAATTTACCTGAACCGGTCGAGACGATGACCCGGATTTACCTTCTGGACGAGCCGATGTGAAAATACCAGTTTACCGCTGGTCGAGAGGGCTGTCGATGTTTCTAGCTTAACGGTACTGGCATATAAAACAGGAGCTTTCATGGAAGGGAACAGTTAGTTAATATCTGAAGACCCGCGCACGCGATTTTAATTGTAGCGTTCGTATAAAATAAATTATGTATTATTAGTGGTTAATAAACTTATATAAATTATCGTGCTTTTTAATAAATTAAAATAAGAACAATATAATAAATTAATAAAGACATTATAAATTAAATAAAGACATAGCATTTAAATAAATTCACAACAATATATTTATCGTGCCGTAAAGGGTAAACTACTTGCGTTTTTTTATATATGTATATAAGTATAGTATTTTTCATATAAAAATGCGTGCACGCCATTTAAGATTTACGACGTCAGAACCCCACAGCGTTGCCAAAACATCAGAATAGTTAGTAAGTGAGGAATTTTTAAAATGTCAACTATTTGTCAAACTATTATATTAACAGTAAATACACTTAGTTTTAAGATTACTGCAATACACTAAAATACGTAAGAAAACATTTTAATACAAAATTATACATTCTAAATTTTAAACTTACCACTTTTAGAGCATTAATAGTAAAAATATCCCGCCATTATTTCTTGTTTAAAATAATCTATCTTATATGAAAGCTTATCAGCTTTCTACAGACTATTTAGTTGTTTTGGCATAGTACAATCACAATACACAACAATAATTAGTTTTTACAGCTATTAATCTAAATTTAATATGTATTTATAAATACATTCTATAATATATTATGATCAAATTGTGTAATAAATCAAAACATAAACAAAATTCTTACTCTAAAAAAGCGGCAACCCTTTAAAACAATTTTGCCACACGCTGAACTGTCAAAATATTTAAAGTATTCCCGTATCAGTTGCGTACAATTGTCTAATAGATTTAATTAAAATTATTATTTTGTGGAATATTAGACTTAGAGTTATTTCATAAAATTTTTATTATTAATAATAACAAATATTTTTGGTTAGTTAATCAATATAATTCTAAAAATTACCAATATAATGATAACATTTTTCTGATTATTATACCATGTTGACGCCTATGAAAGATCGAGCAGTTCCGTATGGGTTTCGTATTATTAGCTGTGTTAGGAAAATTTGAACTCTAAGGTTGACGTTCTGGAAATTTTAAATATAAGTGACGTCACTTTATATAAATTGTGACGTGCACGCATTTTTATATGAAAAATACTATATTTACGAGGTATAAGATATTTTATTGTTTGTTATTTCCTGACCGTGTATATTTAAATAGAACCTTTTTTATTTCCTGGGTTTGTCGGTCTGATGTAAATCAAACTATTTAAATTTTGCTTAAACGTTTCTGCAAATTTGCCATTTTCAATAAGCACTTTATTAAACTTTAAACATTACATTTTATAATTAACTTTCATGTTTACACTTTTTTTAAATATTTTTATACATTTTGAAAATATTTTTCAAAACTTAAACATAAAGTTAATACCATCAATCAAACGTTATTTATAAAATAAATTGTAAAGACTGCAATTCAACATATATTGGACAAACACACCAATACCTACATAGAAGAATTGTTGCACACAAACATAGTGTTCAAACCAAGGCATTAAACACAAAAGCCCTAGCTAAAGGTTCTCTAGAAAATAGCCATTCTTTTGATTTTGAAAATGTACAGATTTTGGAAAAAGAACAAAATTACAACAAAAGATGCATATTGGAGATGATTCACATAAAAATGAAAATGATTCACAAAAAAAAATATGTATCATAATTTAATAAATTGAGTTGTCTTTTTTAAATGCACTATGGCAGATATTTAAGATAGGACCCTGAACCACTCCTAGTTTAAGATATCTGCCAGATGTCATCTGTCAATGTCAGATACCAATTTTTAATCGATGTTAAACTTTTTAAAAAAGTGTAAACATGAAATTTAATTATAAAATGTAATGTTTAAAGTTTAATAAAGTGCTTATTGAAAATGGCAAATTTGCCGAAACGTTTAAGCACAATTTAAATAGTTTTATTTACATCAGACAGATAAACCCAGGAAATAAAAAAGTTTCTATTTAAGATATTTTATGTACACAGGCATTTTTTATAGAATTAATTTGTTTTTTTTTTGTTTATTCTCTTATTTAACTCAGTTAAATTAATGAGTAAAGATTTTTGAAACGAAGCGCGTACGGTCCTGATTTCTCAGTCTCGAAAAACTACCACACACCTACCACTGTGTCGACATGAGCGGCATCACTGCGCGCCGTAAGACCAACACTGCATTCTCACTGCGGCTTCTACTATATTAAATATGTGTTAAGTTATTCGACGTTAAGTAAGATTGTGTTATATTCTGCTACAATTTTAGGTTAGAGTAGAATATACAAAACGCAAAACATCACAAAAGTCAAAATTTACAAAAAAAAATTAAAAACGAACCAACGTCATACAGTCAAAAAGTTTTTTGACGACGATGGTACTGGTACAAAGACAGAAAGAAAAGCGAAGGATAATGGAAAAATAAAAATAGAAAAAATCAGCAACGAAGCAGTAAGAGAACAATAATTGAACTACTTGTAAAACATAGTGAGAGAGAGAGTAAAACGAGAAGTGAAAAATGTTTGCCGCAAACTAGAACAAAATAATAAGAAGTCCAGGAAAAAACACAAAAAACTAGAACAAAGTTGTGGTTAAACTCCTAATAAGAAGAGAAACAACTTGAGAAAGGAAAGAATAAAAAAAAAGAAGTACTCACCATGGTACAGGATTGAGATTCGGATCTAACATTATCGTGTCTAACTGCAGTACAGCTCAACGGTACTGGAGAGAGCCCGTCATCGGTGTGGGTGGTAGTATCGGCAAGAATGGGACTCTGCATCTCAGACGCCACTGGAACAGGACTCATCGTCGTTGTATCCGGTGGACTTGCGGCTGAAATCGTCGACGTCTGACACGAGGTGTTGGTAATGATCGCCTGTACGTTTTGATTTACTGCCGTTTGAGTTGATACTGACTGTCTGCAGTGACTAGATGATTTCGGGCTTTCTCTAGCTTCTTCGATGCCTGAAAACAACAATTATCGGTCATTTGACATAATACGACTCTTAGGAAGTATAAGACTAGAGTAGCCGCACCGCTCAAAAGTTATTACAGTAAATAGACTGGGTAATAGAATAAAATAAAGACCAGGAGTCTTCTTTTCACTATTACCTGAAAAAGATATTGAAATATATCGAAAAATTCTGCCTATATTTGAAAGACAGTGAAAAAAACTCACCAAAGATGACCTAATAGAAAATCAACGCTTAAGTAATTTTTAATATTTTAGGAAATAGTTTTACTGTACCTGCAGTTAAAGTAGCTGGTTTGGGAACACCTTGCTGGGTTTGCTGGTTATTCTGGAAGTTTTGCAAGCCCTGATTGGTCAACATTGTAGTCTGCTGTTGCACTATCGTTGTGTTTTGCTGCAGAAACGTAGTATTTTGATTGGAAGTCTGATTGGAAACGGGAATAGTGGAAGCCAAGCTGCAAGGAACGATCAGAGTTTGCCCATTCATCTGGATATACTCCTGTTGGGTCGGCTGTAGCGAGTTGCTGGATCTGATCTGTTGTGGAGGACTGTTGAAAGTCACCTGTTGGTTGGGGCTCACGCTCGCTACAAGAGGACTAAGCTGTCCGCTGAACTGGGATCCGTTCATGATGAATTGTCCCCCATTGGGGGACAAAAACTGCGCTACTGGACTGTGCTGTTGCTGGATGATCTTTCCTTGAGAAGTGGGAGCTCTGATAACCATTCCAGATGGTCCAGCTGCAAATATAGTTTGCCCGTTGTTGAATAGACCATTATTCTGGACTGAAGTGAGCATATTTTGGCCGTTGACGTTCTGGAATTGTAGCTGCATGCCCAAATTGGAAGTATCTTGAAGGATTGTTGCTGTACCATCTGGATTAACGACCATGCCTCCCAAGTTTGGTACAATGAACTGATGAATAGCCGGGAAGTTTTGAACTACACCGGTACTGTTAATCAAATTAACCGGCTGTAATAAATTAATTTGCTGAGATTGAGAATTTGCTATAAGCTGCTGGGTGCCCAAATTCGAGTTCGCCATGGATTGATCATTCATTATTATCTGAGCTGGAGCTCCTGTTTTATTTGGAACAATGGTCACAGCTTGCATGACGGGTGTAGCTGTCACAGATTGAGGGCTGTTCATCTGTATCTGCTGCGGGAATCCTTGAGGCGAAATCACCATCCCGGGACTCTGTTGGGTAGCGAATTGCAACATACTAGCTACAGTCTGAGCAGATTCCTTCCTCTTTTTACCCTTCTTCTTCGTATCCGGCGACAGTAGCGGTGGTACCCTCCGTGTGTCAGAGTTTTCAATTTGTATCGGCTGTTGAATGAGATTTCCTGTCACAAATTGGGGTAGCTGCAAGTTCTGACCGACAGGAACACCGTCCATAGTCATAGTGACTCCAGGTTGAAGAACAAAAGGCGCTGGAAGAGCATTTACTAAAACTGCCTGTTGGCCAAGAACCTGCTGTCCAACAGTTGGAATAACAGTGCCCACAGAAGATGTAACGGTCGTTACCATAGGTGATACAGTAACGGGAGGCATACCTGCGAAAACAAATATATATTTAAATTGAATTTTTCCAAAGGTAAACATTTTAGTACCTTCATTGGTGATGACTTTGGGTGGTACTTGTATGTCTTCGTGTGATCCGCCCATAACGATTTGTTCCCCAGAAGACACGAGAATATGTTGTTCTTGATGAGTACCATCTGGTTTACCTATTTGGGAATTCTGTGATGTATTAGGCATCTGGATACTGCTCACGATGCTTTGGACCATTTCCAGAGGAGATTTTGTCATAGATTGAGACTGGACAGTAGCAGTATTGTGACCAATGGCTGAAAAGTATAAAGGATATATAAAATATATGTTCAAAAAAGTGAGTACCATCGTATCAAAAGTAGATATCTCTTTACCTCTTGTCATCGCTGATGGTGTATTCAATGAAGTTGTTGTAGTATTTGTCCTTCCAGCAAGTACTGAAGTAATTGTGTTGCTGCCTACAGTTCTGCTGCTGGCCATAGTTGTAACCATTGGTGCTTGTGAGTGGAAGCAACACACAGGCTCACTGGATTTAGCACACATCGCCTGTCGGTATTCTTGGTCTGGCTTAGAATATGTCACATAAGTACTTGTGATCTGTGAGTTATCGACAATCCTTTGAGGCGGATCCGGGGTTGGCGGGTCGGAAGTACTTTCCATAGGCGAAATATTGCTAGTACTGACAGTACCACCTTGTATCGGCTGAATATCGACTGTATTTTGATTGAATTGCTTGTCATACGATGTAGAGGACGTTACAGGATCGTCGGGATTAGAAACATGAGATTTAGGAGCCTTTACATGGTAATTCGGTTGAAATCCTTCAGGAACGCAACACCGGCAATATTGATGAGACTTGGTACTGTCAAAACCCGGCTGGACTTGCACCAGATTGTTCTGTGGAAGTGAAGCATTGGGATCTTGAGGCAGCCTAGCGAAATTTCCTCGTGCGGTTTTGAGGAGATTATTTGTAGGTTCATTTGCCGCAGCAGGTAGTTCTTGGGATGGAGAATTTGAAGGACTGTTGATATTCAATGATTGAGGGTTCTGGCACATTGTTCCAGGACTATTACAAGTGTATCCTGAACATCCAGCAGCACCTATACATGTACATACTTTTAAAAAGGACAACTAAGCAAAAATGTAGAGTTATTCAGCAAAAAATATCAAACATTGAATATAGACAATAGATCATTACTTTCTAACTTACCTGTTTGTCTGTTGATGGTGCTATTCAGCAAAGCTGTTTGTTGAGCCAGGTAGCCGCTAGGATCTTCCATAAAAGATGGACTGGAACTTTTAAGATTTTGTGAAAAATTATTCATCATCACAGGCCTATTCTCTTGAGGTATATGACGAATGTCAATGTTTGGACATGAGAAATGGCTATTGGAACATGCTCCCTCCACCTAAACCAAAATAATGACTTTATTAAACAGTAAATCATAATTTTCGACGTACTCACCACTCTGTAAGGTCTATTCTTGCCAAACTTCCCCATCTTTACTTTCTTTCTCTTGACTTCCTCCTGGCATACTGCCAATGGAGGAGTGTGCTGGTAGAGCGGTGGTACTCTCTCGCAGACATTAGGCTGGTTCTGATGTTGCTGTTCTAGTTGTTTTTGCTGTTGTTCTAGATGTTTCTGTTGATCTATGGTCGTAGGCCGACGCACTTGATTTTGCCAGTTAATTTTCTGCTGGTTGGGTTGGAGAGGAGCCTGGGCGACAATGTGATTAGGTTGATAAAGCATTCTGTGAGGTCTAAAGCTGGGATTTACCTGATTGAAAGGTCTAATATGCCTATGGGGACCACACAATTGAACCTACGGATCAATCAAGAGTGAGTATTCATCAAAGTTGTAAGAAATTAGTATTTTACCTGTTGGTACTGTTGGGGGTTGCAGAATTGTGGTTGGAGTGGCTGCATATGACGTTTGGGTTGATTCCTATCTATAATTTGATTATTTTCTACCAATTTCTGTTGATTTGGAGCATTAACCCGCACTATTTGGATGTGTTGGGGCCTTCCTGGTCCTGTAGGTTCATTTGGTTGTCGACTAATGAAAATGCGATGTTCTTCTGATTCTTTTGGCATGTGGGCGATCATTCTAGGTCCTATAACATAAAATGTGGTTCATGAAATATTGCTGAAATAAAATTAAAATCATACTGTATTTATCCTTTCTCCAAATCTCATACTAGTTAATAAACTAAAGAGACCAACAACACTAATTGATGTGTTATATATAACTCATCAATAATAATATTCTTATACTTAAAATTAACTCAAAAATAATAACCTTCGTGTTAAACAGAACGAAAAGATCGTCAACTACAGGGATCTGGAAATTCAAATACAAAAATAATAATGGACAGTGGAGAATGATAAGTACCCAGGCAATACCTATTATTCTGTCTACTACTGGAGTCATTCCGAAGAACCTCCTACAGAACATAAAAAAGTCTCTCTCAATGTCCAGATGTGTACGAAAATTTTTGGAAGATACTCCAGCATATCAAAAAAAAAGTCTCTCTCAATGTCCAGATGTGTACGAAAATTTTTGGGAGATACTCCAGCATATCAAGTCACCTAGGACTCGATAACAAGGAAAGAGTCCCACCAGAGCTCAATCCTTTTGATACCGTAGGTATCTTTGATGAGTAAATTTTCCCGTTTGAGGTAGTGAGACCTAGTAGTGAGGTAGTAAGGCTACATCTGGACATATACTAATAACGCTATAAGAAGTATTAGGTATGTTTCTTTGTTTTATAGTGTAGCACTAGTTCTTAAAGGGTGTAGAAGTGCTACACTAAGTAGTTCCTTTGCAAGGTGTAGTGCTACACCACTCTGTTCCATTGAAAAGCGTAGAAAAAAAGGTTTTAACACCGTTGTAGATAAATCTACACTTGCTTACGAGAGGGTGACTACAACTAATCGTCTTTGCGCAGTATCATCTAACAGAGCTTGACAACTGTTTAGCTGTCACATGTGGTTGTTTACAAAAAAAAATGTCTACAAAAAGTATCTACAAATTTTAATATAATTTTATTTTTTATTTTGTTGTTTTTGTAATTAAATTTTGAACATAAAGTTGGTCCGAGTACATAATATTAATGCAATCTACGTCATTCCAATTTGCGTGTTCCCTTACAAAAGCAGTTGAGCTCTGCAGTGTGCCACGGATAGCTGAACTGGTCTTCTGGATAATAAATTTACTTCATGAAGTCGTCGACGAACTATCCGCGTACTTACATCCACATTTAGGACTTCGTTCGGGCGATTTGACAGCTCACCTGAAGTTAGATGTCTATTTCTTAAACACGAAGAATTCAAAAATCGATCATTGTGTGCAGATGTTGCACTCCTATGGCCTAATCCTGACTTTCTGCCGTTTTGATTGAACCGCTGAATAGCTCTTTGAACAGCACAACGATTTATACCTAGCGCCTGAGCGGCGTAATATTGGCTACAACCATCTTGCCACGGCTATTGCTGCATCCGTCAGTGTTTATGTCATTCTGATACATTTAAAAACTCTGAATTCAAAATGTTTCAATACCAAATTGGTCTGGTTGTTAAAATCAGTACCATAACAAATGAATTTCTTGCCACTTATCGAACTAAATTTGTATATGTCATACAAAAAGTTCTAAGTTTTAAAACTCGCTATAAATGGGAAAGATGTCATGGATCGAATTGTTTGCACCTTAGTATAGATAAAATTTATTTAAATTAAAGAAGAAATACCGAAAGTAGAAGAAAACAAAACAAAACAATCTACAGATAAACATGTAGTAAAATAATGTGACTTGAACTGCAACTCAAATGTTAACTACACTAGAATGTTCCTCTGTTTAGTGAAACAGCTATGATTTTCGGTTGACACTAAACAGTGTAGATAGACTACACTCAATACACTCGAAAGTGCTACACTACAAAACAAAGGAACAGACCTATTCACTTCTTTTTTTTTTTTAATTTTAGGAGCAAAACCCAACACCATAAATCTTAGTTTAAAAAATGAATATTTTTTACTACCCACAAGAGCAATATTGGAAAACATATCTGTTAAAATAACTGAAAACTGTAAAATATGATAAAATAAAAAATTATGTTTACATACCAGTAGGATGTGCCATATGATACACATTTCCTTGAGGATTATTTGACCCACTTCGGACTTGAATGATTTGTCCATTAGGACCCAATACCTGGCGAGACTGTGAGTTGAATGTGTTAGGCATGTTATTGATCTGGTGAATTTGATCGTTCTTTAGGACTTCTTGAGATTCGTTGGTGGAGTTTGATTGCTGGACCATGACAGTTCCGTCAGCTAAGACTACTCTATTACCCTGCTGGTCTTGATATTTTACAAGATGGTTTTGTTGTGGTATATTTGGGGGATACTCAGGGAAAATCTGGAATTAAAAAATGAATAACAGTAGGTTTGGAAGTATGTATATATAAAGCATAAATACAAATTCCTAAATGAATTAAACACTTACCTGTTGTTGTGTTGATATATCTTTATCAGAATTTTGATTCAATGCTATTTTTTCACGGTGAGTTATTATCTGGGAGACCGGTACTCCTTCCATATAAGGCAAACCAATTCTTCGCTTTTTCTTTTTCATATTTTGGTCTAAAATGCAAAAATGGCGTTATATGTACAAAAAACGAATAGACCCAGTTAAACTTTTGATTGTAATAATAATATAGTATATACCTCTTTGGAACTTTATATTAGGATCAACAGGAGGAATATCTAAAGCTACCATAGGCATTATTTTTCTTTTATGGTTGCATAACTTTGTCATATTTCCAGTTTTTGAATCTGGCATCATTACATAAGGTTTCCCAATGACCTAAAGCAGATATTGTTATAATATTTTCAATCTAAACTTGTTTATTTTAATACTTACTTTGGGATCAAAATTAAAGACAGTTTCATGCTTGAAGTGGCACTCCAAACCACATTTGCAAGTACCTGCTGTCAGCAAATACTCCTTAATTTGTTCAGGAGACCTTAAAGCTGTATTACTAGGGCTGAAAATAAACAAAAAAAATAACAAAATGAAATCAATATCAATTATTTATCAACACAAATACACTTGACAATGTCTGGAATTCATAGAATTGATCTAAACAATGAAATTATTTCTAAATAGGATTACCTAATATAAATAATAGATCCATTATTTAATAAACGCTTCCATCCAAAAGGTACAGTAATAGTAGGCCTCTGCATAGGACCAAAATTTTCAACTACTTGACTGGAAGATTGCTGTTGAATCTGTTGGTGCTGGTGAAGCTGTTGCTGCTGTTGAAGCTGCTGTTGCTGTTGAAGCTGTTGTTGTTGTAGATGTTGCTGTTGTTGTTGAAGCTGTTGCTGCTGAATCTGTTGTTGTTGATGAATCTGCTGTTGTTGAAGCTGCTGCTGCTGCTGTTGAAGTTGTTGTTGTTGCTGGATTTGTTGCTGTTGCTGGATTTGTTGCTGTTGTAGATGTTGCTGATGTTGATGTTGTGAGAGTGGTGATCCAACAGTAAGTACTACATTACCAGCTGATACATTAATATTGGGATCATATACAACCATTTCTGAAGATTGGTTGTGGAGCACTTGAGATCCATCATCTGAAGAACTTAAACTACTACAGCTGGAGTCTGCAGCTTCAAGGCGAACAGTATCATAGCAGACACCCTAAAAGAGATTTTTAAATAGTTGCTATACTTCGTAAAATTTCAAGATAAGCTCGAGGTAACAGTTTCAGCCACATGATCGGTGGGTGTAACGTGTCATCTCAACTTGTCACAACAACATTGACAACAACACACCCACTGATCACGTGTCTAAAACTATAGACTTTGTACTATAGACAAAAAATATACCTGAATAGCTCCTTCTGTCGCCAGCACCTTATTATAGTCCTGGTCCACATATGAATCACAGTTAGTACAATCTTCTCTCACCCTGAGGGTATTACAAACAGTGCCAGAGGCTTGTTTTTCTTCTTGTAATAACTCCACATTCTCACATGTACCATTGTGGAAAGTGACATCATTTTGTGGAAAACCACTTTGTGGTATAGAGGGATAAATACAACTGCAAAACACACATTAGATAAATTAGGTTAGATTTTTAATCGACAAAACTGTATAGACGGTTTGACAGTTGAAATGTGTAGTATGAGATATTACAAAATGGCTCTCTAGAGATTCATCAATTTTTATAATTGACGAATTCCTAGAATATTTTTGTAAATCTTAAATAAAGAATCAAGACGTCAAACTCATTATTTTGCTTGTAACTTAAAAACTTGTCTATTTACAAATTTGAGGTCAACAGACAATTGTTTTGGAAAAAAGAGATATACACAAAATGAGATATGCTAAATTGTAATCGGTTAATAAACATAAAGGTGATTGCAAAATAAAAAAATGGCTGTTTTTGAATATTGTTAATAACTTTTTTATTATTTATTAAAATTTGTTTAAATGTATCAGAACTTGAGGGTCTTATCCTGTTTGAATTGTGCGCAAAAGATAAGCCAAATTGGTTTAAAAGTTATTGCGAAATTTAATTTAGCAATAACTTCAATAAGATTTTTTTAAAGAAGGGCTTATTTATAAGGCTCGTCCAAATATTTTGACTGAATATACCACAATCATCCGAGGCTTATTTTTTTAAGATTTATTTTAATAACCTATGTAAAAAAATTACATTTATGTACACAAAATACTCAAGTTCTGGTACATTTAAACAAATTTTAAACAACTAATTAAATAAACAAGTTATTAACAATATTCAAAAACAGCGATTTTGTTGTTCATTTTGCAGTAACATTTCTGGTTATTAACTGATTACAATTTAGCATCTAACAATTTAGGAGTCAAAACCTCTTAGTAAAAATTTTAAATTTTTTAGGAAAGTGAAAAATGTCAATGTTTAATACATATTTTTTCTTTCTTAGTATTTATTTAATTATATATACAAGCTATACGCTCCCAAAGAAACTGAAGCTATTTTCACTTAAATATCCTTTTTGTGTGGGGATTATCCCATTCTGGGATACATACTTTACAGTTTCTGGTATAATTTCCATTCTCCTTAAGTCTTCTTCCACTTGTTGTCTCAGATTAGGTCTACCCCTGGTTCTTTTACTTGGTAGTATCTATTTTGTTAAAACTCTAAACAGATTGCTCTTCTCTCTTCTCATTATGTGTCCATACCATCTAATTCTCTGTGCTTTTATTGGTCTAACTATGTTCTCTTGACCGATCTATTCTTGTCTTTTGTGATTCATCCATTGTCTTGTATCCTCTTCATTTGAATTTAATTATTACTTTGAAAAAAACATAACAATACATAGTTTTCATGAATCTGGAGTTTTGCCAGAACATTCAAAACAATATTTTCAACTACAATCCTCATAAATTTAAAAATAGCCAATTTTTGAGTCATGTGGTTTCGATATTTAACTAACTATATATTAGTACATTATTTTTGAATATAACAAAAAACTTACCCTCTGTTCTGAGGTAATGTATTATTGTAATATTCCCTTTGTTGAACATTTTCAACCTGTGGTTGCTTAACTGCATAGTCCACAAGTTTAACGGTTGATTTCTCTCTGAAGGACTTTACAGGTCCAACTAGGGAAGCATTTGGTGCAGAAAGGACATTATATCCTTCACCTAAAAAAGGACAAAAACATTGCAAACAAACACAGTCAATTTTTAAATCATTAAACATACCTTGAACAATATGATTGGATTCTTGAACTGTTTGTTGCCCCAGAGAGTAAGCCTGAGCAAAATTGTCATCAGATACATATACTATAACATTTTGGATGCCAGAGGCGGAGGATAAGTCAGGTTTTCCTGCCATCGCAACAGCATACCAATGGCTCTATCTTAGAGCTTATTTTTAATTTGCAGTTAATCTGAAATCAACCAATTGTATAAAAAAATATATGA
The DNA here is from genome assembly GCF_040954645.1 of Diabrotica undecimpunctata. Lineage (NCBI taxonomy): Eukaryota > Metazoa > Arthropoda > Insecta > Coleoptera > Chrysomelidae > Diabrotica > Diabrotica undecimpunctata. The sequence goes on along the minus strand of NC_092803.1, from coordinate 22,818,980 downwards.
AAAATCATGGCTTAAATATTATCATTGGGACAAAATGGGAAGAACACTATATAGGACTAAAGAAAATAAAGAAACTACTTATAATATAAAACAAAACAAATATATCAATGTAATACGCATAAAAATTACAACAATAGATTAAATTTAAAATATATGTAAATAAATATAGTAGAGCATCGATTAACCTAACAACCGCTTATCTGAACTCCTAACAAAAGACAAGCATAAGCACAAGCATTTATGTCTTAGTATGATTCTTCTGACAGATCCATAAGTCCTAAACAGATTAAACTTGTCTTAAACACGGCTATATATACATAAATTTACTCAATAAATATTCCAGGGAGAACTTATTTCTGATCTGATTCTTTTGGAAAAGCAGTTCAATTCAACGAAAAACCTGGAGAGCTGTCAAATCTTTAAGCAAGCACAGGCTGGTTAAAACGATTTAAGTTGTGACCTGTCATTCATGAGCTTCAAATACAAGGATAAAAACTTCGACTATAATTATGCCCTTCAAAACATTTACAATGCAGACGAAACTGGGCTCACATGGAAAGGTTTTCCAAGAACAACTTTAGCGTCACATTGTGAATTAGCAGCACCTGGACCTAAAATAAGCAAGGGTCGAATCACTATCTCAGCATGTGCTAAAGTGACTGGCAGCCACTGATTGCCCATGCTTGTCATTGCTAAAATCAAGAAACCATGCTGTTTTAAACGCATTAATATGTCTGCGATCTCTGTCATTTACACTTCACAAAAAAGTTCTAGGGTGGACAGTATAATTTTATGGAATGGTTTATAGAACCTTTTATATCCTCTGTTAAAGATCATTAAGAAAATATTATTGCTTCTTAATAATGCCACAACTCATCAATGTTGAAATGAAAAAGACCTGTCCTTAAAGAACTATATGATGTAGCTGCTCATAAATGGGGAGACTTGGTTCAGCAGATGAAAACTGAAGACTTTTAGAGTGCTAGTAATTAAAGCTTAAAAATCTTCAATTTTCATCAGTACTGTAACTAGAATATGTTTTGTTGCAAAGACTGCACTTTTTTGTTTAATTTCAATTTGTTATTTAAGAAATAAATACATATGTAGGTATGTAAATTTTCATTCACCTGTGAATAAATATTTATGTATGGCTCTATCAATACAGTTTGGTTTTTACAAAAAAACTGATTTTCTGAACACTCTTGTTGCCCAATTAGTTTGGATAATGGATACTCCACTGGAGTGTCCAGAATGGACATATATATGTTTAAAGAAAAAGCAGCTAAGGAAAGTGGAACATTATGTATCAAGTAACTTCAAAATGCATGAAATATCTTTCACACTTTACATTACTAATGTTTGTGGGCCATAGCAAAGAAATCAACAAATTGAATAAAAAATAAATAGATTAAATTTAAAATATATGTAAATAAATACAGTAGAGCATCGATTAACCTAACAACCACTTATCCGAACTCCTAACAAAAGACAAGCATAAGTAACTTTATGTCTTAGCATGATCCTTCTGACAGATCCATAAGTCCTAAAAACATTAAACTTGTCTTAAACACGGATATAGATGATGCTATATATACATGGTTTACTCAATAAATATTCCAGGGAGAACTTATTTCTGATCTGGTTATTTTGGAAAAGCAGTTCAATTCAACGAAAAACCTGGAGAGCTGTCAAATCTTCAAGCAAGCATAGGCTGGTTAGAATTATTTAAGTTGTGACCTGTCATTCATGAGCTTCAAATACAAGAATAAAAACTTCGACTATAATTATGCCATTCAAAACATTTACAATGCAGACGAAACTGGGCTCACATGGAAAGGTTTTCTCAAGGAAAAATCATTGCTCAGATATTATCATTCAGAAAATGGAAAGGAAACTATATAGGACTAAACAAAATGAACAAAATATGATTAACTCTGTTCATTTTCTATTAATATAACAAATCAGATATTTCTATGCATAAAAGGGAGCAAGTGTTTCCAAAGGGAAAGGAAATCCTCTTGATATACTTATAATATAAGATAAAACAAGTATATCAATGGAATACAGAAAAAATAACAAAAATTTATTAATTTAAACTATATGTAAATAAATACATGTGTTTAAAGAAAAAGCAAAGGAGTAAAGCTGGACATTATGCATCATAAAATACTTTTCATATTTTACATTACTAAAATATTTGTGTGCCATATTCCATATTAAAGAAATCATTATGAGTATTTCCACTAATACCAAGACTCTATAGACCATAATTACATTTTTTGAAGTTTTAAAGCAAGATTAGTACAACTCACCCAATTTGTAGATTCTCTTCTAAGAAGTTCATATGTTTTAAAATGTCCCCAATTACAATTTTTGAATATTCGCGCGTGAAGAAGGTCCAATTTATATACATTTAAAATCATCAGCAATAATTTTTTTATAATTTTAATGGTGACCTCAATTTTTATTGTCAGTAGAAAACACTGATTTTCTTAAAATTAAATTGTATAGTATCAAATTTACTTTTAAAATATAATATTACAGATAAATAGGTATGAGAACTTGTGAAAATCTTGTGTAAATTTCAAAAAACTGCCCAATGAACTTTCTAAAATGTGTAAAGTAAAAGATGACTTACTGGCTATGATAAACACTCTGTATATGTAATACATAAATACAATTTTAATAAGATATTTATAGAAATAGGTACTAATTTATTTTTGAGCAATAATTTGATGGATGCATTGTTTGTATAAAGAGCCTCATATCCATATTAAGACACTCCCTTTCTTGATGGATCACAACAAACAAAACCCTTAGGCAGGGCACACTTACAGCTGGAATAACCCAAACATCCACTTGCAGAATTTATAATCAATACAACTTAAACAAAACGAAAATAAAAAACAGTGGTCTTTTCTCTAAATAAGAAACTTTTGACAGAAAGAACATCCACTAAATGACATTGGAGGATAAAAGATCGCTAAAAGTTTATTTCAATAGCGAAATTACATACCTGCATGTCGTATAAGCGTATCCTAAGTAAAGCGAAATTGTCCAATTTACCATTACAATCTGTTCAGCAACAGAAAAAGAGTTCATATACAGGATATAGGTATTTGAATTGACCCTAGTGTCAGTCTAACACCTGCTGATGTGAAATTAGGTTGTACGCGGTCCGTACGCAAGCCATTTCGCTACGTTTTAGTCATTATTAAACTTAATATCACTAAAATATTTAAATAAAGCAAGAAAAACACAATGATTTGTTCTTATTAACAACTAACACTAAATAAAACATAAAACAGTCACTAGAAAATGGAATTCTTCTCCCACTCCTTTCGACAAGACCAGACAGCGCGACAACCGACAGTTAGCTGACAGAAACGGTCAATTCGATTTTTAAAAACACAAAGGCAAAATAAAAAGCAAATAAAACAAAAAATATTAAATATCACTGAAAATGGTGTTTCTTAACTTATTATCTATTTTTATTACAAGTAGGTAACAAAAATACGAATTTAATTTAAACTGTGAGCTGGATTAACAAATTTTCAAATTATCTCGATTTTATCTTTTCTTCGAAATCGATTGTAGCATTTTCGACTGGTAGCATAATATGTGTTGCCTATATTTGAAAAACTTCTCTGTTCAAATATTTACCTACAATTACATAATAATAATTATAAACATAACTTCACATAACATAACACTTTTTGAATTACATGATGTTGTAGGATTCTTTTGTAACACCAAAATTTAAACGAGTCGAACTTATTTATATGCAATTGTTTTAATGTCCGCGCTTCTAAGCCTCAAAGAAAAGTAGAGAACACGTACACCGAAGCATCCTTAGGCTTAGTCTAACCTTCTATTCCAACCACATAAAAACTTTTTAATTTTAATGAATAGGTATCCACGCCCTCAATTACAATTCTTGTTTCTTGTAATAAAATTATTTCATATAAATACAATTATTGTTAACATATTTAGTTTATAATTAAATTTACTATCAAATGATATTTTTTATATTATATTACTAGCTGACCAGGCAAACTTCGTACCGTTTTAGAATTAAATAATATGTCTAAAAAATTAATAGAAAATAAAACCAAAAAAACACTCAAAAATATTATTCGTGGAAAAAGTTAAATTATTCTGATACTTTTTTTTTGCTTTATTAAATATACAACGATGACAGTTTTCGGTCACGCGAATAATTGCCCATGCGCAAAACATGTCACCTCTAAGTTAATTCCGCAAACTTCGAACGGTTGGCTTTGTGATTTGTTTATTGGCATTGCAGAAGCCAAAAGCACGGGAAATTGTAAACGTTTAGAATCAAATGGTACGTTCGTTGAAATCATTAGTTTTTATATATATGAGAATACCGAATCAGCATCTTAAGACGAGATTCCAGAAAAATACCGGTTATAGAAGTTCGATGGGTAGTGGGTAGGAACTCCTTGGATTACATTGGACAGTCCTGTCAGGGAAAATTAATCAGTCCCTGCCCTCCACAGATTCCAGGTGGTCCCTGACCCGGAGAACTAGTACCTGTTTAGGGTCTCTTGTCCAGGGTTACGGATGAAGACCACAACGGCAATAACGGCGGAGAAGGGTACCTTCTGTATGACGAGAATGGCAGAAGTGGCGACCCCAGATTTTAGGGCTAGTATATAAAGTCAATTCTGACCGAACGATCGCCTTTATAAGCGATTCCACTTACCTTGCCAACGGTCTCTGGATAGAAGCGGATGTGTATACGTGAGGCAGGGCACTCTTTTGTCCTTAGGGTGGTAATAGTCTCTTTTGTCCTTAGGGTCGGAATAGTCTCCAAGGATATCCCAAGAAAGACAAGGATGGAAAAGACATTGCAAGCAACGGCCCCTAGTCTGTAACAGGCCTTAAGTGGCCAAAGGGTGCTAAGAATCTCCGCGAAGAAAAACAATGCTAGGAACCACCCGAAAGTGGGAAAAACCCCAAAGCTAAAACTAGATACTTGGAAGGTTAAAAGTATTTACATCACCGGTAAACTAGACAACATAATACAAGAAATGGAACGATGCGACCTAGACATCATAGAACTTAGCGAAATCAGATGGCCTAACAGTGGTAAATGTACTAAAGAAAAAGTGACAATGTATTACTCAGGAAATAACTACCCAATCATTATAACGGAGTTGGATTTCTAGTTAACACAGCCTCAAACAAATCAGTAAGGAACTTCATGGCATACTCAGATAGGACAGCACTACTACAACTCCAAGCCGATCCTGTTGACCTTAACATTATACAAATCTATGCACCAATCTCGGACAAGCCTGAAAATAAAGTAAAACAATTGTACAGAGAGATTAAGGAGTTAATGAAACTGATCAGAAAGAACCAGATACTTATAATCATGGGAGATTTAAATGCGAAGGTAGGGCGAGGACGTGTTGAAGATGTCGTGGGTGACTTTGGCTTAGGGATCGAAACGAGAGAGGTGATGAATGCTAATCCAGTTCTGTCAAGAAGAAAAATTAGTCATTGCGAATACCTGGTACAAACTGCCACCTCGGAGACTCTACATCTGGCAGTCTCCACAACATACGCATGACAACATCGTAAGAAATCAAATGGATTTTGTATTGATTAATCAGAGATACAGAAATTGATTGCGTACCCTGGAACAGATATCGGGTCTGATTACAATCCCGTAGTAGGAGAATTGAAAATTAAGCTTAAGAAAATTAAAAGAAAATCCACAAAGAAAATTGATATAAACAGCTTAAAATAACCTAACGTTAAACTAAAAGTCACAGAAAAATTAAAGGAGGCAATAGCGGATATCACGGCAAGATCTAAAAACCGGCCAGTATAGAAGACAAATGGAATTGTATTAAAAAAGCTATCGTAACCACCACCAAGTCTCTGATCGCTTCCCAAAAGTACAAAAAGAAGAATTGGATGACTGACAAAATATTATCAATGATGGACGACCGCAGATCATTTAAAAACAAAGACCGAACCAAACATCAGCAGATTAACCGACAAATACTAAAAGAGTGTCGCAAAGCTAAAGAACAGTGGCCGCTAGACAGGTGTGCAGAAATGGAGGAAATGGAAGAAAAACATGATCACTTTAACATACATAAACTCGTTAAAGAAGTAACAGGTCATACAAAACTTTGCAGTTTTAACAGTATTGTGAAGGACAATAAATTAATTACTGATCCCAAGGATCTACTTCAACATTGGAGAAACTACACACAGCAACTATACTTAGACAACACTAGAGGAAACTCTGAAAGTGAATATAAAAGTGAACCCACCCCCAAAATATTGAAGTCAGAAGTTGTAATAAGTTCAATCAAACAGAGCAAATGGTGAAAAGCACCAGGCCCAGACGACATTTACATAGAGGTTCTAACAATGTTGAGTGAAGACAATATAGACGCCTTAGTAGATCTTTTTAATGACATTTATGGGTCCGGTCAAATACCACAGTTGGCTTCAATCAACCTTTATACCAATCCCAAAAAAGCCAAACGCTAATAGTTGCGACCAATTCCGAATGATCAGCTTATTGAGCCAGGTCCTAAAACTCCTCTTAAAGATAAATCATACAAGAATATTCAACAGATGTGAAAGAGACATTAGCCCCACACAGTTCGGTTTCAGACAAGGATTTGGCACAAGAGAAGCACTTTATAGCTTAACTGTCCTACTTCAGAAATGCAGAGATCAGCAAAAAGATGTCTTCCTATGCTTTATAGATTACCAGAAAGCGTTCGATTGCGTTAATCATTCAGAATTAGTAAGATTGCTCCAGGAACGTTCGATAGATGAGAATGACCTTAAAATCATAAAGAACCTTTATATGAATCAAGTGGCATCTGCGAGAGTAGGACTGGAATCTACATCATATTTCTCAATCGAAAAAGGTGTACGACAGGGTTGTGTTCTGTGACCCCTCCTTTTTAATCTTTACTCTGAAACCATTTTCGATAGAGCCTTAAGTGACACTGAAGATGGAATCAAAATCAACGGACAGACTATTAGTAATCTTCGCTATGCTGATGATACAGTCATAATAGCTGATAGCCAAGAAGCGCTACAACGACTAATAGATAGAATAAACACTGAAGAGAACGACTGGGCTTGAAGATTAATATAGACAAGACGAAGGTAATGGTGGTTAGCAGAACATGAAATATGCAATTAAATATAAGAATAAACAATACAACATCCAAAAGGTCCCCAAGTTCAGATATCTCGGTAGTTGGATAACTGAAGATCTAGATCCAGACATAGAGATACGTAGCAGGATTGAGCAAGCCAGAACAGCATTTACTAATATGAGAACCTTGCTAAGCAACAGCAGCCTTAACTTAACGCTTCGATATCGCTTTGTAAAATGTTACATTTACTCCAGACTGTTATATGGTGTAGAAACCTGGACCATAAAGGCCAATGTGACCAACCGATTGCAGACCTTTGAAATGTGGGTATTTAAAAGACTACTTACAATTATCTGGACAGATCACACAACAAATATCGAAGTATTAAATCGAATGGGCAGAGAACGAGAATTGCTGCCAATAATAAAAAGAAGAAAAACTGCTATCTGGGTCATATATTTCGAATTTCCAAATACCAGTTCTTAAAGCTTATTATGGAAGGGAAGATAGAAGTAAAACGGGGCATCGGAACAAAGAAATACTCATGGCTTAAGAACAAGGGATTGGACAAACCTCGATGCCCATGCACTCTTTCGAGCCACACAAATCGAGAGGAGTATGCCAGAATTGTCGCCAACATCCACTAATTGGATAGGGCACCATAAGAAGAAGATAGAAGTTCGAGAACTTTTTTGACAAGTGGTTAATTCGTCTTCTAGAATTGCTATTGCTACCAGACGAAAGGCAACAATTAGAGCGTTGTGACTCATAACATCGCCCCCTTCTTTCAGGCTGTTCGCCCCGAACAGTACATAAGTGGACCACGTCGGTGGATTCTGACCTTTATAAGGACACAGTCACTTGGTGGACGACCTTCGGCTTATTTCGAGGCGTCAGTTGCACTCTATATACAAGATCGTTAATCTTCTTGGTAACCATGTAAGGTCCTCTCTAGGTCCGCTGCAATTGAAACTTAGACCTTTCCTTCTGGTTGGTTAATAGAGCCAAACTGCATCGCCTTCTTTGAAACTAACATAAGTTTATTTCTGATCCAACCTAACCTTCATTTGGTCACTGGTGAGTTGAGTGCTTATTCCTGGCGAAATCTTGGACCTTAACCAGTCGATCCTTTAGGTCGCTGACATACCCGCTTATGTGTATTATACAGTGTATAATACACATAAGCGGGTGTATTAACCTCAACGCCTCACGAGCCGTTCATCAGTCCGAATCTCTTTAACATGATCATGGAAAAGATCATAGAAATCGTAAATGAAGCCAACATTGGCTACAGAATGGAAATCCAAGCTTTGAGTATCATCTGCTATAGGGAGGACGAGATAATCATGGCAGAAAATGAAGATGACCTCCAGCGCCTACTTTACAGATTCAATATACCTAACAGCACACAAGTTAAACATGTTAATATCCCACGAAAAGACCCAGTCAATGATTATAGCCAAGAGACCCATCAGATACAAACTAATGATTAACGAACAAATAATAGAACAAATCATGAATTTCAATCAATTATCTCGAAATAGATGTATCGTATGATAAGTTGATATAGGTACTGCAGAGGAAGTGAAAAACAATTTAACAAGGTAGCCAGTAAATGTTTATACCTATTACTTATTATTTTTTATCCATATTATTTTTAATTTTTAAATAATTCTCATTACAGTTAATTGTAGTTGAATGCCATATAAAATATTATTTGACTTATGTTCATTTATGAAAATAATTTCAGAACCTTCAATAATCATGAGTTGAGTGATTTGCACGAGATAAGAAGCCATTTTTCCCTACCTAAGAGTTGATTTTTCTTAAATCTACCTACAGAAGTTTTTAAATTTCAATGTTTTTATGTGCCAATATGTCTAAAGCATGTATAAAATAATCACGTAAACACATCAAAAAGAATTACTGATAAGTTATCGCAACAACTAGTGGGTACAGATAGAAAACCGATATTTACAAATGCCGAAACAGGATGTGGTTTTAGTTAGGGAGTTATAACGTTTGTTAAACCTTTGAATCCATTTTAAGGACATATATAAGACAATATTTATTGAACTGGACAATGTAGTAAGATTATTTATAGTAGAACTGAAGAACTATAAGTGGATCGTCATGATGGTGTAAGTAATTATATTGCTATTCTTATTTATATTCAAATTATATAAATATTTGCCGTTTGCTTAAATATGTCTATTCATTTTGAAGAGAATAGTATTTTGTTTTATTGCTTGTACTGTTTTAATTATAATATTTTTAAATACATAATTCAATTTGTATCTTACAGTTCTGTGTATTATTGGTTCTATAGTGTGTAGTGTCTAAAGAAGAGTTTTCACTGTTCTCTGACACTTCTGACAGTGACAACTGTATCATCTGATTCTGATAGGATACTTAATCACTTTGTAGATGACCTTCTCCAAAGGTCACATCACATTAGTTATCTTCTTTAAATAAAGCAAAGGTTTTTTAATTAACCCACTCACTTCAGTTGCGCTTGACAATTCTTATTATATACACACTTTTGTTTCAAGGTTCAAAATACAAGTGCCGGACACAATGTCGTGGTTCTCAGAAGTTGAATTAGGACCTCCTGTGGAAGTTTTTGCTCTCACTAAGGCCTACAATGATGATACTTTCGATAAGAAAGTGAATCTTGGAGTTGGAGGTAGGTTTTAATTTTGAATAGTATAAACAGGTTCTGTAAATATTTTAATCAACTATTATTACAGATAAGTTCCAGAATATATCATTTATTATGTAATAAGTACATCCACAGTATCCAAGGGGTTTTATAAAATATATTAAAACGATATTTTATAACATATAACCTTATCTAAATGCAAATACTTATAATGTCTAATAAATTCAATAAAAAAAATCTAACTACCCAATCAAGTAAAAATTACATTTGTACAGTATTCTTGACTTCTGTTATTTTTCAAAATGAAGAAGAAGACATTGATCAAGGCTTCTAAATCAATATTCAAACCTTCTTAACATTTTTCAGGATAACATTAATCCATATGTAACTCCCACACTTACATAATTTTGAATTGAAGAGAACAGTAACATATTTCTTTGGCCAGTACAATATCCAGAGCTGAATATTAGTCAATAAAATCCATTATGAACAATCCTAAAATTGATCAAATTTAATATTTTTTCAGCTTACAGAAACACTGAAGGTAAACCATGGGTTCTGCCAGTTGTAAGAACAGCAGAAAAAGCTCTAGCCAATGATGAATCACTCAACAAAGAGTACTTGCCAATTTTGGGTTTGGAGGCTTTCAGTTCTGCAGCTACTACCATGTTGCTAGGACAAGATTCACCTGCAATCCGTGAAGGAAGGGTAAGCTATTTTTTTATTCTTTCTAAATTTTCTAAATTGTTAATTTTCTTTGATTTTTTTAACATCCTGTAAATTATGCATATATGATTGTAATGTTTTACTGTTTTATTCCAGTCATTTGGTGTCCAATCTCTATCTGGTACTGGAGCCCTTAGAGTTGGTGCTGAGTTCCTTGCCAGAGTATTAGGAAAAACTACCTTTTACTATTCTGATCCTACTTGGGGTAAGAACTTTGATCAGTTTCTCTACCATTTTAAATATTCAGAGCAGCAGTAAACATTTAGATACAGTAGAAGAGTTCAAGTAAACTATAATTTTTTCTAATTGTATCCTTAATATTGACCTGATAACATGAATTCAATAGTGTTTCTTTACAGAAAACCACAAATTGCTCTTTAAGAATGCTGGCTTTAAAGAGGAACGCAGCTACAGATACTGGGACAATAAAACTCGTGGTTTAGACTTTAATGGTATGATAGAAGATCTGAGAAATGCTCCAGAGGGTGCTGTCATCATTTTACATGCTTGTGCACACAATCCTACAGGTAAATTTTAGAATATTACCAACTAAAACTATCATTCATTATATGGTCTTTGTGAAAATCAACAGCTTGTTTATTTGGTTGATTTCCTTGAAAGAATTTTCAATGTAATTTTCTGTAATTTAATATCAGTAAAGTTTGTTGTATCTATTATTGTTGTTTCTTAACTGTAATGTTATATCTACAGTAAGATATTCATACATTTTCAGATGTTTTTATTTATTTTTTAATAATTTTAACACTTTTAATTGATAACACTTGTTTGCACACTATTAACAAATTATCTATTAAGAACAACAAGTGTTTGGAAAAGTGTCAAGACTCATTTAAATATTTTATTTTTAATATTCAGAATATGACCTTATTTAGTTTTAAATCTTTTATTTAATCATAGTATATTAGCTAAGTATAATATGGCTTTAGTGCATCTTTTAAATTCTCGAACTCAAATTGGCTGATTAATTATTGTCAAGTTCTGAGAATTCACTTGTCTGAAAACAACATGTTTTTGGGAAACATTTATCAACCCAAACACTTCAGAGTCCAGAGGAACCTTCCGTTATTAAGGTGCTAGGCCTGAAATGGGACCCGTCGACTGACATCTTTTCTTATTCTTACTGTCCCCTTGACAAAACTTGTACAAAGCGGGCTATTCTTTCGGAAATCAGTCGTATTTTTGGTCCTCTTGGTTTCATCTCCCCATGTCTTTTAAGGGCCAAACGTCTGCTACAACAGTTGTGGCAATCCAATGTATCTTGGGATGATGAACCACCTGAACAAATACAACAGGTATGGCATCAGTTACCTGACCTTGCAAACATTCAAATCCCTAGACACTTCGGCTTTAATAAGTCTTCTAAAGTTGAGATTCATGGATTCTGCGATGCTTCAGAGTTAGGATACGCCAGCGTTGTATATTTCCGATTTAGTACTTCTGATAAATTTGAAACTGTACTTGTGTGTGCTAAATGTCGAGTTTCTCCTCTGAAGACACAATCTATTGCAAGATTGGAACTGTTGGCAGCTGTATTGCTGGCAGATCTAGTCGCCTTCATTCAAGAGTCGTTTAAGCATATCTTTTTTTTTTTTCATATATTCATGTTTGGTCGGATTCCACGATTACTCTTACTTGGGTTAATTCTTCTCCGCATAAATGGAAAACCTTTATTGCCAATCGGGTAAGACACATACAAGAACTTATACCATGTTCTTCTTGGCATTATGTGCCATCTAATCAAAACCCTGCTGATTGTGCTAGTCGTGGTTTGACACCGGCACAACTACTACAATTTTCACTCTGGTGGCGCGGTCCTGATTTTCTTTCGAAGTCAAGGAATTGTTGGCCCTCTCAAGTTAATTTTCACTCCTCCCACTCCACGGAAATGTTAGAAGAAAAATTGCCCACTGTATTATCGTTGATACCAGTCATTTCGGATAATATCATCTCTACTTTACTTTCAAAATTTTCATCCCTGATAAAAATTCAGAAAGTCATGGTTTACGTCTTAAAATTCGTGGCTAAACTTCAAAGAAAAAACAATGCTGCCTTTTCAGATTCTCTGAACAGTCATTTAGAGATGGAATCTGCGTTACGATACATTATTAAGCACGTACAAGCTGACGTTTTTTCGGATATTTTCCTCAAAATTCAACAAAATTCGCTGTTACCCAAACCTTTTCGTAAACTCGCACCCTTTATTGATGAATATGGTCTTTTGAGAGTAGGAGGTCGATTACAAAAGTCTCGGTTGTCTTTTGATGTAAAACATCCATTGCTATTACCCAAAACTCATCGTCTCACCGATTTAATCATCGAATGGACTCATCAAACGCATCTGCACCCTGGTTTAAAGGCTATGCATTATTTATTGCTTCAGCGTTTTTGGATTCTGTCTCCGAAAAGTGCCATTCATCGCTGTTTGTCGAAGTGCATTCATTGTTTTAGATGCCGACCTAAATCTTACAACCCCTTTATGGCAAACTTGCCAACTGTCCGAGTTACTCCGTTACGTGCTTTCCTGTCTGTTTGTGTGGATTTTGCAGGACCATTCTCGTTATTAATGTCCAAACATAGAGGTGCAAAAACATACAAAGGATATGTTTGTGTATTCGTGTGTACGAGTACAAAGGCCATTCATCTGGAAGTAACTTCAAATCTTAGTTCTGAGTCCTTTTTGGCTGCCTTTCGTAGATTTGTATCTCGACGCGGTAAGTGCCTAACCATTAGGAGTGATCAAGGTACCAATTTTAAGGGAGCCAGCAACGAAATCATTAAACTAGCTCAATCTGCTGCTGAGACTCTTTCTATTACCTGGGATTTTAATCCACCCGGTGCCCCTCATTTTAATGGGTTAGCCGAGGCTGGGGCCAAATCATTCAAGAACCATATGTATCGTGTTTTGGGTACACAAATTTTGACTTATGAAGAGTTCTATACTCTTATGACTCAAATCGAGGCAGTTCTTAACTCTCGTCCTTTGTGTGCAGCAAGCTCTGACCCTAATGACTTGCAGGCACTTACTCCTGGTCATTTTTTAATTTTTGCGCTTTAAAGATTAACCGTCTGAATCGTTGGCAGTTAATCCAAAGGATAAGGGGGGACTTTTGGAAAAGATGGTCTAAAGAGTATATTCATTCTCTTCAAGAGCGATCTAAATGGCATAGTCCAACCCCATCTCTCATTAAAGGTTCTCTAGTCCTCATAAAAAATGAACAACAGCCTCCTCTTCACTGGCAATTGGCCAGAATCATTGAGTTGCATATCGGCACCGACGGTATTGTACGCGTTGTTAGTCTGAGGACAGCTTCAGATGGCATCCTACAACGTCCGGTGGTCAAGATCTGTCCACTACCTATTTGTTAACAACTATATTTTTCTTCTTTTCTATTATTATTACATTAATAGTTCAGTGCTTGTTTTTTATCCTTATCATTGTAGTTGTTTTTAAAAACATTCGTTTTGGGGCGGAGAATGTTTGGAAAAGTGTCAAGACTCATTTAAATATTTTATTTTTAATATTCAGAATATGACCTTATTTAGTTTTAAATCTTTTATTTAATCATAGTATATTAGCTAAGTATAATATGGCTTTAGTGCATCTTTTAAATTCTCGAACTCAAATTGGCTGATTAATTATTGTCAAGTTCTGCCAATCTGCCAATTGTTATTTGAATTGCATATTTTACATATCCATTTACGAACATTTGCTATTTTTCGCTAATTGACTTACAAACAAATTATTGCACTTTTTTCGTTATTATTATTTATCGAATATCATTTAACCAGCGACCTCATTAAGTTTTATACAAAACAACAAGTGAACAACATTTTGAAATTAACGGACGCACAGTAGATAAAAATTATCTCAATTTGACGCAATGTTGAATATAAAACATAACAAAGTTATTTGCTGTTAAGAGAAAAATAAATAATTGCAAAGTTATGTTTCTAACTGAATGGATCTATTATTATCTTTATTTTATATCAAAATTAAATTTTTATTTGTTAGTCACGTAAATTACATATATGTGGCTTATCACTTATGGTTTAATAAGATTCAACTTTAGGTCATAACTTGGTCGTTTTATAAGTAATGCGGAATTATTTTATAATTTTTTGTCATACAGTTAAAATTACTAGGAATTTATCCTACAACCCAGTGCCGGATTTAGTTCATGGACCGCCGGGGGCCAAGTCATACTATACCGCCATTCTCCAGTAGGTATAGATGCGTCTTAGGTTAACAATTCATTAAAACTGTTTTAATATTCTTAGGTAATTTATTACAAATATATAAAAAAAGCCACAAAGACACAAACTCACAACTTATAAAGTAAATTAACATAATTATTTACAAACAAAATTTCCTGGACTTCCTACTTGCAAACAGGTTGATGATTTTATTAAAATCTAATTTTGTAAGCAGATTATTATTAATATTTAAAACAGCGAACGAATTTAATGTTTCTTCCGTCATAGTATTTCTCAAATAATTTTTGGCTCGTTTTAAAGTGAAAAATAATCTTTCACCAGTTGCATTAGTAACCATAAACGATAAGAAGGTTATTAGTGCTATTTCTACGTTTGGGAAGGTTGCAATTATATTATTTTTATGCAAAAGCTCCATTACAAAAGTAGCACTGTGAGTTGTTGGATTGTTATACTGAACTTGGCTTAGTAGTGACATTATAAAATAATGTTTTAATTGAATACACTCACTTGCTGGAGATGTATCCAAGTCATTCGAATAAATATTCACTAATAATACCGACGCTTTGTCTGAAATCACATTATCCTCTAAAAGAGGTAAAGAAAATAAAAATGAGAAAGTGATGGCAAGATCTTCATAAGCTTTTCCTCTAGATTTCAGATTATTTGGCAAATAATCAATTATTTTATACAGCTCTTGGGTTCTAATCTTATTTTACGGTGTAAGGATCTCTTCTGTATCTGCTTCGTCAAACTGTAATTTTCTTTTGCGACTTCTAATTTCTGTGCTGTATTCCGTTTGTTGTGATAAGAGCTGCCCCTTTTGTTCAAATAAATTACATTTATCATGAAGAGACTCGTAAAAATGTTGTAATGAGCTATACAAATACGAACATGCAACATAAATACCAAATTGTAACGTTGCCATCTTGTCGTGTAAATTGTTTGCTTGACAGCGAACAGGCATCTTCTCGTCGTCGTTAGAGGATAACTCTAAAAGTGCTTACTTTATATCTTGGTAGCATAAATTAAGAGTTTTTAGTGCATTAAATCGTCCTGACCATCGAGTCACATTAGCTCTTTTTGGAACAAATGTTGTATGGCCACAATAGATCATTGAGTCGTTTCCATCTGTAAGTTAAAGCTGAGAAAAAACATAAATTTCTTCAGCATTTAAAAAAAAAGTACTTTCCATAATGCATTCTGCTGCATGTTGCATAATCAAATTTAGGGAATGAAGACCTCTATAAACTGCTGGCTTCCATATCTTCGGCTTTGTGGCCAGTGTTGTCTAAAAACTATATGAACCTCTCGGCAGGTGTTTCGGTGTCCGAGCCATACCTAATAATGAATGTCAGTTGATCTGTACGTGTTATATTAGGCAAAGAGTCAACACTGATTGAATAATATTCGCCACAATGAATTTATTTTACAATTTCTTCTAATATGTGGTCCAAAACACTTGCAAAAATTCAAAACAAATCGTTTTTGATAAATAATGAATCACAGCCGTTTGAAGCATATTGTTCAATATGTTATTTTAAAAGAGGATATTATTCCACGAACAACTCTAGTAATCCAAGGTAGTTGCCATTGCTAGTAGAACCAAATTTTTCATTGGTTCCTCTAAAAGGTAGTCCCCTACTAGCTAAGAATTTTATGACACTAACGACTCTTTGTAAAATGTTTCGCCAATATGTGGTCTCATGTTCAACCTGTTGCCGCAGAGAATCATCGATCTTTCTCATACTCAATGAATTTCTTGAAATAAAATTTTTAAGATGTTCTAAATGAACGACTGACCTTTCATGACTGTCACATTTTTCTTTAGCCTTTTTCGAGTCGTCAAATCCAATAAAAAAGGAAATAGTGCAATTTTCGCTTAAAAAGAGTTGGCAATATAAGCAAAATAAAGAGCCTGTGCTTTTGGAATAAACTAACTAGTCACGCCGAATTTTTTAACCATTCTTTAAAACTTTATAGAATAGTGATTTAGTGCAGTACCTGTTTTGTTTTCCTATTTTTCTTTTTGAAGATTTAAAGTCTAAAGAATTAAGATCCTGTGGTTTGAATTCTTTCAGCACTTCATCTACACAATTTCTTGACCAGAATTTTGGATCTTGTAAATCAACTTGATTAACACCACTTTCGACTAGAATTTGACGTTTAGAAGAACTCTTTTCAGGATGTTACTTGATATCACAAAATTTGGCCTGGATTTGCTGTGGATAAATCATCTCGAAGTAATGAAGATCCTGCTGCAAATTTTATTTTACTAAAAAAGTAACTAAAACAGTCAAATAAACCTACCGTCTAAAACATCTGAAACTGTTGCAATTGGATCGTTTTGAAAAGAAGTGCTCGTTGGTATAATATCTTGCCTGGATTTGGTAAAAAAAAGCTGAATTTTGGGTTTTTTTTAATACTGCATTTAATTTTTGTTGTTTTTCTAACTTTTGTCGTTTCCAAAATGCACCTCCTTCCTTTCCGCTCATTTTTTAGAAACGTCACGAAAACACTTCACTAATAAATAAGTAATATTTGAGACTAGTCTCGAAAACTGCGCTAACACGACTGACGACTGACGACATGGCGTGTTGGAGCCGGACACGCTGCCGCCACGCGGAGTGGCGCTGACCCATTTCTCGGAAACATGAAACGTGTTTTTGTGCGACCTAGTACCTCAGGCATGGATCTTATCGGTGACGAGACGAAGTTTTATTACCATGCTATTTCAGAAAACCAATTCCATAAATTTGAAATATCCACATATAGAAAAAAAAAACGTGATGGGAGCGACGTACCGCCTCTCAAAATTTACCACCGGGGGCTAATAGTCCCATAGCCCCCCCCCCCCTTAATCCGGCACTGCTACAACCTAAATATATCCTACTTATGACTTACTGGGCTTACAATCTGAACTACAAGCTGTCCATTTTATAAATGTGATCTACCATTATTCTCACTTATTAATTTTTATAGTAGAACACATTTATCTGAAACTGCGAACAAGAGAAGTGATAGAGAGGGCCATTTATGCAGCATTACCTAATCAATTATTATTTTAGAAATTTGTTTTTGAACTGTAAAATAATTAATACTCGATAATTACAGTCATGGTTTTGTAATATATTTATTATCAAAGCACTAATATCAAAGTTGCTTGAGGTAATTGATAAAATATGTTATTAGGTGAAGTATTCGTCATGATTATTAAAATGAACAAGTCTATTAAATTAGAAAGCTAATAATAAGCTATTTAAGCAAAATATGCTTACCAGTTTTATTCAAATATCATCAAAATCGTTGTTTTCGTTGTCTGAATTTGATTGAAAATCATCGCTGTCTGGTCCTTCGTCTATGTTGATAACCATATTATCCACGACTACATCAATGAATGTCTCTTTTGATATTAATTCACGTTCAGTTGCGATGACTTTGTCAGTTATTTTTTTTTTTCATTCTTCCACAAGAAATGTTTGAAAAAAGAAAAAATTCATCCGATTGCATAACACACTTCTTCGATGAAAATGTGGGACATTTATCTTCGTGTTTATTATGGTATGGTGCATTATGCAACACTATTACACTATTTGGAAGCAAGTTGCCCAAAAGTTGTTGTTCCAACCATTTTTTAAAATTTGTAAAGTTCATGTCATCATGATAGCCTCAAGATTTTGACGTCGACTTCCACCTCAAATAAGATCCAGGAACAAAACCTTTTTCATTTCCTGTCCCATCAATAATTAAACGTTGCCCTGTTGACCCCAAGTCCATCATTACTCGTGTCACACCAATTGTTTTTGGATGTATGACTCGTTAATAAATAAGTCTCGTTAGCAAACACTACAAAAATTTTTTCTTTGTGTAGCTTCCCTAATGTTCCTTATGTATTGCAGCCTTAAATGTCTAATTTCATGTTTTACTATCAACATTTTTCTATTGTCGACTGTTTTTTTTCCAGCGAAACCCAAGTTTATGAAATTCCCTTCTCATGCTTTTCTACTTCCTGTATATATAATATAACTTCCTTGCAAACTGCGGCTCTGAAAAGATTTGTGGTTGTTGTGTTAAACTACGTACGTAGATTTTTTCCTGGTATACGTTTTCATTCTACTTTTCCTTAAAGAATTAATTGCAGCAACCCATATCTTTTGCTGTTCTTCATGATGTGACCGAGGTATCCAATTTTGGCTGTTTTTGTTGTGGTTAACAACTCTCTTCCTTTTTGTATTCATAATAAAACGTCCTGGTTAGTAACGTGGTCGGTATAGGATATCTTCAGGATTCTACGATAAAGCTACATTTCGAAAGCCTCAATATTCTTACAGGTAGCGTCTGTGAGAGTCCATGACTCAACTCTGTGCAACAGTATAGGAAAGATATAACATCGTAGTAACCTGATTTTTATGGGTACTGATAAATCGTGGCATTTAAATAGCTGAGCCATTTTTTGAAATGCAGATCTTGCTTTTCGCTATCCCTTCATTGACGTTCGTACCTAGGTAGGTGTATGTTTTTACGCTTTCAATTGGTTGACCATTCACACTGATTCTTTCAATTTGTTGTTTCTTCTTAGAGATCATCATACACTTTGTTTTCTTAATGTTCAGTGAAAGTCCATATCTTTTACTCACTTCTGTGATTCTATTCATTAACTCCTGGATGGCTTCATAACTGTCAGCGAATACCACCGTGTCATGCGCCTATCTGATTTTATTGATACATTCTCCGTTAATTCGAATTCCGGCTTCATTATACTTCATTGTATTTCTACTGCTTGTGATAGTATACATCCCCGGAGAACCCCACGTTTGATTTTGATATCATCGGATTCTCCTGTCTCTATACAGATACACGATGCTTGATTCCAGTAAAGATTGCTAAAAATTGGTAGATCACAGGTGTTTATTCCAATATTTGTTAATATCTCCATCAGCTTGTCATGTTTTACTGCGTCAAATGCTTTATGGTAATCAATTAAATTAGCCTAAGCTGAGGTTAGGCTAAACTATGCTTAAAAATGGGCAATGATACTCCAGTAAAACCGGACCACATCACAATCCATTGGCAACTCGGGAGAGGCTTGCCACAGGTATATAAAAACCATAGTTAGTGCTGTGATATGAAACATCAAACAAGCAGGTATTTCTGGTAACCTTCTTGGGTATTTTAAAGGAGAATAGCCAAAGCAGGACAGAGCAACAAATGTGGCCAGATAACATCTTTAAAAGAAGTATTGCATCTGATTATCCTGCGATTTTCTTGAGTATGAAGCTTAAGTTGCATTGTGATATCTTCTAAGAGTAAGTATGCAAAGGTCTGTTCAATTTGTATGCTATAAACCGTAGAAATTTATGCTAAACTTAGCATTAACTTGGATTTGGTAGAACAGAGACCATACATTAGAGACATGCTGTAAAATTGAGTTATCCGTTGCATTGTACACTATCTTTGAAGAATTAATGGCAAGCATTTAAAGAGCTTTACTAGTATAAATAACTGAATTATAATCGTCATTAAAAGGTACCCGTGAATCAAAGAAAACTCCCAAGTCCTTCATCACATTTACTCTCTTTAGTGATATGTTGCGAAGCTGGTAATCAAAGACTATTGGAACTCTAGATCTAGAAAATGTAATGCAGTAACATTTACTTATATTCAAACTCATTCCATTAGCTATTGACCAATTCTGAAGAGAGGCTATATCCTTATTCAAATTAACACTCATTAATACTGTTTACTCTTGTATTAACTTAAGATCATTTGTAAATAATAAAAATTTGGAAACTGAAAATCCATACCAATGTCGTGTATAAACAGATTGAAAATCAAGAGTCCACAGTGAAATCCCTAAGTAAAACCAGAATGAGCTCAAATGGGTTTAGATAAGTGGTTCTTAATTTTAACTCTCTGGTTTCTATTACTAAGGTAACTATAAGGTTTGGAAACCATAAGGCCCTATTGGAAAATTTGTTCTATCTGCTTTCCTGATAATAGTGGCATGCTTTATCCCATTAAAGGCTTTATTGAAATCAGTATAAATTGGACTGCCACTCTCTATTGAATTAATTCATTTTGTTGGAATAACAAGAGATTAGTTATTGTGACCCTAACATTGAAAAAACCATGCTGCTCATCAATGATAATATTCTTACAATGCCCAGAAAGAAATTTTTTCGCAAGTATTTCAAACAACTTAGGAATCACATTTAGCTTGCTGATAGAATGATAGTTTTTAACATTACTTATCACCGGATTTATGTACTGCTGTGACAAAAGTGGTTTTCCATGGGTTTGGAAAAATTCCATTTACAAGTAATTGATTAAACAACATGCAAACGAACTACTCAAAGTATAAACACACCTTGTGAGAAAATGAGAAGAGATCTTAACAGAACCGTAGCTCAAGTTATCCTTTAAACTAAAGATTGTGTAACCAAGCTATCTAGGCTTTGGAATAGAAATTTGTTCATTCAACCATGGTTTCACCAATATTATAACATCAAATTTACATGCCAAAACTAAGGATCTTTGAACATTCAAATTTTGTTTTAATATCACCAGGATTTTGGTAGTAGGCACTTAACTTTTGTGAAAGAGATCTCCCTCTTATTGGTTTTTTTGGCCACTAGTTTTTAGTAGTTGGCTTAGGGATACTATTGATAAACTCAAGCATTAGGTCATTTTCCTTCCACTGTGTTTTTCTAGCGTTAAGCTCATTTATATAAATAATAATGTAAAAAATTAAGATAAATATAAATTTTAAACACCATATTTTAATAAAACTAAACAAATTATAAAAGCTAGCTTCAAATAATTCAAAAGATTAAAGATTTTAAAAATTCTTTATCTTAGCACATGTTAAACACCTATTTTGCTGATATATTTTCTTGATAAGATGTATAAAAGTTGCAAGTATCATTTTCTTAATTTTTTGAATACGATTTTGAATACCAATTGCAGGTTTCATGTAGTTTTCTTACAATTTTCCAGGTTCAGATCCCACTCCCGAACAATGGACAGAAATCGCAACTGTTTTAAAAGAAAGAAAATTGTTCCCCTTCTTCGACTGTGCCTACCAAGGTTTCGCCTCTGGTAACTTGGTCAAAGACGCTTCTGTAGTAAGAAAATTCGCCGCCGAAGGCTACGAGTTCTTCTGTGCCCAGAGTTTTGCCAAGAACTTCGGCCTTTACAGTAAGTTATTTCTCTCTCAAAAAAATATGTATTAACAGTTGTTGATTTTAGATGAACGTGTTGGAAATCTAACGGTAGTGGTTAGCAAACCAGACCTTGCGGCCCCTGTCAAATCGCAGCTTACTCTCATCGTTAGAGGAATGTACTCAAACCCACCTAGTCACGGGGCCAGGATAGTATCTTATGTACTCAATAACCCAGATTTGGCCAAGCAGTGGTAAGTATTGTTGAAATACTACTATAGTGGTTGCTTCATTTGTAATTAAAACCAAATTTCAACTGCCAATTAGTCTCGTTAAGAGTTTATATATATTTTTAGTCGCTTTCAGAACAATTTTTATTTGTTTTGGTTCACTTTTGGAAGGTCTACAATTTTTACTTTAACAAGCAGAATAGAAATATGCTTGATTGTCACTGAAAATTGTACACTTTTATAAAATAACAATTTAAAATTTACTGAAATTACATAAATCGTCATTATCACAAAATAAAAGATAATAAAATACACAATCCATTGCAAAATTTAAATAAATTGCAAATTGCATAATAAAACCCTACAAATCAATAAGTTTAAGTTGTTGCATGGGATACCCAAATATATATAAAAATACTTTAATTACTTGAACATAAACATACTGTAATTTCTTAGTTATTCGTCAAGAAACTCTTTCAATGAATAATATGGTCTTTCAGATAGATTGGCTTTTGTCATTTTACTGAACTTAAGAAACGAAGTTGTAGATTTAAGTTGCAAAGGAAGATGGTTGTATAATTTTTTTGCCGATTACTAACTCAGTGGACGGGATCGGTAAATACACATCAAAGGTTTAATTTCTGATGGAGTACTCATGATTAGGTCTTGCTGGAAAAACATGTAGGTGTTTACGAATTAAGCAAACAGTTTCTAAAATATATAAAGAGGGAAGAGTTAAAATCCCGTGATTTTTGAAGTAGCTTCTGCAATGTGTTATTCTACTGAGGCCAAAAAGATACCGTATTGCTCTTTTTTTGTAATTTAAAAATAACATCAGATTGGACAGCTGTACTAGAACCTCAAAAAGGAAGACCATATCGAAGATGAGACTCGAACAAAGAAAAAATGTTATTTTGGAAGATGCTAAATTGATTTCCTTCAAAACAGATCTTATTGCATAATAGGCAGATGCTAGTTTCTTACTTAACAAATCGATATGAAGGGACCATTTAAGGTGGCTGTCTATAAAAATACCAAGAAATTTTACAGAATTAACGATACTGATCTGTCTGTTATTAAGAAGCAAGGCTTGAAGACCTCCTTTATAGTCTTATCCACGTTAAAAGAGAATAAATTAGAGTCGGACCAGGTTTTTATTTTAAGTTGATCAAGGACCAAGTTATAGTTGCATGAAGAGTTGCAATGTTAGAGTTCCTCCAGGTGATACTGGTATCATCAGCAAGAAAAAATTTTTCCTTCGATTTTCAAGGTAATGATGTCATTTATAAAGATAAGGAAAGTAGAGGACCCAATACTGAAGCTTGTGGTACTCCACATACAATGCTTTTGTGACTAGAGTCAGTATCATTTGTTCTAACTAGTTGTTTCTTATTTCCCAAGTACGATTGGAACCAATTCAAAGAAATACCTCGAATTCCGTTGAAATTTAAATTTTTTATCAAAATGTCGTAATTTACACAATCAAAAGCTTTGGCATAGTCACAACAAACAGTGGCAGACCTCATGTAGTACAGAAAACAGCATCACTGGTACATTTATGGGATAAAAAGCCGAATTGACTTTGTGATAAAATGTTTTTTTCGATGAGAAAGGACACAAGTCGGTCGTTTATAAGTCTCTCAATCATTTTGGATAGGACCGGTAGTAAGGCAATAGGTCTATAGTTGCAGACATTCGATTTTTTGCCACCCTTATGAAGATGAGTAATAATGGCTGTCTTTAGGCACTCTGGAAATATACCTTTTTCAAAGGAATCGGTAATTAGTGAGACCAGGACTTCCAACACATTTTTTGGGAGGTTTAGGAAAATTTTTATGGATAGTCCATCAGTACTACAAGATTTGCTTTTGATATAGAGCTTCCCAGACGATTTTGATAGTATATTTTTTTAGCTGTTTTGATAAGGAACAACTTGTAGACTTTCTTGGATTATTTGAATATTATCCTGTATAAAAATGGAGACTTTTTAGGTTTCTAAAACACATTAAACGTAATATATGAATTGTACTAAAAATAGACATAGTTTTCTGCACTTTATGATCCATTTTATTGTAACTGTAAAGAAGAATAAACCTGGAATGGGTAAAAAGGCGTGTCACCTCTGCTCATAAAAGGAGACCGCTGGACATGTTTCATCTTGATAAAAAGAGATAATCCAGAAATTAAGAAAACTATATGATTATTTCAAAAATAAAAGCACAATTTTTAAATTTTTTAAAATTATTTCAAATGTTTGTGAGATGGAAAGAAGGGCATGGGATTAAACAAGGATGACACTTGGTTTCGCTTAGCGGCATTTGCAAATGTAAAGAAACAATTGGATTATGTTTGTTCTTCGTCAAAAATCTAAAACGTAATGTCCAAGTGTTAAATAAAACCTTTGAAATTTTTATGATATACATAAAGGATAAAAAATTGAGACATTATGATTTCTGAGATGTGATTTTTGGTGTTTTGAAGTTTTTTTCTTGAAGCAATCAATACTAA
Source organism: Diabrotica undecimpunctata (assembly GCF_040954645.1). Taxonomy (NCBI): domain Eukaryota; kingdom Metazoa; phylum Arthropoda; class Insecta; order Coleoptera; family Chrysomelidae; genus Diabrotica; species Diabrotica undecimpunctata. Next base: position 22,794,295 of record NC_092803.1, on the reverse strand, counting down.
AATTTATCTGAACGATATCTACTAATTGTTTTATTCCAGTTCGTTACAATAAGTTTTTAGGTTCCTTTTTTATTATTTTCAGGCAAGACAATATCACTACGATGTCTTCAAGAATAATCGAAATGAGAACTCTGTTAAGAAACGCATTGGAGGAGTTGGGTACTCCAGGAGACTGGAGCCATTTAACTAAACACATCGGAATGTTCTCGTACACGGGTCTTAATGGTAAGTACATCATTATTTAGCTTGTTTTAATATATGAGGTTATGCGTACAAAAAGTGAAAATTTTATTATTTAGATTTGAGAAAAATTTATTTGAAACCTTTTATTTGGTGCCGAACGTGACAAATCGATTATATTAAATCGCATTATGTGTGGCAAACTTGACAAGATTGATTATAATCAATTTTACGGTAGGTTTTACGATGATTAAATAATTATTTGCTGGTTACCTACCGTAAAATTGTTCTAATAATTTTTTTAGACATATATGCGGTTTGTCAAAAAATATGAATTGTAGATTAGGTCGGGCCGAAAAAGAAAAAAAATTTTTTTTTGGGAAATGTTAAACGGGCTATAAAATCTGTTTACAAATAATGTTTCTCAATAAAATAGGTGTGTGGTTTATTTTTGCTGTAACGTCTTAATGAAAATTAAAAATAAATTCGTAAAAAAACAAAACAATTATTCTAAAAGTAACTTAAAAGATAAAATTCTAAAAACAACTTAAAATACATATTTAGGCAAAGAATTTAATGAATTAAAAGTTCAAATAATCCACCTTGTTGTGTCAAACAATAACCGAATCAATTAAACAAAGATACTCCTGTATTTCTGAGTTGATTCGGCGTAATGTTGGCACAAAACTGGACAATTTTCGCTCTTAACTCCATTACATTTTCGGCACGTTCAAAATTGTGCCGATAAATATTTAATTTAAGAAAACCAAAAAAGAAATCATTTGGGGACAAATCTGCTGATTCTGGAGGCCACTACTTGATTCTAGCATTTGTTGCAATTATGCGGTTGGGAAATTTCCTTTGGAGAAATTCGGTAACGGCCCTGGTGTTATGTGTGGGCCTTTTTGTGCCAAACCATAACCGAATATATTCAACAAAGATACTCCTGTATTTCTGAGTTGATTCGGCGTAATGTTGGCACAATGCTGGACAATTTTCGCTCTTAACTCTATTAAATTTTCGGTACGTTCAAAATTGTGTCGATAAATATTTGATTTAAAAAAGGCCACAAAAGAAATCATTTTGGGGACGAATCTGCTGATCTTGGAGTCCACTTGATTGTACCGTTTTTTGCAATTATGCGGTTGGGAAATGTCCTTCGATAACTGCCCTGGTTACCGAATTTTGTCTGGAAGATCCGTCATGCTGGTACCAAATATCTCCAAAATTCCCAGGAAATTTGTATCTTTTCTTCAACTGTATACATCTTGGCGTATTTACGATATTATTTTATTTTCATACGTTACAGACTTACCTAACAACCTACTCAGTGAACTGCGTAGGCTGGACTGAGAGGGAGACGCGACGCAATGTTGCCAACTTTATTGAAAGCTATTATAGTACGAGCTGGTAGATTATTTTAGTACATAAAAAAAATATAGTATAGTATAGTAAATACATAAAAGTTTCAATATTAAAAAAAAATAAAAGCAATTTTTTTAAACGCAATAAAATTTATACAATCTATTAGCCGAGATTAAGATCAAGCTCAGTATCATTATCCTCCTCCATATGTTAGAATCTTTGGACTTTTTTGTACGTGTCCATGCATCGATCGAGTACCATCCCAGATACATTTGCTTTGACGGTACAAATATTACATGTACTATTTTTTTCTTTTATACATTAAATGAAAGTATTGATAAGCTACCGTTAACAGTATTGGTAATTAATCCATTTCTTTGTTTTGCTTTAATTAAGTTAACTTTACTAATAATGCTTGAGAGCTGTGAGATTTTATCATTTCTTTATGTTTTGCACTATTTTCATGAAGTTTTAATACCTGAATCTCCGATTTTAGTGAACTAAAACAAACTTTACAGTCCGTCTTTGTTTTGGAATCTTTATCACTATAAACCCATTTAAAAGTTATTCTCATTATTTGCGATATTTTTAGATTCTCTTATCTCTTGATACACGAAGTATACATATTAATAAAACTTCTTCTTCCTTCTTGTATGTAGGCTTTAAATCCTGTTTCTTCTTCAATGTTAACCTCCTAAATTGTTTAAATTATCGCACCATCTTTTTCTTGGTCTGGCAATACTTCTTCGTTCATTTGATGACTTATCTCGTGCTATTCGTACTATCCTATCCTCTGCCATTTTACTAATGTGTTCGTTCCACTCCTGTTTCCGTTTTGTCACCCATCCATTTATGTCTTCTATATTACATGCTCTTCTTATGTTTTCGCTTCTCTCCCTATCCAACAGACTTTTCCCTGATATTCGTCGGAGTATTTTCATCTCTGTTATTTCAAGTAGTCGTCACGTCTTGTCTCCGCCGTGTATGTTAATATAGGTCTAATTGCTGCTTTATAGATTCTTGTTTTTGTGTCTTGTCTTAGGTGTTTGTTCTTCCAGATTGTGTCATTAAGAGATCCTGCCGCTTTACTTGCTTTTAAGGTTTGTTGTCGTACTTCTTCTTCAACATCTCCGTAACTAGTTATATCTATCCGAGATATCTAAATCTTACTTCCTGCTTTATTATTTTTTCATCAATTTCGATTTTACATATTTAGATGTTGTCATAAATTTGGTTTTTCTGCTGATATTATCATATTGTATTTCTTGGCTCTTGTATTGCAGATGTGTGTTAATCTTTGCAGCTCGTCTTCTGTCTCGGCGATTAATGCGGCGTCGTCTGCATAACATAATACTTGGATTTCTTTGTTCCCAATTCTGTAACCATGACCTTTACGTACTGCTTGTATTATTTCGTCCATTATTATATTAAAGAGAAGTGGACTTAACGGGTCACCCTATCTGACTCCGCTTTGTACTGGTATACACTGTGTTAGTTTTCCATTTATCTTTGCCTGCATTCGATTATGGAAGTAGATGTTTTCGATGGTTTGCATAATATTGATTGGTATGTGTCTTTTGTACAGTAGGTGTAAGACGTCTTCGACTTGGATGCGATCGAAAGCCTTTGCGAGGTCTATAAAACATAAATATGCTATATTAATATAGCAAAAGTTGTAATTATCGTACAAATACTATAATTATAGTACGTTAGACATCATTGACGCGACGTTCGAAGTTAAACAGCCCAGCTCTGCTTGACAAATGAAACTTTCTGATACTTTCGGCCGGCCTCGCAAAACGAGAAAGGCAGTTGAGGAGTTGAGCGATATTTTCTACATGTCGAACTTACTGTTAATATAATTTATGGTGTTAATATATTAAGTTTTTTTATTAGTCGACTATTATAAATCTAATTCAGATACAATTTATTAAATGTGTATGCTCCGTTGTATTTTCGCTTAATCTGTATATATATCATCTTAAGAAAACTTTTGATAAAGTAAGTCGTCACAATGGACAATAACTACAAGATCAAAGAAAAATTACACGAAAATGAGAGAAAATGTTCCTTTTTCTGAAGCAATATGTTACTGCTGTAACAAAATAATTCATTGACATACATTTTAATTGTATTTATTTCTTTTTTTTTCAGAAATCCAGTCAGAACACTTAGTCAAGAAACACCATGTCTACCTGCTGCGTTCTGGAAGAATCAGTATGTGTGGTTTGAACAACGACAACGTGAACTATGTTGCTAAAGCCATCCATGAAACAGTTACCACCCTCCCCAGCAAAATATAAGTATTTTAAAATTTGTATGGGAAAATGCCACAGAAGAAAAACATTTTCATTTTTTGCTTTAGCTCGTTCTTTGATGGGTCTTCTATGACAATCTTGTGTAGAAAAAATATCACATAAATATGGAAAACAGAAACCTGCTAACATTTCAAACACGAATATCTGACCAAATTTTACCAAAACATAGGTTTTTTTGGCAATATTTTGTAAAATATTGTTTTTAATATGATTTTGACGGTAACTTCCATACTAAAAATTAAAATGTTAAAACTGTTCTAATTTTTATCTATTTTTGTTATATTATTTCCAAAAAAGATTAACCATTGAGATTTGCACAAATATACCGAGCTTAACGACAATATTGATTGTGGTTTTATTCCCAAGAGCATTTTATACAAGTATTACTGTAAGATACAACTGTACAGCTAAATAAATATGTTATGTCCGTTTAATGTTGCCTTTTTTGTCACTTTTACATTTATATATAAAGTATAAAAGGTATAAAGTATATTTAAAGTATAAAATGAAATGACCTGTCCTGGTTAATCAAAAAATGTGCTAAAATGGACTGTAAAAACTTCTGGAATGTAAACTAGTAGCAACTAGTTACTATCAACAAGTCCTCACAAACACTTCGTCTAAGGAGTAGCAGCATCAGTGGACGTTGCCATGTAATCAATTCCTATTGCAACATAAATATCCCAAATTTTAATTATCAAAAATGCAACTCAACGTTAATCATATAACATTTAAAGGGTTTTTACCCATGTATTTAGTGGCTCTAAACATGTACTTCCAGATAGCACTGATGATAGAATAGTTATTCCGAAAATGTTCTGTGATGTAGCTCGATAGGGTTTTTATTATACCTTTTATAAAGGAATTTTTAAATAATTTTTTGTGATACTTGGTATACAGCCAAATACAGGAATTTAGTTTCCTTGTGGATTTGAATATACCAAAGACTTGGACAACTGTAAGGTGGTGTACAAGACAACGCCCTACCTAAATCCTTTAGGCCGATCAGTCTTACATCATTTCCGTCGAAGGCAATAGAAAAAATTCTTAATAGACATATTGAGAAGGGGCCATTGAGAGATCATCTTTTCAATGGCAACCAGCATGCATATAAAGAAGGAAAACCAACAGAATCAGCACTGGACGAAGTAGTTCAGAAAATCAGTCACTTTATTAATAATGGGGAAATGACATTAACCTCCTTTCTGAACACTCACATTTAATAATACGCTACCAAATTCTCGTTATGATGCAGCAACATCAAAAGGGATATACGCTACCGTATCCAACTGGAAAAAAGCCATGCTGTAAAATAGGCTGATTCTAACAGACCGGCAAGGAGAGATTTTGGCCAAAACAGCTAAGAGGTGCCCACAGGAGGGTGCTTTGTTCCTTCCTGTGGTCACTCCAGATGGATGACTTGATCTCGCTCCTTAACGCACAGGAGTAGAAATGCAGGTCTATGCAGATGATCTAGTAATTATGGTAAGAGGAAAATATGTTAATGTTCTATCCAGCATACTCCAAAGAACATTAAATATCCTTATAGGTGGTACGACAGGGAAAAACTCTGCCAATACTAGTATATGTAGGAGTTATCCTAGATAAGCGACGTATATGGAACTCCCATGTGGAAAGAATATCCAAAAAGTCAAAGCTCTTCCTTTAGGCATGTTGAAAGATATGTGGTACAACATGGGATGTGAAACCCAAACAGATGTACTGACTATACATGACTGTAGTTAGACCTTAAATTACGTATAATGCACTAATATAGTGGTATAAATGCCAATAAAAGACTTCCCGATAGAAGCTGAATAAGCTTCAACGACAAGTATGTTTAATCATAACAGGAGCGATGTCGACTACACTAACATCCTTCTTAGAGGTTATACTTGACCTCCCTCCAATACATATATGGATGTTGAAAGAGGCGAAGTTAGAAGCATACAAAAGGCGGATAAGACGCCAGAAAGCGGACAAGAAATATCAGGATCAAATCTGGAGAGATAATTAAAAATAACTAAGTTGGAAATAGTACCTACCTGAGGCAATGCAACCTACATATAATTTCGAAAACCGATTTGCCGTCCTCTTTCCAGGAAGGGAAGAATGGTAGTCGAATGAAACAAATTTCATAATGGCAGATCAATACAATCTTAAGCTGTAGAAATACTAGCTGTAACTTGTAAGAACGGTATCTGGAGACGACAATATAACCACAGAATACATAACAATTGTTTTATTATTCTGTAATATAACTTTGAGGCCTATGAGAAATATAAACAAAGAACAGATGGCAAAGATGCAATATCCTTTATAAAAATAGGTAGGTCAATATGGACAGGATCAATAATGAATAAAAAATATTGTCCTAGGTCTCATCACTGTTTGTGCGAAATAGGAGTAGGGGTCGGCCAAGACTGAGGTGGGTACTTGGTGAAGACGAGGACTAGAGTAAGATTGACGCTGAAAATTGGCAACGGCTAACAATGGACAGAAACAAGTGAAACAACCGGCGAAACACTATCACTGATTATGATGATTGTACACTTGAATCTCAACAACACATTAAATGGAAGGGTCATAAGAGAACTACAATAAAAAGTAAAGAAATTTAGCAGTAAGACTTTCAAGATTTCAAGACCCTATCCTGACTTTTATAGCCTATAATGAGTTCCTCCTGAAATAGTTCTCACCCGAAGATCTGAACGGCGCGACGGTTCAGTTTTCTTCCAACATTTTACATCAGCAGGTGCCTTAGTTTCAGCATAACTTTTGATACATTGGAGAAAGTCTTTTTATTTTTATCGTCTGAAAAGATTCTCGGACATTTGATGCCTGAATGGCTATATCTTCTTCTTCTTGTAGTGCCTATCCGTTTCGGATGTTAACGACCATCATGGCAATCTGGATTTTGCAAACTGCGGCTCTGAAAAGATTTGGCGTTGTGTTGAACAACGTACGTATATTTTTCAGCCAGGAAATTCTTCGCCTTCCTGGTGCTTTAGAGCAAGCCATATCTTTCACTGTTCCTCATGAATGGCTATGTAGCAGGTAAATGAATTAACAGGTGTAACACCCACGTTGTTACACCTGTTAATTCATTTACCTGCGGCATTCAGTAAGCTAAAGACTGGTAACTTTATTTTTTACTTTTAAATACTATATTTTAATCTTAAATAATTCAATAATGTTACTTAAAGTCAAAATTAAAATTTAACTGATTATAAATAAATTGTTGGAAGTGCATCTCATGATCTTTCTAGTTCTCTACATATCAATTTTTAATGTTTTTTACAATAATTTTTATATACATGTATGATTATCACATGTTCTTTTGCGGTTCTAAGTCTGTTAATTTGTAAACTATACCTAGTTTCAAGAAATCTAATGGTTTTCCAACACGGGAACAGGCAACATAAAATTGACCAAGTAAGAAACGTGGGTTTTCTAGATTAATACCACAAATACCTAATAATTGCCCCTGGGACTTATTTATGGTCGTAGCAAAAGCAAGCCGCACTGGAAACTGTAGTCGTTTAAATTCAAACGGTACATCAGTTGGAATCATTGGTATGCGTGGTATCAAAACGTCTTCTCCTTTATACTTTCCTTTCATTATAGTGGCTTCTATCACGTTGTTCAATAATTTTTTATCGCTAACCTTGTGCCGTTGCAAAGACGCGGTTGGTTGATATTTCTCAACATTATAACTACCGATCCAACCTTTAATTAAAGATTTTGAGGTAACAATCCTGATAAATCCAGCGAGTTTAAAAATTCAGGCGGATAGTTGACGGCATCATCTTGGTTAGTAGCCGAATCAACTGATTTATATATCCTCAATTCGCCTGTTAGCCTTTGAAAAGGCATTTGATAAGGTTCAACATAAAAAGCTTGTAGATATATTAAAAAGCAAAAATATTGACAGTCGTGCAAAATATCAAAATACAGAGAGAAGTCCGCCAGGGTTGCGTGCTGTCCCTACTACTTTTCAATGTCTACAGTGAAGCGGTATTTCAAAAAGCGCTCTCAGACTCAATAGAAGGTATATCCATCAATGGAGAAGTTTTGAATAACCTACGTTTTGCAGACGATACAGTAATAATGACAGATAACAACAATGATTTACAGAACGTAATGCAACGCCTTAATGAACGCTGTCATGAGTACGGACTGAAGATAAATTTAAAGAAAACTAAATGGATGATCATGACTAAATCTACACATGCAAATATCCAATTGACTATTGAAGATACTGCAATTGAGAGTGTTAATAACTATAAATACTTAGGAACATGGATAACATCAGATGTAGACCAAACCAAAGAAATTAGGACACGCATTGAAATAGCACGTGCATCATTCATTAAACTTAGAAAGTTTCTTTGTTGTCGGGATATAAGGTTAGAACTACGCCTGAGAATGCTTCGATCTACCGTGTTCTCTACTCTTCTTTATGGCTTGAAAGCGTGGACACTAAAAGAAGTCCATCTGAATAAGTTGGCCGCCTTTGAATTTTGGTGTTACAGAAGAATCCTACGAATATCATGAATTCAAAGAATGTCAAACGTGGAAGTAACTAGAAGGATGGGAAATGAGGCGGAAATATTAACTATTAAAAGACAAAAACTTTAGTACTTAGGACATGTGATGAGAGGGCAAAAATACGCATTATTACAACTTATTATGCAAGGCAAAATCCGAGGAAAGCGAAATGTGGGAAGACGAAGAATATCCTGGCTTAAGAACTTAAGGGAATGGTTTGAATGCAACAGTGCAGAACTTTTTAGAGTGGCAGTCAACAGAGTCCGCATAGCCATGATGATTTCCAACCTTCGATAGAATATGGAAATTAAGAAAGAAAAAGAAGAATTCACCTGTAATTTGTTCTTGAATTTTGAAATTTAATTCATTTACATCTGTTTTTTGCAGCCAATATAGCCCGTTCGCTAAACCAATCATGGTTTCTGTAATTTTAAGCAACATCTGGAAACACCTTTTGAATGATTAACTGCTATAATACATACCTTAAAAGTTGGCATGAAATTTTCCCGAACTACGTTTGTTGCCCCCAAATGACGTCATTTGAAAGCAATTGTTATATTGTTGGATATTTGAGAAAAAGTGTATGGAATCTGGTCCTATTCCTGAAATCAATGGCTCTGGTGGTGGATCCAATGGTATCAATTTCACTTTCCCATTTGCGCAACACAATCATTCATTGGCTTCATTTTTGTATTTCAATGCTTTACAATGAGAGCAAACCAAGTTCATAGATCCAATAGTAACACATTGGTAGTTACTGTACTCAATTGACGAATCGTAATTTAAATCAGCGCGATTATTAGTTGAATCTCTATTAGTTGATCGGTAATTAGTTTGATTTGTAGCATTTCGGTTCAATAATTATTAACCACAGGTATTAAAACACTTTGCACAAACCACGGTATAAAACAATCAATCAAAAATAAATCGAAAAAAACTGGAGAATTTGTTTCGTTTATTAAGTTGACAAAAGAAAACTGAGTAGATAAGGTAACAGAAAATCAGAGAAAAACAACACCTGTGTGTACACCGGCAAATTTACAGGTTGTTGTTGTCTGTAAAATCTCTACTTTGTCTGTGAAAGAGAATATAATCAAAGAGGACATAACACTACGTTTTAGTTTTTTTTTAACTTTTTTTTTAATTTGATATGACTTGCGAGTCAAGTTCTTTAAGCCAAAACAATGTATGTGTATAGAGTATATAAAATTAATAATAAATTAATTATTAAAGATAATAAACACTTTTTAACGCGGTTTGCTTGACAGATGCAACGACGTGAAAACTGATGCAATTTATGTCGCGTTCCGAAACTAAAACAAAAGAAAGAATATTGCGAGGCCAATCAAATCTATAGCTCTTACATTTTTTGACTTTTCAATTTGGTCGGGTTCACGATATTACCACTTTTGTGTGAACGCATTAGATCCTCCAACGCGAACACGAACACACACGAACGCGCACACACATACATTTGATTGAATTTGAACTTTGTGCAGTGAAAATAAAGCAAAAATTGACTCTTCAACGTTAGGACACACCTACATTGTTTAGACCACAATGAGTGCTTGTAATTTAATATGAACTTTATTGAATAGCAATAAAGTTCAAATTGACTCTACATTTAGTTAGAAAATATTTGTATGGGAAAAAGAAAAGGGCTGTTTTAGGGTTTTCCCGGAAATTATTCGAATTTTTCTCACCGTAAAAACCATCCTTAGACTTCAAGGAACATTTTAAAAAAGAATTGTTAAGATTGGTCCATGCGTTGTTGAGTTATGCGCTTACCAACACAATTTTTGATTCATTTTTATATTATATATATATATATATATATATATATATATATATATATATATATATATATATGTATATATATACTCTCTTACTTAGTCTCTTACATATTGTCAGGCAACAACATTTTGTTTTACACTATTTACTATTGAATTATAAAAAAATGATTAGTAAAACTTATTCTGTTGATTAGATCAATAAAACTAAATTATGCTTAAATATATTATATTTATTCATAAATCTGTAAAATTCTCATATATTTACATCTTTCAACTTCTGTATTTTGATTTTCTTGTGCTAGATCTACTTGAAGAATCCCGTTTTCTATGTCTACTGGAACTATGTCGTCTGTTTTTCTCTTTTGAACGTGATCTTGATCTTCGTCTCTTTCTAAATCCATTTCTGGTTGACTGTCTATCTTTTCGACTAAAACTAGTATTGGAATCTGTATCCCAGTCATTTTTCTTTGGTTCATGCTCAGGTGATTCTGACCATCTCCAGTTTCTGGCTTCAGAATGACTTCTACAATAAAAAAAAATATAAAATAAAGATTCATATACTTAGAAATAAAAGTATTCGGTGCAAGATTGAAATCTTGGGCACTCCTGTTGTAAGAAACAAGTAGTTATCTGGCATCTGCTCATATTTTTGTTACTTATTAAGAGACATATTGTAGATTTAAATATGTAATATCATCGAAAACTTAGAATCATGGATTCGGGTATCATGGACTGAAGACTGTTAATTGGAATTAATAAGTATACCAAAAATTTAAAAGAAGTTTGTTTTGATCGTAATATTACTTAAGATTATAATATTTGTACCTTGCTATATTGTGTATAACGTGCCAATAAAGTTTGTTCAATTGAGTATTATGTGCGTTAAAGTCCTCTATCTTAAATCGATTTTCTTATTTCTAGAATTATAACTGCTGCTCATGAATCAATAAAAAAAAGAATAAACTAAAAGAAAAATCCAATGTTAAGTATTATGGGGTGGGAGGGCTAAGAGCCTTGCTTTCTTTTGCTGACAACGAGGATGGATGAGGAAAACATAGAATTCGAATATATTGTCAAAAAGCATAACAGATTCACATTTAACAGTCCCGACTGCCAAAATTAATCAAAGGCTCGTAGAAGATCTGAAAATATACTTACAGCTTCTTTAATGCAGAATTTTAATTAAACTTGTTATGTTTAGCATCCAGCAATTGCAGACTATTTTTCATGCTATCAATCAGGACTAGAGTATTTATGTTAACCGATAAAAATGACAATACATATCTTTTGTTAGCCAGCTCTAAAGTAATTTGGAGAATAACTCAAAGCAAAATACCGCACTTTTCAGACTTTTTTTAACTACTACTTACCAAATTACCATAATTGGATGGCATTATGCAAAAAGAGTCAACCCACACAAATCTGATTTTAAGATAAATAGCAAAGTCTATAATCTGTTGTAAATCACATGTTTTATTATAGTATACCTGTAATATACCATTATATCAATTAAATTTGGAATTAGTTTTTCAATACAATTTAAAAAAAAATACTAATTATTTCGGTAAAAAAAAATAAAATGTTGGATAAATCCTTTTTGCTTTTAAGGTTAAGTATACAAAAAAGTAAGTTTTTTTAAACACAGCAACCCACATACTAATTATAAAACATGTTTTATTAATAAAAAATATAGGACAAAGTATTTGATAGATAATTAAAAATTTTAATATTATTTAAGTTTTTGAAATAATTTTAATCCTGTTCAGTAAGCCCACATTTTCTACCCCAAAACCATCGACATCATCAATAAAGTCATCTTGTTTTTAGGAAATTATAAAATGGTTTTAGATCTTCTAGTTTTAATATTTCTTCGAGATCTTTAATTTTTTCTTTGGATGGTGATTTACTTGTGGGCAATAACTGCTGATCCAACTCCATATCTTTAAACAATTTCTGCAGTCAACCTTTTATCATTTTTTATCTACTATCTGTATGTTTTCTTCTATTGTGTCTGGTTTCATGTAGAGTATGTAAAAACTTTGATTTTCTTCAATTTACTTTCTCTTTAAGTCAACTTTCTTGTCTGTGATATATTCCAATAGTTTGTCAATTGAAACTATTTCTCCATGTTTCATTTTGTTAACAACAAATTTGATTTTTCTCCTACAATCTTTCATAACATTAATGTAGTCTACATCCATGTATAAGTGCTGTTGGATCTTCAGAAGACAATCAACAACCCCAAATTCTAAATTATTGGGCAGAAGGTATCTCCTGGTAGTAAGAACTGTCAAGCGATAGAATTGAGAGACAGATGGTTATGCAATGTATGCATTATTAAAAGCACAATATTAATACTGCGGTTTTGACAATTACAACTGCCTGACCACAGAATCAAGTTCTTAACAGGTAGATTAATATGATCTTTTATGTACTTCCTTAAACAGGTTCCCACCTCTTGCATTCTCTCCCAGCTTTATGTTCACTTTAAAATATAGTAAATAAAATGTTGATTTTTCATTATTACGAAGGTTTTACCACTTTCCTGATTTAGGATGTTTTTAATATATCAAGTTTAATATAAAAGTATTAAGCAAATAATAGAAGCTAACAATGATTCTCTAATCTGCTGTCTAACTGTTATGGCAATAATGTGAGTTGATACAGGATTGAGTGTTTATTGCAAAATAAACTTAAAATAGCTGAGTGTGCATTAGCTTGAGTTGAGAATTAAATGTTTTTTGCATAATTGGAAGTTGAAAATCCAGAAATTGTAGGTTAAAATTTAAACTGTATTACTCTTTTAAATACTGATGTGGCTTAAATCATTTTTGCATAATTTAAATAACAATAAATTCTACCATGTGATTAGGATAACTCAATTTTCAATGTTTATGTCATTTATTTTACCTTTGGTTTGTCCTTTGTTCTGTTTTGATTTTTTTCAAAGCCCCATAAGTATGTCCTGGATTGCGAAAGGCATGGATGAAATTGCAGTTGGAACCTTTAGGACAACTGTTTATAAAATGGACACCTAAAAAGCATATAATGAGAAAATAGTAATTTATTTATATATGTAAGCTAGTTGCTATAAATAGGAAACTCAATCAAATTATATTATGTCTTAGGGTACATAGTGGACCTATACTCTAAGTTAAAAGGTACCAAGTATCTATAGTTGATTCACAAAAATTGATATCCCTCACTATTAATAGCTTAAATAAACTTACTCTTGTAGATTTCTTTCATTAAAAAAGGAAGAATAATTATGAATTGGAAGGGCATACTCATTAATGGGTAAAAACTTTTTATTTGTAAATACTAATAATAAAATTAAAAACTAAAAATATTCAACAATAAACATTTGTTTTAGCTAACCAGAGAAATTATTAATATTGAGTATGGGAGAGTAATTGCACTAAAAAGAAGAGTGTGAGAGTGAATAGAATAATGGAACACATATATCTTACCACAAACAGCTGATTTCCAACTGGGTATATTTGCAAACTGCACACTTAACTGCTTTCCTCCATACCATCTACCATTCAGAGCTCTATAAGATTTCAAGGCACTTCTTGTAGAAGCAAATTCAACAAAAACATTACCTCTTAGATGTGCCTCACGGTTACAGCAAGTGATAAAAAGTTGAATCTTTCCATATTTTTCTAATTCAGGTACAACATCATGAAAGAATTCCCTGAAACAGAATAAGAAGTAAAATAAAATCTGCTGATATTTGACCATTGTCAAGTACCTGTAGCATGCATTTGTTTCATGGCTTTCAAATTCCAAACTGGAGTCAGTAAAGTGGTCGCTTTCAGTCTTCTCAAGGCTGTAATGTGAAAAAAAGTTGGGAATCAGAAGAATTTTACTAATACCAGGACGAACATGATTTCTAGAACAAACATCAAAAAATCTACATGTTGATGTTTTTTGAAAGAATGGACAGGGCTGTTTATTTGGATTCGTTTCTGAGGTAGTCTTCAGATGTTTTGGAGTATCCCCGCCTTCTTCTAAAAACCAGAGAAAGGGGATTACTAACTTGTACATAATGTCTACAAAATATTTTTAAAAATACCTAAGAAGTCCTCTACTAAAGCATTCAATCTCTGTTGTTCATCAATTTGTTTCTGCACCTGTTCTTCTTGTCTTCTCTTTTGTTCTACTCGCCTCTTTTGTTCCTCTTCCCATTCCAACTTTATTGCTTCATTTTGTTTAGCTCTTTCTTCCCTAGCTAGTGCCAATTTTTTCTGCAGTTCCTATGATAAATACACAGAAAAAAGAATAATGAAAAGTGGACAATAATAGCCAGAGCTAGTCAAAAAGTAATCTAAAAGACAATCTAGAATCCTTGGGATTATACATTAATTTCAAATAGAAATATACCTGAAATTGTTTCTGAGCTTCTTCTTCAACTTTTAACCACTCTCGTTCCTTTTGTTCCCGGAGCCGAGCCTCTTCGAGCGCTTGTCGTTCTTCATAAATTCTTTTATCAGCCAACAACTTCTGATAAGATGATGACTGTTGTAGTCTTTGGATCTCTAAAATAAAGTTTAAAGAAAAAACAATATATTTTTAAATCAATATTACCTTCCAGCTCATTTTGGTCTCTTATCTGAGCTTTATGCTGTCTAAGACGCTTTCTTCTTGCCTTTTTAGCTAATTTTCTCCATTCTGAATGTCTAGATAAAATTAAGAAAATATAACCTCTAAATAAAGATACCTACCAAAGTTATATTTCTTATTGTGCATTTATTTCAAAAAGGATACCTACTTCCCCATAATATTTGATCAACTGTGCTGAAAAATAAATATAAAATTCACATACATTCAAAAATAAAATAAATCAGTTCCAAAAAGAAAAAAATGACCTCAATATCAGAGTACATAGCGCTCCTGTAAGTTAATTCCCATAGAAAGATTTGGGACTTTGGGAGACAGTTTTTAGCGCCAAATGTGGACGGGCCGAAACTAATTTCATTTGATGGCAAATTTGAAACGTAGGCGGCAAATTAAAAAAATAAAATATGCTCTGAATTTTAGATCGCAAAACTCAAAAAGTATGCTTTTAATGAAAAATAAATATAGTCATAAAATATGAAATAAAAACGTATTCTATGCAAAAAAATATATTTTCTCTGCCCAAAAATATACACTTAAGACAGTTTTACATTATGCTATTTTCATGCTAGGCAAGAGCCATGCAAGATGCAAGACAGATCATGGAACTGCGCATGCCCACGGGCTATTTCCATGCAATTCCTGTGCTAGACGAAAAATTAGAACATGTTCTATTTTTCATGCTATTTTCTTGCAATTTATCGTTAAAATTCATGTTGCCAACATAACAATTTATAATAGATTACAGAATAAAACATAACCTTATCTCTATCTTTAGCGTATATCATAAATTGCCCTACACACAATGGGAATAAATTGAGATATAGCTGATTCTGATACTCTAAAATTGTACATTAGAGATCGAAACGTTTCACCAGTTGCCAGATACCTTAAAGTTATAATTAATTTTGTCCTTGATGGAATGCACTGGCGAAAATTGGTATCTCTTTTCTGAATTAAGGGATTAATTTTTTCCAGGAGTTTAAGGAAAGTGGACTCGTTCATTCGAAGAAAGTTTTTAAAACTTTGAAGATCTCTAGCATCCAAGAACTCTTGGGGTAACTTCAAATTTCCCAGTCCTGCATTCAACCAAGGTTTGACCCAGCATTTTCTAGGTTTTCTTTTTTTATTATTTTTCATGATTGTTGCTAAAACAGCAATATTCAACAAATAACAATGTTTTCTTTTCTTTGGTTGACATCCTTCACCCTTTTAATAACCATAAATAGTGTATATTTATTTATTATATTATTTATTTTAGTACTTAATTATATTTATTTAAAATAAAATAACCTCAAATTGATAAATATTTTCTCTGTTGGCAACAATGAAAGTGGGATCTAAAATTGCACAGAAATATCTCTGATGTAAAAAGGTCAAGCTAGGCAAGAGATGTGCCATGCAAGACGGACTTGCATAGCATGAGACTTGCATAGCCTAGATGTAAAGCTGCCTTTACGCATTGTTAAAATTTTATATATGCGTGCATATGCGCCTATTATATTCTTTGCTTTAACTTTCACCCATCCACAAAAAATATTTTTTTAATTGTTTCGATTTGGAATACCTACTATACCATTTTGGTATTGTACCTTCTTCTCTTTTAGCAATGTTTATTAGATATATAAAAATTGATATACACTGTTTTTATCTGCTATTTCTAAAATTTGGGATACAGTTTTTATAATACCGTTTGCAATTTGTAAAGGCGTGGATTACAATGTTGCCACTAACATATTTTTTTTCAGTGGGTACTCAAAATTATTTAGAAATAAATTATTGTAAATTTAAGTGGTAATTTTAGTAGAATTGGCTACAATATTTTTTGGAAAACATTGTATAGTCGTTATTTGGGTAATTATGCAAAACTAGTGAAACTAGCAACAGCAATTACATCAAAGCAGAGATATGTAAGATCAAAGTCATACCACAGAATACACCACCCATGTATTCTGTGGTCATACGCCTCTTGCTATGTCATTCCACAGACCACTGTAATACCGTAATACCTCCTCCTGTGCTCCTATCGTGACTAGTAGCGCTATCGCCATTAGGAACGGCTGGTCTCATGCAATTCACTCTCTCCAATTGTCCTATTTCACTTACACTACTATTTGTGGTATATACTGTGCTCAATATTCAGTTTATTATGATCAATACGTCAATACCAACCATACCAAACAATACAAACACAGAACATAGAATACAACAAAATAAATCGAGAAACAAGAAGCCTAATCGATTTTGTGTATACAATTAATTTAGAGGATTTAGAGACTTATCTTTAAAATAATAGTTACTGTCTTTAAAATAATTTTACTTACTTTAAAATAATAGTTATTGAAAGTAAACTAGTGTTTAAAATATATATATCATGTAATTTTATGTAAATTTTTTACATAAAGCAGTAAAACAAAATAAAACTTTTTTTATTAAATTTTTTTATTCATTAAGTTTTCATCTTGCGTTAAATTAACTTTTATGGAGCTGTTCCATAATACTGGGGTTACTGTTACTGTTACTGCGTTACTGGGGCAACAGTTTGCCGCTATGCCGCTCTCTACATTTATCTAATTTGGTTGATCGGCTCGGCAGATCGGTTTCCCGGGATTCGCGAATATTTAGTTCATTCATAATGTTGAAAAAACTACGTTTTAAACTATTTTTCGCCAATAAATTATTTTGAGCGGTCGACCTTCAATCAGTAAAAAAGCTGTTTTGAATTTTTTGATTGGCTGTAAACTACATGGGTGATAATAAGTAACTACGTTGTGCGGTAATAAAGTTAGGTTAGACGTTAACATTAGAGTCTTAAAATAGATCTGCTACAGGCTAGTTGCCCCTCGAATCCCAGAAGTTTAGCTGATACAACATAAACAGTCCAGCTTCCTTTATACATGTTTTGACGCAGTGATACTACATTATTTATTAAAATATTGTGATAATTTTACCGACGGCACATCTTATAATTCGTTTTGAGCCGCTAATGCTACAATCTGCTGCATTGGAATACGACTGTGTTGACCAAACTTAAAGATAAACAAAGTATTTACGGGGGCGTTTTACATTTTTCACTACACTTATTTCTTCATCAAGAAACAGTAATAGTGGAATGGGACAAAGGGACTGGAGACCTTTTGTCTACGGGGGCATTGCATCGTGCGTCGCTGAGTTTGGTAAGTAATTTTAATATTTTTACATCACTTATTGTTAGAGTTTTCAAAGGTCCGCAATAGTCATTTTTAACCAGTAACCAATACAATAGTTTTCGTACAGTACCCAATTAAAAGGAAATGCATTTATGAAGTTGGATGAGGTGGGTAAAACTAGAGACACTTTTATACAATAAACCCTCATTAGTGCCTACCAGTTACCATTGTTTTTTAAAGCTAGACATAGTTTTTATGACTTTGACTCTTAAATCTTTTTACAAATAGTTCCCAAAACCCTGAGAGATAACATTGAAGATGGATTATAGTTGTAAAAATATTTGAATATTAATGTGATAAAAACATTTTGTCAAATAGTCATATAGAAGCATATTTATGTATACTTTGACTTACACTGTACCTTCATTTATTTATAGGCAAAAAGAACTATACTTTCATCAACTTTCATTAATCTGTATAGAACAAGTAATAAAGTGTTCTGAAACTATTTTCTTGTGGTATTTCTTCAGAAATGAACATTTGAAAGATCATATAATGTATTTTCAGTTAAAATTCTTGCTAATTTCAACAACTCTGAATATGAGCGGTAAAAACTGAGAGGCCTTTTTGAGGTGTTATCAAAAATCTGTTTATTTCCCATTATTGTAGGCAGAAATTAATCTAAAAGTGTGCATTGATAACATTAAAAATAAACATTTCCTGTTTACTTTATATTTTCATTAATTTAACATACAGGTGGGAAAAAAAGATTTTTATGCATATATAACTTCATTAAAAATACAGTATCATTTTTTGTATGCTTGAATTTCTGAAAATAACTGAGTTTATAGTTAAAAACTGTGGGTTGATATGCTGTATTAGACAACTTATATAAACCACTTGAAAAATACATATATTAGACTGACAGGTGATGATACTTACATGAAAAACAAGCACATTACAGTAACTAATTTAGAATTTCCCAAAAGGTAGAAATAAAAATAACGTAGTTGTTATGACAAGTTACTGAAGCCAAGAAATTGTGCAAAGTAAACATAACATTTTGTGAAAAATGAAAACAAAATAATTATTGTTTAATATTTATTAGGTAATATTCATTAAAGTTACCTGTTACTTCTGTAAGTATGTTGTTTTTTTCTTTTTATAATGGGATTAGGCTTGTTTAATGGAATGTTTATATTTTTCAATATTCCTATAAGAATTTTACTTAGGGGGACAATATTATCCATTATTAATATAGATGCATTCAACCCAGTAATATCCTTCATCATCTGTGTTTATTTTTCCCTTGTATGTTGGCACAAGGGTAACTTTTAAATAAAGCCATGCAAGAACTACTTATTCAAATTTGACATAAAGCCTATCCCAAGTTTAAAAGTTTGAGATATTTGGAAAAAAATACTTGTAGTCATTCTCAAAATGGTTCTACCTCTATTAGGAAGCATTTTCTGATTATTAATTAAGTTAGCATTGGTTAATTCCACATAGAATCACTTCTAGTATATGCAGTGTTCGTTTGGCTGGAGAGTTTCTGGAGATCCTGTATACTTATAATGTAATTACATCAATAATGTAATTACATTGACTACTATTTTCTTAGTTGGAGAGCATTTCCCCTGTTTTCTAATATTTTTTTTGCTATTTTCTCATAGGAATTATCCTGAAAGTATTTGCATATTCTATCTAGAATTTTGAATCAGCAAAGCTGTATTCAACATGTATAATTAAAATTGGAAGACATTAGACACACGCAGCAATAGCATTTTTTATGTTCCCGTGATCAAAACCAAGAAATGCAGTACAATACATTGGATTTAACTTCCTACATTCAGTGTTACTGATTTGTTTCATTTAGATGCTTTTTAACAGAAATTTATAAAGTACTCATACAGATCAGATCCTAAGGAGATATTAGTACATCCAATTTGCAAAAGTATGTAATTTGCCCTTCAAATGGATGGTAGTCCATACATAAAAATAAATCAATACGAATGGAGTGTAGACAATGTCAGGAATACTAGCACTACTGTCTGACACTGAATTTATTATTCTAAATTCCCAACATTTTTAATAGTTGTGTTGAGCTATGAACTGTGACCATAAGCAGTTGCTTTTACATACTTAAGTATGTCAGTCATCAAGAGGAAAAGTTTAATCATTAGAGTACTTAAAAGTAACCACAGAATAGAATTTTCGTTGTTGTTTTCCCCAGCAAGGTGGTGAAAACAGTTGTATTAAATATTATTTTAATTTTGATAATTTTACCAACTTAACATGTTAGCTTCATATATTTTATTAAGTACTTCTCCCAGAACCTGAACTACTTTTTGTCAGAACTACAATTATTTCCCTATCAGAGGATTGAAAATATCATTGTCAAAACTTTTCTTGGAGTGGAACCTGTCAATAATGACATGTCGAACATAGGTGGCAGCAGCATTACAGTACAAAATATTAACTTCAATGCGGATGTCGCATCATGTATGATATATGTTATTTTATCTAAAAAAAGTGTATTTTTTCAACAAAAGTCAATACCAAAATGGTAAAGTAGTTTATTAGTCCATTAAAAATAATGATAACAGAATCCAACAAATAAAATGAAACAAAAATACTTGAAAATGTTAAGAAACAAAAGAATAATGATTATAAACACTCCATAAAGCAACCTGTAATACATAAACCAGGCGTATGTGGACAAGCCTCACAATGATATAAGGACTCTCTTCTAATTTTATTTTATTCTAATTATAATACTTCTGACTAATCCTAATTTGCGACCATTTTCTCAGGAAACCTTATATCAATATATTAAAAAAAAAATTAGCTTTAATTTGATATAAAAAATTAAATGGTTACTTACTAAAAAGTATTAAAAGTGGTTACTTTTTGACTGGAAATCTGTTATCAGTGTATTCTACTATTCTTAAATATATGCAAAAATGTGAGTTTGATTAACTATTTTATGAATGTAGTGATCTTGCAGTGGGATCTTAGACTATAATAAGAGAACAATGATATTATAGTCGAAGCAAACGGTCTGTGATAATCTAGTAGTGTTGTGAGGGATCCTTATCAAATAAAAGTTGTGAACAGCTAATGTTCATAGCCAAACAGTCATAGATATCACGCTAGCAACAGCTGAAATATCAAATAAAATTCAGAACTGGCAAGTATCAGAGGACATCTCTATGTCTGATAACCGCTGGCTAACCTATAATATTAGTCTGGAAAAAAGCCTTATCAAATCGCGAGACCCTAGGAGGACGGATGTAGAACTCTATCGACAATCGACTTAAAGGATGCTCTGTGGAATGAAAAGGCTTCAACTCCAGGAACTAATACAGAACTGGAAAGGTATATGTTATCTATCCAAAACAAAATAAGCTATGCTTATAAAAAATCCTGTCCAATAAGGATGGTCCAGGAAAGTCGCAAAACCAACTCTTGGTGGTGCACTGAACTGGAATACCTTAGGAAGATAGCGAGAACAGCTTTTAATAGAGCAAAACGCACCAAACTCAAAGAGGATTGGGATTATTATCAATCAAATCTCAGAGAGTTTAAGAAAATCTGCAGACAAAGACAAAGAGCTGCTTGGAGAACCTTCTATGAGGAAATCGAAGATTTCTCGCAGGCTTCCAGGCTACAAAAAGCGCTATGAAAGGACCCACATCGGCATATTAACGAAAGAAGATGGAAACAAAACTTCCAACCTCTGCGGAAGTACTGAGATCCTGATGAAAACACACTTCCCCGGTTCTAGCGCCTCAACAGCACTAAATTGGACGGAAGAAGCAATCATACATTCACTAAACGACTGGCATCTCGCCAGAACAATGATTATTGAGGAATAGGTAAAATGGGCCATATTGTGCTTCACTCCTTTCAAATTACCAGGGCCTGACGGCATATATCCAGCCCTACTACGTTGGGGACTGGATATTCTTCTGCCGCACCTTGTGGAAATATTCAGAGCCTCTTTGGCTCTAAGATATATTCCTAGGGAGTGGAGAGAGGTACATGTGATCTTCATATCAAAACCAGGTAGGATGGACTACACGCTACCAAAGGCTTTCCGACCAATTAGCCTAACATTCTTTCTCTTGAAAACGGTGGAAAGGCTATGCGAGAGGTACATAAGGGATGAAGTTCTGGTCCAAACCCCACTTCACAAATCCAAATCAGCATGCATATACTTCGAGAAGATCTACCGATTCTGCACAGTGGGAAGAATTGAAAGATCGCTGGATAATACAGAATCCATTATAGGTATATTCATTTAGACATTGAGGGAGCGTTTGATAAAACCACATTCCCAATCATCACCCAACAGCTCTACGTCAGGAATGTTCCCCTGGCCGTAAGCGAATGGATATTCAGTATGCTCTCTAATAGAACAATAAGCATAAATGTAGAAGACGTTTTTGTTAGAGGTATGGTTACGAGGGGGTGTCCATAGTGAGGGGTGCTATCATCACTTCTCTGGAACGTAGTTCTAGACACCCTGGTTGACCAACTCAGCAGCAACGGGTTCTATACAATAGCCTATGCAGACGATATTGCTGTCCTGCAAAGCGGTAAGTTTGAGAACACACTATGTGAGAGATAGTTGCTCTCCGACTAATAGAGACATGGTGCAAGGTACAGTCACTATCTATAAATCCTAAGATGGTCCTCTTTACAGGAAAAAAAAAAGAATCACCGGCTTAATACCCTCAAGGATTTATACAGTCTAAACTTTTCTGTCGAGGTGAAGTACCTTTGTATTACTTTTGACAGGAAGTTAACATGGAACTTACACTTATATGGTAGAGCTAAAAGAGCATATATTGCCTATGAGCAGTGTCGACGAACAGTCGGACACACCTGGGGCCTTTCGCCCAGGATCTACACTGCTGTCATTAGGCCAATGCTAACTTACGGAGCTATTGCTTGGGTACCAAAAGTGCTACAGGCAACAGCGATTAACAAACTAAACCATATTCAGCGGATGGCTTGCATAAATATAACAGGTGCCATCAAAATAACACCAACTGCTGCAATGGAGTTGATCATTGGTATCACGCCTCTAGACATATATGTCAAAAAGGTGGCGCTGATGACAATGATGCGACTGCGCTCAGCTGGTGCAAACCTTGATGTAGGAATGGGACAATTAAGAACTCGTTTCTGACGAGGAGAGCTGGATGCACTACCCCTGCTACGGGCAGGCTGCGACTCAATTAAACCAAAGTTAGTCTTTGACAAACCTTAAAGAATCAAAACAAGACGGTATAGGGAAACAAACTTGGCAAATGCCTATTGCATATACACATGGCTCCAAAATGGAAGAAGGCTCAGGATGCGGAATATACTCCAGATCACTGAACCTAAGAATAAAGTGGGGTGTGGGCAAAAATGCCAGCGTAGTTCAGACAGAACTGGCTGGTATCTCCATAAATAGCAGACAAGCGCTACTAACCTTGAGTAGACCACGTGTCCCATCAGGGTTAGTAATGGAGTGTCACGAGTCACTAACTTAAGCTTCGGATGGTAATACCATCATCGTGAGGTGGGTTAAAGGGCACGATAGGAACAAAGGCAACCGCATTGCCGACCAATTGGCTAGGAAGGCGGCAGGCCTAAGACTCTTAGGTCCTGGGGATCTTCTTGGTTAGTAAACTACAAGAATCGCGGAAATTGTCAAATTTCACTTCCATACGCAAACCGTAAAAAGATGGGAAGGGAAGAAGGACAATGATGTAGACTTGCCAGGGTAACACTAAGTAACCTTGAAAAGTCAGCATCAAAGAGGTACTTGGAAATGACCAGGAAAAACTTACGGTTGACAGTTGGTTTTTTAACTGGCTATTGTCAACTAAGCAAATACCTCCATGCACTGGGGCTAGTAGACACACCTCTATGTAGGAAGTGTGAACGAGAAGAAACTGTAGAGCATGTCCTATGTAAATGTCCGGGGTTATCGTTATTATGAGAGTACGCGTTCGGTGAGTCCTGGCCCACATAAGGGAGATGCCTCCTGGTGACTTGTCCACCTTCCTAAAAATGGTAGAATGGACAATGAGCTAAGGACGACACTCCCTGGGAGGATGCACAATGGCTTAATTGTGGCGTAAGTGCTGTGAAACTTTGCTCGCCATCCCTACTCTACAGATAGTAGAAGCAAAAGGACCGCGATGTTCTAGAAGCGTTGTGAAGAATTCTTATCAATAAAGGTTATGACCTATTATGTCATACACTGTGGTGTCAGGTATAGTAACGTACCTTAAAATATTAACAAGTGTAAAAGACAACGATTATGATATTACATCAAATTGGAGGCTTCAAAGGCTAGCGTCAAAATTAATTAAAGTGTGTTCCAAGATTGGGCAATTTTTTTAAACAACTTGTACATGGCACCCCCTCAACTTATCGCTACTCTTGTAAATAATTTCTTCAGGTTCAGAAAAGACTGTTGGTCATGTACCCGGAAACAGAAATCAACAACCCGGAGGATATACGTACAGTAACGTTGTTATTTTGTATACTCTTCACTAATATACTTTCATTTGCATTAGATAACTAGTTTATTTTTTACAGGTACCTTCCCCATTGATACAACCAAAACTAGATTGCAGATCCAAGGACAGAAGTGTGACAAAAACCATGCTAGTCTCAAATACAGGGGTATGGTCGATTGTTTTCTGAAGATAGCCAAGCAGGAGGGATTTATTTCACTATATTCTGGGTAAGTGTTTTATATTAAACATTATACAAATTTAAATCGATTTAATGACGTCGTGACCTAAAATATATTGTTCTGAAAATAACAATACCATACATAAAAGGATTATCGGAAAAGCTTAAAAGGATAGGAAATAAATTTAACATTTCAACAACATTCAAAACAACAAACACGTTGAGATCTATTTTGTCCAAAACCAAACCTAACAATGAACAAGAAAGGACAAGGAATTGCATTTATAAAATACCTTGTGAATGCGATCAGTTTTATTTAGGTGAAACATCAAGACCATTAAATGTTAGAATAAGTGAACATCAATCCTATATTAAAAATAGAGAATTTGATAGATCTCAAATATGTAAACACGCATGGGATAATGAACATTGGGTTCAATGGAATGATTCAAATATAGTCCTAAAAGAAACGGATGGTAAAAAGAGAAAAATCAAAGAAGCGGCTCTAATTATGCTAAATGAGACCAATTGTGTCGCGAATTCATCGGCAGAATGTAGTAGGATCTGGTTACCCATATTGAAAGAGGAAGCTATTAAAAGGAAAATACCAGTATTGGTAAGTCAGTAACATATAGAGAATACATCATTTATGTTTTTTAAATAATAAACATATAAAATCGGAATTTGGTGTTTATTGAAGGTAAACTAAATGCACGATCAAATACTTACCATGTCGGGATAGTATTATGAGGTTTTTTCCTGGTTTTTCCCTCATAATTTACTATGGAATCACTAACAGGAGAATTTTACTGTCATCATGGCATGTATTTGTCTTTTTAAAGACGAATTACATGTTATGATCTTTTCTGACGGATATTCTCAAGTTAAAGTTGATTTCATGTAATCGAATGAACTATCTTATAAGTAAAGTCGTCCCAGGAACGCAACTCAACAATATTGGCAATATCATTTTAAAGTCGTCTACTTTAAAATGTATAATGTATGTCTGAATAATTGTCAATATAGATGAGTCAGATAAAATTAAATTATTAGAAGAATTTTTCACTAAGTAACAAAAAACAAAATTTGTTTAATTTACTAATGTTTGTATTTTGAGAACGATTTCCGAAGTGGAAATTGAAACGTCAATAAACGTATTTTAACCTTTAATTGTGGTTTATTCCCATTTAAATAGTAATTTATCTAAAATATATATTACATATTAATTTTTCTGACCACTGATAAAATCATATTATTTATGGTATATAAGCTTTTAATTATTTTAATAGGGTACAAAAGTAATCAAATTCAATAACTGATTTGTCAACACTTATAATGCTTACATTCTTTTCATTATATCAGTATACAAAATAATTCTGTTATCAGATTCATATAATGACCTATTGTAATGACTCCTTAATGTGCATTATCTAAATTGATTTATTGTTTCACCCTATAACACTAATCTTCATATCGTACATAATGTCTGATATAATTTCTGTCTCATAAACTGCTAATGTTATTAGCGACATGTTGATTTGTTTTATTAATTTACATCTATATAAATATACATGATTTTATTACATGCTATTATGATTCTATTACATGAAACAGGAGACAAAACAAATTTAAAGAATTACAGACCGAAAAAAAAATTAGAGACTTATCAACTAAGAGAACAGGCGGGATTCAGAAAAAGTTACGGAACTAATGACGATCTACAAAAGCATAAAAACCATAATAGAGAAAGTAGTAGAATACAGTAAACCTCTAGTGAATATTTATCGATATCGGGTTAAACAAGGAGAACCATTGTCATCATCATAAGTGGCTCGACAATCCGTTGTGGATCTGGGCCTGCTCACAAAGAAATCGCCACTCCTGTCGATTCCTGGCAACTTCCCTCCATCTTCTGACCCTTAGAATCTGCAGGTCTTCTTCCACATCATCAATCCATCTACTTCGTGGTCGTCCTCTACATCTTGTGCCCTCTAAAAATGTTAATCTCTTCGTGTATCCGTGATCTGACATCCTAGCAATGTGTCCAGCCCATCTAAGTCTCTGCACTTTAAAGAATTTCACAATATCTGGATCGGAGTATAACTGATATAGTTCAAAGTTGTATCTTTGACGCCATAGCCTATTTTCATTTACGGCCCCAAAAATCTTTCTAAGAATTTTTCTCTCAAAAATACCAATAAGTCTTTTATCATTTTGAGATGTCCACGTTTTAGCCCCATATATCAAAACCGGTTTTATTAAGGTCTTGTATATCTGGAGCTTTACTGCACGTTTTATATTTTTATTTTTTATATGTTTCTGGAGACCGTAAACAGTTCTGTTTGCTACTGCTATGCGTCTTTTTATTTCGTCGCTTGTCGTGTTTGTTGCGTTTACTAGCTATCCAAGATATGTAAATTCTTTGACTTGCTCAAAGGTATGGTTGTTAATTTTAATTCTCTGTTGGATATTTCGGGGGTTTTTAGAAACCAACATATATTTGGTTTTTTTCTCGTTTACCACAAGTCCTAATTCACTTGCCGCGTCCGCAAGCCTTGTAAAACACTGCACCATGTCTCTCATACTTCTGCCCACTATAACTATATCGTCAGAGAATGCGAGAATTTGCGTCGATCTATTAAAAATAGTTCCATTCATTCTAATATTTAATTGTCTGATTGCACTTTCCAAGGTAGTATTAAAGAGGAGACACGCCAGCGCGTCTCCCTGCCTTAGACCATTATTAATGTCAAAGAACGTAGAGTTTTCTCCTTTAATTCTAACGCATGAGCTTACGTTTTGCATTGTTAGTTCATCATCATCATCATCAATGGCGCTACAATTCTTCGTGAGTCTTTGCCGCGTTTATTATTGCCTTCCATGTTTGTCGGTCCTGTGCCAGTAATTCCCATTGTCGCACTCCCATTTTCTCTAGATCTTCTTTTGACTGCATCTTTCCACCTTTTTTTAGGCCGCCCTACAAACCTTCTTCCCTCTGGCCTTTCCCAGAACACATTTATAAGGCGATTGTCGTTACTGCGTATCACATGCCCTGCCCATCTGAGTCTGCAGAGGCATTGTTAGTTGGGTCAACCTAACTAACTTAGGCGGGATCCCAAAGTTTATCATTGCATTATATAATGAATCTGGCTATCCTTTCGATAGCCAGATTAAAATGGAGATGGGCAGGACACATAGCTAGAATGACGGATGGGCGATGAACAAAGAGGTTATTGGAATGGAGACCAAGGGAAGACAATAGCAGCGTCGGTCGACCACCTCGACTGAAGAAGACAAAATAAAAACTGGATGAGAGTGGCTCAAGATAAACGGGGTTGGAAACACGAGGAAGAGGCCTACGTTCAGCAGTGGACTTTTGAGGCTGGGTTATGAATATAAATATAATTATTTAATTAATTTACAATTGGTAAAAGAGATCAGTTTTATTTAGAAAATTTGCAATATTATTTTTATGGGATTATGTAGAGTTTTTTACAGTTTTCGCCTAATAATGTTTTAAGTAGTCGGAAAGATTAGAATTGGATTTTTTTGGAAGTGTTTTAAATTGAGAATTGTATTACATATATCATATAGGGTTGTGTGACCTAAACGCAAGTGATTATTAATTCTAATTTGATTGGCATGATTTGTGTTTTGCTTCTCCAAAAAAGCTTTGCTGCTGTGTCAAAATGTTGTTTTTATATTCAAGTTTAATTTATGCTTAGTTTTAATAAAATTCATTAAAAATTATGTTTTTACGAATGGATACTCATGTTGAAAATCTATTAATAGTTGTTTTTCAGTTCATTGATAAAATGTCTCGTCTCATTTTTTTATAGACGTTATCGTATAATACGTACTCGATTTAATACAAAAATTGTATTTTACAGTCAATCTTATACGAAGTTTATATGTATATATATATATATATATATATATATATATATATATATATATATATATATATATATATATATGTATACTAATAATAATAATGATAAAATATTTAATAAAAACATTACTACGTTACGAGTGAACAAGTTTTTGTGATCTCTAACTTGTATGTTTAAATTTAGTATTAGCAACTTTCTTGGTTACAAATCAATTTTCTTAGATCTGAGGAAAACCATCGAGGGAATTTAGAGGGTCTATAATTTTTTATGGGTACAAATATGTGAACAACGTTATGTAAAATTTGATAAATAGTCCAGTCGTCAGAGAGTTGACCCCTAAAAATCATACGAACAAGCTGAATTTTACAGAAAATATTAATTTTGGACTCCCAAAAAAAATGCAAAAAAATTTACTACTTTTAGGTAGTAAAAGCCCTGGGCTTCCTCTTAAAAATCCTCTCGCAGGTGGGTAAAAATGTAAAAAAATATCTATTTACACAGAATCTGTACACCGTAAAATTTTTTTCAAATAACAAATCTAGCTGAGATAATTTTAAACAAAAACGTTTATAAGCATTTTTTGTGTAGAATGAACCGTTCTCTTACAAATAACGCTTGATGCGACCGTCGATTTTGCTTGTCAGTTACGCGCGCAAAATCAATAAAATCTGTATCAGCTGGACGGTAAAAATTCGATATCTTTTGA
Organism: Diabrotica undecimpunctata; assembly: GCF_040954645.1. NCBI lineage: Eukaryota > Metazoa > Arthropoda > Insecta > Coleoptera > Chrysomelidae > Diabrotica > Diabrotica undecimpunctata. The sequence goes on along the minus strand of NC_092803.1, from coordinate 22,765,018 downwards.
TCCAAATGAGCTATCGACAAAAATCAAGATGCGTTTTAAATTCAAAGAGTGCAGCTTTCATATGCAGTTTTTGTATTTTGCCGAAAATAAACTCAGTTTATCTATCATTCTTATAATTAAACTTCTTATCAGAATCACTGTAAAATACATTTTTTTACTAAATCGAGTACGTATTATACGATAAAGTCTATAAAAAATAAGACGAGTCATTTTATCAATAAACTGAAAAACAATTATTAGGAGATTTTAAGAAATTGTTCAACAAGAGTATTCAATCGTAAAAACATATTTTTAATGAGTTTAGTCGAATTAATTATATATAAAAACACAATTTTGCCGATATGAAAATTTTAATTAAGGTATTGAAACAAACAAAATTTTATAATTAAAAACAAAAAATTATCCAAAATGTGTATACCTACAGTCAAATTAATATAATCGCGAGTTAAGGAAAAGAAATGATTCATATGGTAGACAATAGGATAACTATGGTAAAATCACAGATAAAGAACTACGGTCATAACTGATGCAGAAAAAAATATAAACTACAATTCTTCTTATTATACTGACCACCAAGTCTTTCATTCAAGGTCGGCGATCACCATGGCAAATCTCTCTCTATTTGAGATTTTAAAAAGTTTTAAAGAGCTGATTGCAATCCTGTATATTTCCTGTTTTGGAGTAAGAACATTTCATGTCTTCCAACTCCTTTCTTACCTTCACTTTTGCTCTTCATTATCAACCAGTTTATATTTTTTATTCCTTAAAAGAACTCCCAAGTAGCTAACATATCTTCTTTTAATTTCGTGAATAGGTTTTCTTATCATATTATAATCTTGCAGAATATTTCTTCGTTTGTCATATGACTTGTTCATGCGATCAAAATAAGTGGAAAAGCTTGTAATCTGTTCATCGGTGCAGTGCTTAGGGATCACGTCTCCGTCCCATATAGTAGAATTGACTAAATGTGTCATTTTTAAAGTCTTTTGCGTATGTTCAGATTTAAGTACACATTACAGAATATTTCCCCATACTATTAAAACTTCGTCAAACCATTTCAAATTTTTCACTGAATCGAAATGTACCACAAATTAATTGTGGTTCATTTTTTTTATTTTTCTACAATTCTGTCCCGATCATTATCACAACATGAAGCAAGTAAACACTGTGTCTAATCCTAAATTTTAGTTTTGCGTTGTAACAACAAATGTGAGGCATTTGAAATATGCTTAAAAAACGCTGGATTTAAACTTTCACATAACAAACAATCTAAAACATTTAAAACTTTTTATTTCAATTACACTACTTAGTACGTTTTTCAAAAGAACAAAACTACTGCAATAATCTACACCCAAAAAAGTCTTTTTAAATGCATTTTCCGTGACGTGTAATCGTTTGTAATTAACATATGTAAAGTAACATTAAATTCTGCGTTTTTTTTATTCATATTTCAAATGCCTCATGTTTGTTACCACAACTAAAAATTGAAATTTCATGTCATAGGTGTCAAAGATTGATCTCTAAAAATGAAAAGTTTACTACAGCTGGTCAATCAGTAGCTGGTAGGAAAGTAATCAATTTTATCGATCTCACAAAGAAAAAGTTCTCACAAAGAAGCAAATCCTGCATTCTCAAACTAATTTTGTAAGGAAAGGTACAGGAGTGTAGCCGCCCAGGAAGAAAACAACATAATGGACAAAGACTTAGCCACCACATTTCGAAGAGCCGAAAACGGAACTAATATAGAAGGCCTACATTAAAAAGAGATGTCCCAGTAGGCAGTTCTCTTTGGACACGGAATTGCAGATTTGGGTATGATACAATATGTCTGGTTTGTGTATTACACTTCCCTTGATCCCCTGCTTAGCTGAAATACCATTATCACGTCAAATCACACCACCATGGAGGTTACAGTATCTGTTAAGAGACTCATTGCTTTTATTGTACATTTTTATTGTACGTTTCTTCCTTCTTCCAGGATATGGCCAGCAGTTCTACGACAAGCCACTTACGGTACCATTAAATTCGGAACTTACTATACCTTGAAGAGGATCATAGTTAATTATAACGACGGGAAGGAAAGTGTCACGGCGAATGTTTTCTGTGCAGTAACAGCGGGAGCGATTTCGAGTGCCATTGCCAACCCCACGGATGTACTGAAGGTTCGCATGCAGGTGGCCGGTACGCACGGCAGTGCGAACATAGGATTGGTGGACTGTTTCAGGGACGTGTATACTCATGAAGGAATCTCAGGATTGTGGAGGGTGAGTTTTTTTGTATTGACATATTGTTCGTAGTGCATAATTAATAGTATACAATTTGACTACACTTGCTAGGTTAAAAATTTTAGGAAGAAGACAAAAACATCTTGTCATCAGGAAATTACAGTCTTTTGGAATTCATATTGAATTATCTTGGTATTATTAATTAGAAGTGCTTTTCGACTAGAACAACGTTTCTCGTCAAAATGCATAAATTGAGTTTTGAATTAGTGACTCAGTAACCTTATTCCCCATATTTGGTTCCTGCGACTGTTTTTTCCTAAAAAAGTGGTTTGGCCATAAGAGATTTTCGTCCAATTGTACAAAAATCGGTGATGTAATTTTTCTAATCTTACTAAAATTGAACTATTGAATTTAATCAAGTAACTATCAACTCCTTTCATTTTGTATCTCATCCATAATAAATTGTTCTTGTCCAAGTTTATGGTGGACATCCTCTTTTTCCTTGGGGATTCCACTCTAGTCTTTGCAATATAGGAGCAATTTTTACGAAGTGTGTGGCCGATTCAATCCACTTTCTGGTTCATTCTCTATTCCATTCTGTTCGGTCAGATGTAGCAGACCTTCGTTTCTGATGATGTTCGGCGAAAAAATATGGTCAATTCTTCGTAGGCATTTGTTAACAAGGACACGCAGCTTGTCTATAAGTAAAGGTTCTTGTTACTGTTCAGATTTCACATCCTTAGAATATAGGCTATTGGGTATTTTTAAAAAATAGCGCTAAAAGGATCTATAACGTTGGGGGAAGGGTTTATTTTCAATATTTTAAAGATATTTTTAAGTTTTTGTTTTGAATAATTGTTAAATACAAATTTCTTTATGACATTAGTACATTATAGGAGATTTCGAGAGATCTAAGTTTTTGGGCAGTCGCCACATTTAAGTTTGTATACACCGCTGTGTAATTGGTTTTTCTTTTGGGTCTTGTTGTTCTTAATATATTTGCCTAAGTTGTTGTTTGTTCTAAAAGCTGGCGTTATTCCTTTCTTTTTTATGCGTTTCGCTATTTTTGTTGATGTCTTGCCTGTATATGTAATCGAGCAGAAGGTACTGGGTTTTTTCTCCGGTGGTAGAAATACTAATTTCAGGGCATTCTTATGTAGTTCTTGATTTAAAATTTTATTTATTGTGTGTTCGTTTTACTCATTGTTTACTGCTAGTTCCTTAATGATATTCAATTCTATCTCGAAGCTGTTTTTTGACATGGGAATTTTTTTTTTAATCTATGTAACATGCTATGGTCGGCTGTCAGTTTATGTTGTAAAGGTCGGGATGATGAATTGTGTATAGTCGTGTCACTATGGGTGACACCAGTTTATGAATTACAGAGAATTCATGTTTGTTTTTAAGTCTGATAATTTTTAAATCTAGAAAATTTATGTATTGATTCTGTTCTATTTCTATTGTGAATTCAATATGACTATGGAATAAATTTCTCTGAAAAATAAACATCATTCTAGTCAATTATCCAAAACACGATTCACATTGTTTAACCCTGTACAGTCTTTTCTTATGACAGTTCTAACAACAATGACAAAGTGAATTGCGCTGTCATGTCTCCAAAAAATGTCATCTATAAATGCTCTAACTAAACGCAATAAACTCGCTTAATACGAAAGTTGTGTGAAAAAATTTTATTTGTCCCCTAAATTAACCTAACATAACCTAAAAAATTATCAAATACTCCCAAGTTTATAAAGAAGAACGGTTTGCAGATATACTGGCTTAATTAAGTAGTTATACGATTTTTTAATTTTAGTCACAAGGGACTCGTTTGGAAGCTTCATTAGAACATGTTGCTTCATTGTTTTTCTTTTAAAACCACGTCATTTTTACCATATACTTCAGCTTTTCAATGTGAAATTTTCACGGGTCTAAAAGTAATTATTTTAGGCAAAAATTAAAGAGTATGTTTATACAACTTCGTTATCTGCTAATTCCGTACTTCTTATCTTTAATAGTTTTAAATCTTTGCGTATTTCTTATCAGCTTAAAAGGTTAAATATATAAATAATTCAGTTTGAGCTTTGTATTTAAGTACTGGCGTGATTTTTATGACTAAGATGTTATAAATTAAAACCACGTGATAGATACACATACATTAGAATACATTTTATCAAATACAATTTTTGACAGTTTAATAAATAGCAAGTTATTAATAACTGGTTAATTAAACTGATTGACATATTTCAAATTTATATTTACAATTTTTTAAATATCAATTACTGCATTATATTGACATCTACTTTCACTTCAGGACAAATAATACCTACTTGTTAGTCCTATCAATGCATTTTATATGCATAATTTTATAAATCTTCTAATTTTTCATTCCTATTTAGTCACTAGTTAAATTCTTATTTAATGTCTATGGGCTGTCTATAATTTGCTTAACAGTGTGAATAGCAGAATCGTGCGGTTCATGGTAGCGGGGGAAGGACTTTTTCTTCGATATAGGAAAATATATTATTAATTAATATTTAATTATCAACAATTTTTCTATATTCTAAGTAGTAATCTATTATGTGGCCAATAAGCATAAAAAACATTAAAAATTGATCTCATAAACGAACTCAAATGTGGCAATGTCTGGGCAATACAATTCAATAATTCATCGAGTCTGTCCGCACCTGCGTTGACAGATGTATAATCGGTGACTGTTGACGGTTGAAAACATTGTAAATTTTGTGCTGCTTTTCTTGTTTGTTTATCTTTTTACGCAATGGAAGGAGCGAGTGTAAGACCGTCATGTGGGTTTGTGAACAATGTAGAAAACTGTGTTTCTATTGTGTGTTGTTTATTAAAAAAAGGATTTTCAAGTCAGAAGTTATCAAGAGAAACTGGACATTATGAAGTCTAGTAAGTCAATGTACCCCATTAATTTAGAGACAAAAGTGGAAAAATCGGCAAAGAAATTTACCAGATAATTTCTCGTGAGTTTTTATGAGAAGTATGAATGGTCAACCGGCTGCAAAATTGTATCAAAATTATTTTATTGGCTTTGTTTTTTTACAGATTTAAAAAATTGTCACAAAAATGTAAAACGCCATGTAAACAGTAAAGGCCATTTAGGGGAAGGTGATGGAATATCGACTACTTAAGACAAAACTGTTATAGATTGTTTGCTATAGCTTTTACGAATTTTAAATTTATAATATGGGCATTTAGTTCATTCAGTTAACCAATTACTGCTTCAAAAATATTATAAAATAATTACAAATATTTTAAAAATACATATTTTTAAAACTCAAAAAATTCGGGTAATATCGATCAATCGGGTAATATTGAGAATGGAGATGGGTAATATCGATCAAGGATGGAAAATATCGATCACAGATGGACAAGTTCGATGGTTAAGTTTACTAAGGTTTAAGTATAAAATACATATTTCTTTAGTTACATTTACAATTTGAGCAAATATAGAGTAGCAGTATCCGGTTCCGTGCAGTCTGCACGAGCCCAGAGACCACAGAGACGACATTCCACCATAATTCATTTGATCCAAATTCCGAACATACTACACATAGTTCGCTTTCTCGTGTTTGGTGTGCTTTCACGCCGTAAGTCTTCTTCTTGACTAATTTTTCTGTTTTTATCTTAGTAGCTTCAACTGTTCGTTTAACTTTCTCAACCTCATTCTTCTTTTTCTTTTTTGTTCCTTATTTTCTAATCGTTCTTTTAATGGTGTTGATGTTAAAATGGTCGAATGTTGAGTTCGCCTGCTTCTAGTTTTTGTATAACTACTGACTGGTAGTGCCGGTAGAGGATATAGTTCACTGAAAGATATACGAGATAAGCTTTCATTTTTTAGCTGCATAGATTTATCCTTATCGTCGCTCAAATCAATGTCTGAAACTTCCTATAATTCTGATTCAGATAAAGAATCTTCTGTTGATGGTGCTGCTTTTGGTCTCAGTTTTTTTATTTTGGACTCCACTGTCCAATTTACAAACCAAAACCATTTACAACCTTCTCAACAGACACAGCCCTATTAAAGGCATTTTTAACAAGTTCCGCAACGTCTGTTGTATTAATTTTCTCATTTTTTTTTGTTTTATATACTTGTCACATTCTTGGTAGTAAGCTGTCTTAAATTTAGAAAAAAACGTGATATCTAGAGGCTGGAGACGGTGGGAGGTGTGCGGTGGCAGTGAAAGGAGATTTATTCCGGCGTCGCGACAAAAATTGTAGGAAGCCAGACTTAAATGCGTTGTGTGGTTATCTAGCACTAAAAAAACTGGATGGTCTTTAGAAGCATTAACATGCCGCTGAAAATGTTTCAATCATTCCAAGGAAAGTTGTTGCGGTATCCACCCCGATTTGGAACATCTGTATATTGCCCCAATAGGACCGTTTTTGTCCAAACCTTCTTTCATCCGATTTCTTCTATAAATAAACATAGGTGGAATATATTGACCTGAGGCACTAAAAGCACATACTAGCGTCGTGGTTTGTCCTCGTTCACCACTGGTAATTGCACCAACTTATTTCGGGCCTTTGGCAGAAACAATTTTACAGGGAATATGAACATAACTGGTACCCGTCTCATCAACATTAAAAATTTGATGACATTCAAATTTGTAACGATCACATAGAGTTACCAGGTTTTTGTAAAATATCTTTAGTTCTTCACGATTAAAAGCAGTAATTCTACTCAAACTTGTTACTTCTGGTTTATGCAAACTGAGTTCTAGATGTCGGTGCATAAATGAATAAAACCAGTCTTTTCCACACATTTTCTTTGCCATTTTAAATGGTTGTTTTGCTCTGCATATTCAAAAACCGTTTGATGTATGGTACGCCTTCGACAGTTCTAAAATTCTAGATAGGTACAAATTCGGATTCCTCTTCCTTGGTAAAGATAGTTTTACGTCCTAGTGTAATTCTTTTTGTCTCGAAACGACCTCTTCATCGGTCTTGCAATGCTCCATAAAGGATGTTGTATAACTTGGATGCTCCTTTTATCGAAAGTATTTTGTTAGCCATATCGCTGAGGGCTCTTTCTCTCGCCTCTTCGCCCCATGAGGACCGTGTTGTTTTTCTGTGATATGTTCGTGGCATCTGAAATAAATAACATCAACTGAGACCTATCACAATTAGGGTAATATTGATCACGTTGGTTATCCGAAAGTGTGCTCATTGTTGACATGAACTTTTTTAGAAAACACTTAACCTGAAATTATATTATTTTGTGATATCTGTTTTCTAGAAATATGTTTTCATGCATTGTGAATACTAAAATGCTGACTTCAGCTAATAAAGGAGCCTGTTCCAGAAATGAACATATCATTTTAAAATATAAATTAAAAATATAGTTCTTTACACTTTTCTTAGTGTAGAATAAGTAAAATAGTCACAGCCGACTTGTTGGCACCACCACAGCCTCTTAAATAGTTTTCACACCTAAATACAAGAGGGGTAATCTACACTTCTACCAGAGAACAACCGAACACATGTGTGTGTTCGATTATTCTATGCTTTTACGCACCAAGTATTATTTTAGTTAGTTCTCACTCACACGCCCTTGAGGCAACACTCTCAATTCATATATAAAATATTTCTCTACGCCGAAATCGGGCATTTTTTCTTATAAATACGGTTTTTTTTTTACGTGTGATAAAGAAAGAATTATTTGATATTGTATTGTCAGCTACGGTCGTTTTGAACCTGTTTACTCTAAAAATAGTTAATTATAAGTCGATAAACTAAAGGTGATTTTATTTCTCTGGAGCTATATTTGCTCAGATTAACAATCCTTATCCTTCAACGGTCACTGAAGAACCAAACCTATGGAGATACATCCATTCACAAGTCCTTTGAAGTAAGGCTTGGAATCAAAAGATTTCCAACCCTCGAATATAGGGAGCCAGTTACAAGGCTCCCACTCATTTCGTGGTCCTATCGAGCACAGATTATTTGAAGAAACAGGACTGAAGAAAGAAAAGGATTACACACGCCGGAGAGCAACAGGAAGAAAGAATAATGGTTTCTCGTCCCTAGAAGAAAGATTGCACAAGTTGACCTTCGTTCAAGTTTAGACACGTGTGTTTTGTGAAAAGTGCGTTATGTGCTGGTAAGCGACAGCGGTAATTAAATTGGATACTTGAAAAACATTTGGTGAGGTTAAAACTCTTTCTATATATTTCTATAGTCACTGCATGCACATGATTTATTAGATATTTGTCTCGACTTTTATTTGTTTATTAATATTTATATTAACTAATGGCTTTGATTTGACAACAGATCTTTCTTCTCAATATCGCTAAAGATAGCTGACAATTGTTTATTATACAGATTGTCTCACAGCCCGCTCTCACGAATAATATTTGTTTATCACTCTAGTAAAAATACTCTATTAAAATTAAAATCGCGTCTTAGTTGAAAAAGACATTTACACTAAACAAAATCATTCACTCTTATTTCTCGCTCAGCATATATTTGCAAATAAATTCACTTTAAATAAAAAATGGAAGCTTTAAAGAAAAAGCGCAAATCACTTAAAGCATCAATTACACGTATCTCAGAATGGTTTATAGCCAATAAAGACACAGAAAACGAAATACTTGATTTTGAAAATAGGAAAGAAAAACTTTTTAATTTTTTCACACAATATGAACAAATTCAATTAGAAATCGAACAGACTGATGACAGCGACCAACAATCAGCTGATCGAGCAAATGTTGAAGAAAAATACTTCAACACACTCAAAGGTTTGCAAAGAAAAATAATAGAATTAAATTTAACAGAAAATAAAGTACCTAGCTCAAATAATAATGCTGTTTCCAGTGCGAGGCTGCCTGAAATTAGCATGAAAACCTTTACCGGAAATTTCTCAGAATTCAATGAATTCTTTCAACTATTTGAAACTCTGATCACAAACAATTCAAGTTTAAATAATGTACAAAAGTTTATATATTTAAAATCCTTCCTCAAAGGAGAACCTTTAAACTTAATTAGCAGCATCGAAGTAGTAGATGCAAATTTTGCTATCGCTATAAAAACTCTAAAAGAAAGATATGATGACAAATCACGAGTGATTAGTACTCTTATAAAAAGGCTGTTAAAGTCTCAATCTCTAGTTAAATGCACTCCTCAGGTACTAAGAGATTTTCTTGTACACACAAAGCAAACGCTTCAAGCTCTTAGTAATCTGGAAGTTCCAATTGAACATTGGGACCTCCTTTTAATAGAAATATTTTTAGAAAAAATAGATTTTGCTTCTCACAAGGCTTTTGAATATGAAGTAGGTTCTAAGAATGTTCCAACACTCAAACAATTTTTTGAATTTCTAGAAAAAAGATGTAATGTTTTAGAGAAACTTAATTACACTGAAACTCAGTCAAAGTTTAATAATAAAGTCACTCAAAAAACTGCTCATATTTCCACTATAAATAATAATAAATCTAGCTATGAAAATTGCATATTTTGTAAACAAACTGGTCATAAAATATATCAGTGTAACTTATTTAAAGACACAAATTCTCGAGAAAGGTTTAATTTTGTAAAGCAAGCACAGCTTTGCAGAAACTGTTTTGGCACTAAGCATTTTACTGATAAATGCGTCTCTAAATACACATGTAAAATTTGCAATAAAAAGCACAATACACTTCTGCATGAAGAAAATAATTTTTCTCACACTCATCAAAATAATTTATTCTCTCCCACTCGAAGCAATCAAAGTGCTTCAAATTCACATGATGGTAATCAAAGTCACGCCAATAGGCAACAATCACGCTTTAATGCACCACAAACCTCTCAATCCTCCGCAAGTATACAGGGTGATTCACAAACTCGCCATAGTGCACCACATATCTCTCAAAGTAATTTTCATGCTCCTCAAAGGAGTAATAATGCCCAAGTTACTCAAAGAATTAATTCTCCACATTCATATAATGAATCACCAAACACTTCTACTCACTTAAGCACTCAGACAAATGAATATTGTCTACTCTCAGACACACAAAGTCAAAATTCATCTTGCATCTCTTCTCTCTCCACTTTCAATCCAAAAAACGAAGTTTTGCTAGCCACAGCGCTGGTAACAATTTACTCTAAAAGTGGACAACCTGTACACGCAAGATGTCTTCTCGATAATGGATCTCAATCGAGCTTTGCAACAAAAGATTTAGTAAATAGACTAAATTACTCTACCACTAATAAAAAATTACAAATTTCCACAATCTCTCAAAATTGTTCCATCTCAAATGAAATGGTAAACATTGAATTTTTCCCATATAAAAACAATGATATGAAATTTGAAGTATCATGTGCAGTTTTGGATAATATTACGTGTAAAATACCTCAGGTACCTCTAGATCGTAGCAAAATAAAAATACCAGATGGCATAAAGCTCAGTGATCCCTCTTACTCCTCCCCAGGGAGAATCGATCTCTTATTAGGTGCAGAAATTTACTGTGATCTATTAAAGGATGGTTTAATTCATATTGGAGCAGGTCTTCCAGTGCTTCAAAACACTCATTTAGGATATGTCATGTTCGGTAACTTATCTCCACAAGTTTCATCTAAGAAAAAGATGCACTCTCACTCAAACTGTAACTATTCACACTCGAATCATATTTCTTTATTTGTTCAATCTCACACTGAAGAAGAAAATATAAATAATCTTCTCCAAAGGTTTTGGGACATTGAAGAAGTTCCCGAAATAAAGCATTTAAGTCCTGATGATGAAAAGGCTGAGAAAATATTTAAAGCCACAACACAAATCCTACCGAATGGACAGTTCCAAGTAGATTTACCCCTATGCACGCCTAATGAAAATAATAAATTGGGCGACTCTTTCCAAATGGCGCGAAGGCGATTTCTAAATTTGGAGAACAAATTCTCAAAAAATGATTCTCTTTACAAACAATATAAATCCTTTATAGATGAGTATGTTGAATTAGGACATGCAAAATATGTTCCGTTGTCTCTGCAGAATATACACTCAGAAAACAAATATTTCTTGCCTCACCACAGTGTAGAAAAAGACACTTCTCTCACAACTCGTTTGCGCGTAGTTTTTGACGCATCCATGAAAACCACTTCTGGTTTTAGCCTTAATGATATTATGTTAAAGGGTTATACCACACAACCAGAACTATTTGACACTTTAGTCAACTTTAGACTCTTCAAATATGTATTCACATCTGATATAAAAAAGATGTTTAGGCAAATCAGAATAAACCCCAACCAAACTTTCTTATTAAATATTTTGTGGCGCAACTCTCCCTCGGAGCCGTTAAAATGTATACAATTGGAAACGGTTACCTATGGAACGAAACCAGCTACCTTCCTTAGCACACGATGTTTAATTGAACTCGCAAACATGCATAAGGAAGAATATCCTCTCGCTCATGATATGCTCATTAATTTTTGCTATATTGATGACATATTATATGGTACAAATAGTATTGAAACACTCACACTTGCGCATGAGCAAATCACTGCACTGCTACAAAAGGCAGGCATATCTCTTCACAAATGGTGTTCAAATTCACCACAATTTTTAGAAAATATTTCACAATTTTCAACTGACTCCACGTATGTCATATCTCCAGAAAATCATTCTAATAAAATATTAGGTCTTTGTTGGGACTCTAAGTTAGATAGTTTCTCTATTTCAGTACCAGAAATCGAAATAAAAGATTCCTACACTAAGAGACAAGTGCTCTCGATAATCGCAAGTTTTTTCGACCCCAAGGGATTAATTAATCCTGTAATAGTAACTGCAAAAATAATAATGCAAAAAATTTGGCTTTCAAAAATTCAGTGGAATGAAAGTTTAGACTCTACACTCTTAAATGAATGGTTAAATTTTCTCAAACATATTTCAGCACTAAAACATTTAAAAATTCACAGACCTTTTTTTATTGAAAATTATATATGTAGTATACAAATACACGCATTTTCCGACGCTAGTGAAAAGGCATACGCCAGCTGCATATATATTAGAGTTACTTATAGCTCAAGAAATGTCTCTTCCACACTCATCACCTCTAAAAGTAGGGTAGCTCCAATAAAAACATTAACTTTACCTAAGTTAGAACTTATGGGTGCTGTTTTATGCAGCAAACTCACTAAAAGAATAGTTGAAATTCTAAATAATAAATTAAGTCAAATAGACTCAATAAACTGCTGGACGGACTCAGAAATCGTACTTGCTTGGTTAGGCTCACATAGCTCGAGATGGTCACAGTTTGTTGCAAATAGAGTTTCTGAAATACAAGGAAACCCACAATTTAAGTGGCGATATATAAAGTCAAAACAAAACCCCGCAGATATTGCGTCAAGAGGCATGTCTGCTCCTGAACTTCTAAACTCAAAATTTTGGTTTCAAGGTCCCTCATTTCTACTTAATTATGACTTAGATTTAACTTCTTATGATTCAAAACCAAATGTAAGTAAAATACCCGAGGAAAAGAAAATAGTTCATCTAGCACAAGAAAGCCCAATAAGTTTCATTGAAAATTTATCTCTCAAATTTTCAAACTTCTCAAAACTACAACGCAGTATCGCACTTATTCTCAGGTATATTCACAATTTCAAGTTTCCAAATGAAAAATATGTTGGACCCTTCTCTGTTTCAGACTTAAAAAATGCTGAAAATTTAATAATAAAACTTTTGCAAAAGGCACACTTTTTTCGAGAATTTTCTTGTCTTGAGAATAAGGAGATAATTTCAAATAGAACAATTTTAAAACTCAACCCATTCATAGATAATCAGCAAATGATTCGTGTAGGTGGTCGTCTAAGGTACACAAACGTCCCATATGAACAGAAGTACCCATTACTTCTACCCTCTCATAATCACATAGTAAAATTAATGCTGCATAGAGAACATATAAGATTATGTCATGCAGGCCCTCAAAATACTCTTTCCAATTTTCGTTTAAGATATTGGTGTCTAAATGGTCTCAAAGAAACTAAAAGGATAATTAATAAATGTCACGATTGTTTTAAATTTAAAGCAAAGACAGCCACACAGTTAATGGCTGATTTACCACGGGAACGTTCATGTTTCTCCCCTCCATTTACCAATGTTGGTCTAGACTTTGGTGGTCCATTTCTTATAAAAAGCTCCAATTTAAGAAAGGCTCCAAAAATAAAATCCTACATAGCGTTGTTCGTATGTATGGTTACTCGTGCAGTGCACATCGAATTAGTCACAGGTCTCTCTACCGAAAGTTTCTTACTTGCTTTAAAAAGATTCATCAGTAGGAGAGGCTGTCCACAAATTATCTACTCAGATAACGCCACTAATTTTCTAGGAGCTAGAAATCAGTTGAGGGAAGTTGCACTATTTCTTAAACAAAAGGAAACCTCTGAGTCCATATTCAATTTTCTCTCCTCTTCCGAAATCCAATGGAAATTTATTGTAGCCCATTCTCCGCATCATGGTGGAATTTGGGAGGCAGCCATAAAAAGTGCCAAATATCACATTTTAAGGCTTTTAGGCAATACCACTTTAACTTTTAAAGCCTTTAGCACAGTTCTCGCACAAATAGAAGCAGTACTAAACTCACGCCCTCTTTGTGCTATGTCAAATGATCCAAATGACTTTAACACATTGTCTCCAGGACATTTCCTAATAGGAAAACCAATTACGTCATTTCCTGAAGAGATAGTGACGGAAATACCTGACAATAAATTAACAATTTGGCAAAACTACATGAAGATTCAGCAATCATTTGCCAAACGCTGGAAAATTGATTACCTTAATCAACTTCAGAATCGCCCCAAGTGGTTAACACCACAGAAGAATCTTGAAGTTAACGACTTAGTTCTATTAAAGGAAGATAAAGTTCCACCCCTACACTGGCCATTGGCAAGAATTGTTGAATTGTTTACTGGTAAGGACAATAAGGTCCGTAGTGTTAAAATAAAGACTAGAGATGGATATTTTAACAGACCCATTACAAAACTCTGTCCTCTTCCTGTGGACAAAGTAGAAAATTAAAATTTTAAATTTTGTCACATTTATATGTATTACTCTAGTTTAGGAATAGTTATTTCTTAAATTACATTTAAGTTAAGTTTGCTTACTTTCTCAAATCACTCTTTCTTTCGTTTTGAAGTAAATACTTCAACGCGGGCAGTCTATGTTCCAGAAATGAACATATCATTTTAAAATATAAATTAAAAATATAGTTCTTTACACTTTTCTTAGTGTAGAATAAGTAAAATAGTCACAGCCGACTTGTTGGCACCACCACAGCCTCTTAAATAGTTTTCACACCTAAATACAAGAGGGGTAATCTACACTTCTACCAGAGAACAACCGAACACATGTGTGTGTTCGATTATTCTATGCTTTTACGCACCAAGTATTATTTTAGTTAGTTCTCACTCACACGCCCTTGAGGCAACACTCTCAATTCATATATAAAATATTTCTCTACGCCGAAATCGGGCATTTTTTCTTATAAATACGGTTTTTTTTTTACGTGTGATAAAGAAAGAATTATTTGATATTGTATTGTCAGCTACGGTCGTTTTGAACCTGTTTACTCTAAAAATAGTTAATTATAAGTCGATAAACTAAAGGTGATTTTATTTCTCTGGAGCTATATTTGCTCAGATTAACAATCCTTATCCTTCAACGGTCACTGAAGAACCAAACCTATGGAGATACATCCATTCACAAGTCCTTTGAAGTAAGGCTTGGAATCAAAAGATTTCCAACCCTCTCATCTAGGGAGCCAGTTACAAGGCTCCCACTCAGAGCCCTTACCTTAAATTACGATTGTAGAATCTTATAAAAATCTTCCACAAAACACAAATTTACTAGACATTAAGTGCCTATGGCTTACTAAGTGGCAAGTGCACCAATTGACTCTGCGACGTCAATTAGATGAAATTTGAGAGTGATCGATATTACCGTGCGGTCGATATTCCCCCACCTTTCCATAAGTGCTACAATTAAACAAAAACCATTCGGGACATATCGCATTGAACATAGTTTGGACAATTATTTGAAAATAAGTCACAGACTTCACAATGAAAGGGTAAACAAATAGGGATGTGTTAAAACGATTAATTGACGTAACTTGTTTCTTGGGAAAGCATGAATTAAGTTTCAGAGGTCATAGTGAAACAAGTGGATCAGCCAATCGAGAAAATTATATAGACCTTGTAAATTTTTGAACAAAATATGATAAGACCCTAAAAAAATAATTCGACAGTTTTCCGAGGTACCTCAAATACAATCCAAAACGATTTAATTAAATGCACTGTTGCGTTGTAATGGATCACATTAAAAATGAGATTAAAAAAGCACCCTTTGTTTCAATTGCACTTGATGAAATAACAGATGTACTAATTTTTGTCAGTTATTCGTAATAGTGAAACACATGCATACATAATTTCTTTCTACAATGACACAAAAGGAGGGGTCGACGTAGTGGATAGGCTCAAAGCAGAATATTCAATATTTTGGAAAAGCAATAGATGGCTGTTTACAATCTTTTGTTCATTACTGAATATAGCTACAATAAACTCATAAATTATTTATGAAAGTAATACTCAAATTCTTATGCAAAGGGAAAGTATATTGCAGACTTCTCTCGGAGTCTTTCGATACCTCATATAGAAAAAAGAACTTCAATCACACCTCTGGATATTCCATTACGCCAAAAAGATGAGCAACGTTGTAGGAAAAAGGCTCATTATCCTGCAAATAAATTAGCCTTCTCTGAATGCGCAGAAACCTTGATGTCAGTATTGTCCTATAAGAAAAAATAGGTTCACGCAGCAGACCTGTTTGACTTGCAGGAACCCCAACTGCAAGGAGCGTACGTTCACAACAACGTACATTATGCTGTCAGTGCACAAGGAGAAACAGGAGTACGACTCTTAAAGAATTCTATAACATTACATACTGTGGTTATATTTGTTTGTTCCGTTTTTTTAACGGATAAAATAAAATTTGTTTGAAATTCGTATTGTTAGGTATAAACTAACGTGTGACCGATCATGTGACAGAAAAGAACGCTACTATTCCCTGGATAATTAGCTCACATTTATCAATCTATGTTCTGAAATATAAGTTCATGTGTAGGTATATACAGAAATTTTATATTGTGTATGTATGGATTACAAAAGACTCCATTAGAGACTCCATAAGATTTCATGTTAAATTTTCTTTGTATATTTGGAAAGAATACAATGTTTGAAACCAATTGAGACCAAAAAAACCCTTCTACGTATTGACAAAGCACCTGTACATCCATTTGAAAATGACCTTTGTTTTCTCAAATGGGATAAACAAATAGAATTGTTTAAAAACTACTCGACCGATCGGGCCCATCGGTCTATATAGTAGCTACATAGAACCTCTCATTGTTAAATGTAAATTCGTAAAGTTTATTTTAACAACTAAGTATAAACAATTGAAATAAGTGCTTACTTTTAGCTTTAATTTGCAATAATTTTTTTGTTTATAAACATTTTTTAATTTAGAAAACCTCATTTTGAAGACCCAATATTTTCCAGTCGTCTATTTAAACTTTTCATCTAAAGTGCATAGTTTTTTCACAATATTGACATGTTTTTTCACAATATTGACATGAATAAAAAAACATCTTCTTTTTGCATAAATGTTAATGAAAAACCATGGCGCAGTCAAAATTTCGATTGTACGCCGTTTCTTTTGACTTCTCCAGATATTCCAGTTGAAAAATTGTTCCCAGTAATTTTTAGATTTTTAAATGATTCGTTTCCTGGGATATCTATATAATTCGTTTTGAAGTGGCATGTAAATGTGATATTTATGTCACTTTAGAAGAATTACAAATTATTATTAATTAGCTCCCATTTATTAAAATATGGTCTGAAATCTGAGTTCATGTGTACAAACAGGAATTTTGACTTATATATCAAGGATACTCATACTTATTCAAGGACAAATAAATTACAAACTCCACTTGGGAAGATTCCATGTTTTTTACTTATATGTTGCGTAAAGTCAGTTTTGTTTGTACATTTTTATCATATAATGTCAGAGACCAATCATAATTGACCAAGAACTTGATTCTTTTCGTAAATAATTTGTTGTTATTCATGCTGCAGTCGTCTATATACATATTTTCAAAACATTAGGAAATCCAAAATACCGATATCTTCCTTACAATATAATAAACAATGTTGCTTGGTTAGTAACAACGTGGTTTTGTGGTAAACACCTACAACGTGTTAGTCATTGCGTCAAAACAAAAATATTTTTTTAATAGATAACCCAGATTTTTGCCCAAAAGAAAAATGTGTGACGTTATTCTGGCAAGATTCTTTTTATAGGTCTTTATAGTGTTCTAGCGTGTATTTTTTCGTAATCATAAACCTGGTTTTTATTATTTAGTAAATATTCTTTGTCGTAAATATGTTTGTGTAGGAATAATTTTATAAAAAACGTGACATTTATTACAAATTATATTGGCATAAAAATTGGCTAATACGAGGATCATTCGATATCTTTATGACCTAAGAATTTTATTTTATTTTTCATTAGAGTTGCTACTTACGCAATATACTTTTTACAACGATATTGTAAATTAGCAGTGCCTTGCAAAATACCGATAAACATAAAATTCTTTCTGGTTTGGTAATCGTCAGGAACAAAATCTGGAGAGTAGGAGGATTGAGATACTATAATTCAACAGCGTTACTCGATCCAATGTTTTAACCTTGTTATTATTGCCTCTTTAAGGAAGGGGTACTCCTTTTTTGGAGTAAGGGGGATGTGGTAAACGTATTGATAGCTAAAAAGCTGTGGTTCAGAAGTTGGTATGTGTGATATGGACGATATGATGAAGCGCACACGAAGAATTGTTGGTGAAGAAGGTCAAACAAGTCGAAGGGAGGTACTTCAGGGGGTTACCAGCCATACTCTTAATCAGCGATTAAGAGTATGGCTGGTATCGCTGATTAAGAACCGTTCCCATACTGGGAACGGCCCTTAATCAGCGATTTGGCTTGCAGTTGTTAGCTGCATAATTTGATGGGGAATGATTCTAAACTATCAAAATACTCATCAGTAAGTTTGTTTCTAGTATCGTGTAGAAGTTTTGCTGGAGGGAATGGAACTTTTCTTTTAGGAACCCTGGTGAGTATTTGCCCTCGGCGATTGCATGACGTCTTCAATATTTGTTTGGCTCGGTTGTTCGAGCCTGTAATAGTTCGAAGGACATACCTCCTACTGAGGGATAGGATTCTGTCCTTAATCAGTGTTAAATTGTCTACCTGATGTATGCGTGCTGATGGATAGTATCTGCACATGCTCATGCAGAATCTGAGGATTTTCCTTTCAGTTGCCACGATGGTGTTAATTTGGCGGCTGTTAAGTGATGCGTAGACGCATGCCTTGTATTCGATTAGCGGTCTTATATAGGTTTTGTAGGTGTGCAATAATGTTTTAGATGACGTCCTGCCCATTTTACCGGACAGAGCTGCCACGAGTTTAAACCTCTTTCTTACCATGACTAGGGTGTCTTGAATGTCGGTTTTCCAGTTGAGAGTCCTGCTAAAATGAACACCCCCAAATAGGAAACCGAGTTTCTGAGAATAAGGTGTTCTCCTAACAAGGTTATCCAGCCATGACCATCACGACAATTGGAAGATTTGAATAACATAAGTTGTGTTTTGGAGGCATTTATGGTTACTCTCCATTTATTGCACCACCTAATGACTCGATCTAGATAGTTTTATGCTCTTTCGAATACAGACATTTGTCCACGTTCTCTATGTGGCCCTGACGTGAGGAGTGCAGTGTCATCGGCATATAGAAGAAGGGTTTCCAACTTATACTACGGGTGGGGGATGTCACTATTGTAGACTGTGTATAATATTGGAGCAAGAATTATTGAGAACTGGGGTACTCCAGCTTGTGGAGTAAAGGGTGTGGATAAAATATCGCCAACTTTGATCCTGATCGTTCGATTGGAGAGATAGGAATTTATTAGCTTAACGAAAGGTGTGGGCAATCCAGCAAGGTGGAGTTTTTCGATCAGGCCTGTGTGCCAGACCTGGTCGAATGCCTTCTGGACGTCCAGGAATATGCCTATGACGTGTTTCCTTTCTTTAATTGATTGTGAAATAAAAGTTGTTGCTTTCTTTTTTCCTTTCCTTAAGGATCCTCTCGTAGACTTTACCTAGGGTGCTCAGTAGTGAAATGGGTCTATACGATTCAGGGTTGGTCAGGGGTTTCCCTTGTTTGGGAATCATAACTGTGCTAGCCACTTTCTACGTAATTGGAAAATAGCTCAGCGTAAGAAATGCATTGATTCTGTTGGTGAGCAACGGGATTATATTGTGCAAATCAAATAGGCCGTTTGCTAATAAGAAAATCAAAATAATATCAATTCACAACATTTTAATAGCTGCCCCTGCATGTTAATGAGTAATATGCGGCCCTTTACAGTAAACCAGCTGTAACAACAAACGAATTCAGGATACATTTTAGCAAAATAAAATTTGATCGGAATAAAATTATCGGAATACTTAATTATTTACTTTATCAGTGGCGTTTCATGAAGGTATCTTAAAAGTATTGTCTACCTCGAAAATTGAATTTATTTGAGTTTTATTAAAAATAATAAAAAAAAAGTAGGTGGATAACAACGTTATTTTAAATAATTTGTTTAGATAATTAAAAAGTCCTACGATCAAGATAAATTTTGTTGAGTATCTCAACTTTGGTACCCCAAAAAATATACAAAAAAAATTGCCACTCCAACCCCGCGGCTCTAATACTGAGAGCCAGGGATGTCAACTGCGATGTGTATGCATGTTTCATTGATTTCAAGAAGGCATTTAATAAAGTCCCACATGGGAAACTAATCGATATCCTAAAAACATCAGGACTCGATGGTACGGATATAAGACTGATCTCAAACTTATATCTCCAACAAAAAGCAACAGTACGATTAGAAAATGAAACTCCCCGAGATCTTCACAGTCGAAAAAGGAGTTAGACAGGGTTGCATATTGTCACCGGCATTATTTAACATATACTCTGAAAACATCTTTAGAGAGGCCTTGGACGAATCAGAAGATGGGATTGCTGTAATGGCCAACTTATAAACAATATTAGTATGCAGACGATATAGTGTTGCTGGCAGATAGTGCGCAGGGTCTGCAAAGGATAATTGATAACGTTGTAGAAGCATGTAACAAATACGGCTTAAAACTAAATTGCAAGAAGACAAAAATAATGATCATTAGTAAGAACACCAACATAAACGCCCAAATTACAATAGGCGATAGGCAATAGGTTAGAAAGAGTGGAAAAAATATGCTCATTGGGCTGCAATATTAAGGATATTTGGGATCACAGCTACGAAATAAAAACTCGTATTGAAAAAGCCAGAAGCTTTTAACAGCCTTAGGAAGATTCTCTGTAACTTATCTTTAAGTATCAATATACGCATAAGAATTCTTAGAATTAGAATATACGTACGAGGGGATTTCAATATATTTCAATATATATTTCAAAGAATTTGCAAATGCTACAGTTTGGTGGTAAATCTTTTTGCATATTTTTTGGAGTCACAAAATTGACATTCTCAGCAAAACTCAGCTTGTTTGTATGATTTTTCGAGGTCAAATCTCTAACGACTGGACTAAATTAATTGTCAAATAACAAATAGGTAGAGCGATTTCAATTCTAGTCATAAATAGGCCTTCTCTGTATTTTAGAAAGTTTAATAAATAGTTCAATAATTAATCCAAAAATAAAGATTACTTCGTGATTTAAATTATTTTAATTTATTAAATTATTACTTTAATCTATTTTTGGGTAATAATCTGTAATTATTGTGATTAATTCGGCGTTGATTATATCCTTTGTAAATGAAATTCATTTTTCTTGTTATCAGTTCTGCTTGACGAATTGTCGATAAGTCATCGTTGGAATACGTTCAATAAAGCGCCTGTGATAAGATGCACTATTCAACACTATGACAGACTTACTATCAACACCCTGGAGAATACTCTCTAACCACTTTTCGAAGCATGTGAAGTTCATGTATTCATGATAGTCCCGTTTTCTTCCAATATAAGTGACAATTAGATGCTGGCCCTTATCTGCCAATCCTGTCGACAAATCTTTAACAAAAGCTTGCCAAGCATTAATTTCTAATAAAATAATCGTATAAAAAAACGGGTGTGGCAGTTATTTTTATATATGTATAAAAGGAGTTGAATGCAAAAAAAAAATTTACACACACTCTGCAGTAAAATTCATTGTTTATTTTGTTATTAATATAAAAATTACAATACAATAAATACACTGCTACATAATTCAATATAATAATACAATATAAATTAAAATGTAATATTCATAAGTATTTAAAATTGCCAATATACATAACTTACTTTACGAAGATAAAAATAAAAAACCAACAACTCGGATTATGTTGTAAATTTTCATTTTATTTTAAAATTTATGTTTTTTGTGTATATTACATATATTTAATAAGATTAACGTAAGGTTTTTAAATATTTCAAAAATAAAAAAGGAAATTCATAATTGGGATTCGAACTCACAACCACCAGCGTATGAACCAAACACGTAAAGGATTTGCCAATTAGACATGACACTAACGGATTTCAAAATTGACAGTTCTCGGTAAAACAGTGATTATTTTGAAATACAAAAGCCTAAAATAATTATAAACGTTTAATTTTAAATAATACAAAACATATCACATAAATTATAATATTAATACATATTATATTATATATAATATTAAATATATATACAAAAGGAATTTTATTCTCGAGAGAGGAAGAGAGAGAAAATATATCTTCTGTCTCTCTCTGACTCATTATCTTACATATGTAATGGTTTCACAGATTCACTCTCATGCAAATTTCCAACGCCGACCGTGCGTATAGAAGTATAACTTCAAAAAATAATGATACAACGACTCCGCTGGAATGGTGTTAGTTTTCGTTTTTGAGAATGGGTCACCTTCCCCAATAAATTCTTGGACTTTCGGAAGCCAATTTATTAATTTTGGTCATTGCAATTGCTAAGTTATGAGTAGGTTTGCTATTCTGATGAAAAAGCACGTTTTTCTTTACCAAATGGGTTCATTTCTGTAACAGTTTTTGCTTTCATTGATGACGGAGAAACTTTGCGTGTCCAGTAGTTTCGTAAATAGAATCGTGTACCCTGTTTCATCTACGGTTATTGGAACGGTGGAAAAATGTACCAAAAGGTCGAGACCAAAACGATTAAGTTTTTGCAGAATCCTCGAACTCGTGTCCAAACCTTTAAATTCAGTTCACACTTTCGATTGCGATATTCATTACGTCTATTATCTTACGCACAGTAGCAGTTTTTGAATGTACAGCTGGTTCCTAAAAAAACTGATACGACTCTTAGTAAGATTTGATCATTTTGAGAAGTGTATTTCATTGGTCTGACATTATATTATATTCATTATGACATTATGAGATAAATATTAAAATAAACAAACAAACAATTGATGACATATGTTAATTCATAAATTGTAATAATTATTAAGGTCTACATTTTGATATTATTTTGAATTCCTGCATTTTATAAAGAGTATATAAATGATAGTTTTTACATAAAATAGAGTTGTTATTATTTTTATTATTATTAAGGAATAAAACAAAGGACTTTGCTCGACACTATATTAAAGCAATAATTTTAACCAAATTAAAAGATAACTGGGCACTATCAGAGGCAGCCAATCATTTTAACATAAACAGAACCACAGTTTTTCTATTAATCAAAAATGGAGGGAACAAGACACTCTTGAAAGAAAGCGAGGGTCTGGAAGGCCAAAAATATACTAAATTTAGGTATGTAAAAATAAAATTAATATTTTGTAATATCTCCATCAGCATTGATAATAGCTTGTAGTCTTTGGTCCATCTGCGTGAAAGGAACTATGAAATTGTCTTCTTCAGAGAGCTCTTCCCAAACCTGTTGTATATCGTGCCACAGCTCTTCAGCATTTTGAGCTATAAAATTACGCCGATAAAACCGTTTTATAGTAACCCCCCACACATTCTCGATTGGGTTTAAATCTGGACGGTAGCTGGGCCATGGTAAGGTTTCGATGTTGTTATTCTGGAGCCACTGCTTTATTGTATTTGCAGTGTGAACGGGATACTTATCTTGTTGGCAGATAAAATTATTTTCTGGGTACAAATGTTCTACACAGGGAAACATGATGTTATCTAGAATATTCAGATAAGTCTGCCCAACAAACCTGCCGTCAATACGCCATACCATTCCATTCCTCTAGATGAAATCCATCCCCAAACATTGGCGCTAAAATGACCAGCTACTCGATATATATTAACATATAGAGGATTAAATCTATTATCTGGTCTGGTATGTATGGAGCAGAGGCATGGACACTCACTGATGCGTCTTGCAGACGGTTGCAGTCGCATGCTCAGAATATCATATGTACATCATGTAACTAACGACGCAGTAATGCAACGTTTACAAAAAGAACCTGAAGTCTTGAAATTTATTAAAGAAAGAAAGTTAGCATACTTCGGACATATAGTGAGAAATGAAAATAAATACACAATCCTACTATTGATATTAGAAGGGAAAATAGAAGGAAATAGAGGACCAGGATGCCGCCGAATATCCTGGCTTAAGAATTTGAGAAAGTGGACAGGTATGACCACCACAGACCTATTTCGAACAGCTGCTAATAAAATACGATGGGCCATTGTGGTAGCCAACATCCATAGAGGATAGGCACTAGCAGAAGAAGATTATCTGGTCTATATACACCCAAATTTTCCCTGTTAAGAAGATTGAAAAATTTTTTCATCTGTAAATATTACCCTGTCCCAAAAATCTTGATTTTATAGCTGATTGTTTAAAGCAAATATAAGTCTTGATTGCTTCTGTTGTGGCGTAAGAGCTTGTTTTTTTGCTGCAGTTCGGTACCTAAGACGCGATGCTTTAATTCTGCGCCAAGTGTCATTCTTCCCGGAAACTGTGACATAATTCTTGCAGTTTTTGCATCTTCAAAAGGATTCTCTTCTAATGTCTAAAAAAGCGTACGATCTTCATGAGCGGTAGATATTTTTGGTCTTCCAGAACCTTGCTTTTTTTCGAGAGTTTCTTGTTATCTCCATCTGTTATTAATATTAAAAACTGTTGTTCTACTTACGGTAAAATGGTTCGCTACGACAGATAGTGACCAACCACCTTCTAATTTCTTGCTTTTAGTTCTTTGCTAGCATGTGGAGCCATTTTTTCAGATCGAACAGAATAAGTTATCTGACAAATTTGAAGATTTGGCAGTGACAGTATGTAAAGAATAAGTAATTATCTTTCAAAATACACTGCTCACTTTTCTACAAAATACGGCAAAATAAGAGTCGTATCAGTTTTTTTAGGAACCAACTGTACATTCCGATTTGGACAGTGTTCATCATTTATATCCATAAAGGAAACAATATGTGCTTATATATTAAACAAAGAAAGATCGATTTTTTACAATAACTTATTATGACTTAAACAATATATTATCTACAATATTTGTTTTAGGGCGTTAATCCGACAGCACAGAGAGCAGCTGTGATAGCGGCGATTGAATTGCCAGTTTACGATTTTTGTAAGAGTCATTTGATGAATCTTCTTGGTGATAAACCTATTAACCATTTTATGTAAGTATATTAACCTAATCCACTTCATCGAATCTTCTTTCGCTTGTTTTAAAATACTCATTATTTTTTTCCAATTATTACAGATCTAGTCTTATTGCTAGTTTAGGAAGCGCTATTGGATCAACTCCCATTGATGTGGTTCGGGTAAGTAAAACATAATTCGTACTTTAGACATTCATTTTTCATACTTATATTTTTCAACTACATATTTATACAAGGTAAAGATTGCTGGCTTCAAATCAATAAATAAGTACTTTGTTAAATTGACTGCTTTACTCATATTTAGAATACCATTTGTCATTTTCTCTTTCAAAATTGAACTTCGCTTCTAAATAATTATCTTTTCATTTATTTATTATTAAAATTTACAACTGGGCACTTTTAACTATAAGAAATTATAATTTGATGCACACTTTGATGTAACTGATAGAGGGCGCCACTTATGCTACATATGTGGTATAAATTTGCATTTAACTTTTTTGCTCTTTAAGTTACCTATATTTGGGATAAAAAATATTAAAGATACATTATTTTAACAAAAAATAAAGGTATACTTCTTAATAACTTCAAAACTCAACAGTTTTCGAGATAATCGCATTTTAAAAATCAGCCGCATAATTCTGATCTAAGGCAATTACTCCAGGCAACGAAGAAAAAATAGACAAAAACATTAATACTTCTGAATTTTGGTATAAAATACCTTTAACTAAAGTTAATAGTTAACCAAATACCTATTAAATAAAATAAATATATCAGCAGGATAATTAATAATAGTATTTGACAAAATAACAGAATAATAGGATTTTACATCAAAATTTTACGTTTTATGTTAAATTAAAGTCATAATCACAACATTTTGTTTACAAACCAAATTAATAAATAGTTAAACTAAATAACATAACTTTTTGTCAAAGTAAGTGTTCGATATGTCCACCATTTTCTTTAATTAATTTGTCAATACATTTCATAAAAGATCGTCTAATATTAAATAGCATCATTGGTTCTAAAGAAACTGCTGCAGTATTTATTTATTCCCATAGTTGGTTGCGAATGTTTATGGGATTCTTAAAGAGACGTTGTTTTAATGCGCCCCATACACCAAAATCAAGCAGATTAAATTCGGGGCTACGTGGTGGCTATAATGTATAATGGATGGATATATTATTTTTTATACATCCAAATTGCCTGTGTGTTTACTATATTTATAACAATATCGGTCATTAGGACAACGATGATGTTTTTGTAAAAATGCTGAGTCTTTCATGTTAGATTTGTAGCAAAAGTATTTTGAAATAGGACACATATATATTATTCAATACCTGTGCCCTAGTTTCTATTTGTCCTTATAAAAATAGGTAAACAATTTAAGTAATGAACAATAAGTATTTTTTTCGGATTTTTTTGAATTAAATAATTATATCAATATCTCACTACATTGCCAAGGAATATTACTACCACGACCAATCCAACGTTCAGAAAAGCTGTATTTAAGTATGTTCTAACTGCCCTCTCTCTAGAATATGGTGCTGTACCATCTCGCATAAACGACATATTTTGGGTTTTTAGCATTTTACAATAGAGAAAAAGTAACACAACGCCATTATAGAAACTTAAGAAGCGATAGCAAAGGAAAATTGTAAACATGATGACGGCCAACGTCTGAATACGGACACGGTACCTAAAGAAGAAGATAAAATATCTTTTCTCCAATAAGACATTTAGCACCCATAACAAAGCATTTTGTGATATTACATTATCATCTTTGAGTTGTTTTAATAAGAATAAACTACGAATTATGTTTATCTACAGGTATTCAGTGCTTTACCGCACAAATATCAAACTAAGAATTATTGTGCAGCTTACTTATAAAATGCATTAGAGCTAACTTAAAGAGCAAAAAAGTTAAGCGCAAATTTATGCCACACATGTGGCATATGTGGCGCCCCCTACTAGTTACATTAAAGTAAGTATAAAATTATCATTGATCCTACTCAAAAACATCCAACTGTAAATTTTTATCCAAAAACATTTACAAACGTAAAAGTTATAATGAAAAATAAAATTTTAAATTTCCACTTATAACACCCTGTATCTTTCTTATTATCAACATTTTATTAAAGCAAGTTGGCTTAAATCGTAATATTTTAAAGTGCAGAACCTACGGTTTCTGTTGGTACAATTACTTAAGGACCACCCTGTATATCTTATTGTTTCCATATATTAGATGTTAAAACAGAAATCATACTTATTGTTCACATGTTCTTAACCAATGAATATACATTTCTCCATATCATCTAAAGTATATATTCTGAAAAAAAAATTACAGTAATGAACATACTGTGTATCCTTACCTGATACCTTCTTGAATTTGACACCGTTTTTTTTTTATTTTCTAAGACATTTAAACCTACAAAATGACTTAAAAATAATTTTGTAATAATTTTAAATTTTAAGATAGTTGTCAATTTTGTCCTTTTTCTAATAAAATCTCAGCTACTATCCGATGCTTTACCCTCTTATACATGTGATGCAAGTCTATCTCTGTATCTATAGAAAAGGACTTTTAAGCTTCTCACTTACTTGAAACATTTTTTATATATAGATAATGAATATTGTTGAAGGAATCCTAAAAATTAATAGTTATCACAGTATTAAGATCTCCCAGAAAAGAAAAATATTTCCCCCGTTCCCATAGAATTACTGAACACATTTCACAAAATTTATGTATCCCGCACAGGTAATTAATATTGTTATATATGTATATTTCAATATTGTCATATAATATGTATATTTTTAGACCCGACTTATGAACCAAAGAAAACTGAAACGATCCGGTGGTCAGTTGCCTAGTCACATTTATCGAGGAACGTTGGATTGCTTCGTGCAGACCTACAAAAACGAAGGCTTTTGGGCGTTCTACAAAGGATTCGTGCCGACTCTGTTCCGCATGGGACCGTGGAATATCATTTTCTTCCTCACCTATGAACAGCTCAAACACCTGTACTAAGTATTACTTGGGTATTAATTTTGTTGTTGTTTTATTCTTCAAGAAGACGAAATCTGTTGATAGTATTGTGATTTTAGTGCACCTTTTAAGATTTTAATATGTTGAATTTATTCGATATAATGTATATGGCACATGTTACGAAAATAAACAATTTAATTAATATTATTTGTAGTTTTGTTTTTTTTTATACCCACTAGAACCAATATATGGTATCTGTACCAATCGGTAAGCAAAAGTAAAAAAAAATCTTCAGCAGTTTTTGTTAAAAACTCTCAAGGCATCTATATTTACCCGACTTTAGTCAAAGTTTAGGCACAAAGGTTTAATAACAATTTAATAATTTAAATAAATACACAAACTTTGTAGTATAGTAGCAAAGAACACATAGTATTAATGATAAGTATTTATTTTTATTGAAAGAGCAAAAAATTATATGAAGGGATCATACAAGAGGAAAAATTTCCTTCTGCAGGAAAAAAGTGTTCCTGCTGGTACTCATCAAAATTTAAACGAAGTGATGAAATTACGACATTGCTGAAGACATTTAATTTTCTTCAGTGCATTATCATAGCACAGAGTTGAACTAGTTTTTGCATTAGTAAAATAGTTGGAGTGTGTATTATATTTCTTTATAACTCGTTTTTAATACTTTATATTGAATTCAGTATGAAATTAAAATAGCTAATGTTTTTTGGATTTTTTTTCGAGCATACGTATTTCCAAGGTTCTTGAGGTTTTGAAATATGTTTGCCCCTGTAAAAATGGCAAAATAGGTTACCTTGATATAAGAACTGAACAAATAAAGAAATTCGTCGCAATAACAAGGAAGTAATTAGTAGAACTAATGGTCAATTGCTCTATATCTGATAAACTGCCAAAAATCTGGAGGAAAATCAAATTCATAGCCTCCTTGAAACCTGGGAAATACAGATGATCCCAATATTGCTATTGTGTTACCTATATAAGGTCCTTAGACGAATTATCTACATCTTCTATACATAGAAGATAGTTTCGAAAATCTCAAAAAAGTTTTTATATGTATGTCCCATAACTACCTATGACACGGTTAAATATAGACTGCTGCTTGGGAAACTATAGCATGAGTAAAGCTTTAAATCTCACCTATTTAATAAACAATTTACTCCAAAATCACAGATTTTTTGTATAATTCCAAGGTAACAGAAGTGGATGGAGGACACAAAAGAATGGGTTGCCACAAGGAATCGTTTTGGCCCCATCTCTATTTAATATGAATACGAACGACCAACTCTCACTAGTAGGCATACAGGACTTTATATACGTCGACGATTGTGTCATTACAGTCCAGGCCGATTTCGAAACTATTGAATAAAAATTATTTGAAGGCCTCATAAATCTTAGTGCCTACTTCAAGAAAAATCGTCCAAAACCAAATTCAACCAAAACACAAACCTGCGCTTTTCATCTAAAAATAAACAGGCAACAAGAAAACTAAAGGTTTAGTCAGAGTGGGCATTCTCGGAACATTGACCTACACCAAAATATTTGGGCGTAACCTGGACTGAGCTCTTACATAAAACAAAACAGAAAGTTGCGGCCAGAAAAAACAATCTGAAAACTAAAAGGTACTTCTTAAGGGGCACAACCGCAGACACTGAAAACTAGTGCTACTTTATGCTACTCCGCAGCGAAATATGTTGCCTGGTATGATATAGATCATGCAAGTGAGGTAGATATAGCTCTAAATTAAACTTGCCATATTACTACGAACTGTCTGACTGACCCCAATCAATAAGGTGTACTGTTTGGTCGGGATTACACCGCCCAACATTAGACGTGAAATAGCTGCTCGGAAGGAAAAACATAGCATCTACCTTTCACACACATCCTCCCTATGGCTATAGGGAGGGTGTGCGTGCACCATCGAGCAAAAAGACAAAAGAGGGAATCTAATCGTTATGAAATGGGAGACCAAAAAAGTGGCCTCTGATGGCGGACATATCCGGAAATGCGAATGCGCCAAATTTAAATTTTCCGACACTTATTAACAGTAGCTATAAAATAGTTTTCAGAATGTGTCTTAGACGAGAAAATTTTAAATAAATATTAACGATAACAGTCTAAAATGTGAAACAATTTTTAAAAAACTTCAATATAAATAAGATTTCATGTGACAGTTGGGTCAAATAATAGCATAACCCGACTAAATTTGATTTCTTAAACAAAGAAAGACTCTCTTTCCTTGTTTAATTTGGCCTCTCAAGATGGCACTTCCTGTCTAACAATATTTTGCCCCCACTACCTTTACATTCCCTCTTTTGTCTTTTTGCTCGATGGCGTGCACACACAACCCACGCGCCAACGTCTTAAATCCAGGAAAAGTTTTCTGCATACGATCTAAGATCTGACTAAGCCAGCGCTTGTGAAAGGCTCATAGTGACAACAGTTATGATGGATGATACCCTCCAAGACCTCCTGGATATAAAGAAAAATCAACAACAGGAAAAGCGCTCAATATACTTCATGCTAGGGCGACAAGATTCAGAGCCAACCGAATAAAATGGGGTTTTCCGTGAGTCGGCTCTATGCTGCATTTGTGGAGAAGAGCAAACTACAGAACATCTACTGGATTTATAGTTTGACGGACTGGAGACGTAACAAAAGGGACTGTAAATATTATGTCAATTTATAAATCGACGGAGTGTAATTTTTGCGTATGAGTGGAAACAGAGGCTAGAGTTGGTGACCATGAATGAGTTGTATTAACCGACATTCAACATAACCATTAAATTATACGAGTTATAAAGAAACTGTGTGTTTATTAAGTTCTATTATTATTTATTATAATATTTATCCGTTTTGCGTGTTACAATGGATTATGAAATACACGAAGGTATTCTCCTTGGTGCATTGGTTTCCTGGCCTTTAAAATGTTTACTGGATTTCTCGTATATGTGTGGATAACCCGAATTAGGTTAATTAACAACTCATTTATCTGAAATATTGAAATTATACTATGATATCCTTTTATTATTTATTATTTTATAAATTATTAATATACCTTCCATTGTAAGAAATAATCAACAAAATTCGAATATGTTGATAAACAACTTTAAAAAATAGAGTGCGGGCCGGACAGTTCAGTTGACTTTGGTTGAAAGCACAAAATTCTTCCTTTTGATTGGTCAGACGCAAAAAAATCACTGTAAAAGATGAAAGTTGGCCAACTCTTCCGTTCCAGTACGTTTCACTTACCTTTCGTCATGTGTTTACTTAATGGAGGACCTGGTTTGCACTCTCCCAAATGAGCTAGACGGGGTTAAGTGGGGAGCTGTTGAGTATGTTTTTTTAATTTTTTTTTATTCGATAGTAGAGTATCCAGTTAAAATTGCAGAGTGATCCCAGCAAAATTAATGGAGTTGTAGGCATTTAGGAATGAGTGAGTGAGCTGAATGAGCGGCGAGGTGAGTGGGTGATTGATAAGGTAAGTGAGCTTGGTGAGTGAGGTGGGTGAGCGCCCACATAGAAATTGGAATAAGTACAGTGTAAGTACATAATTATGCACTCACGGCAGATAACAATCGAATTACTAGAGTGGATAAAATGGCTGCAGATGCAACAAAAAAAAAAGGTTGAACAAGAGTTTATCGAAAGTAGGAACAAAAAGATGCTCTAGATATTTTAGCAGGAAGCACATCGCTATATAGGAATGGAATAGACGATACTGTGCGAGTATAAAAAAAGCTTTTTTTTTAAACGCGTTTTTCTTGGAATAATTTTTTTCAAGTCGGTATTCACTGTATAGATAAATTACTAGGTCGTAAAGTCGAGATATTGTCCATTTTGTTGTTATAATTAATTTTACAACATCAAATTAGTCAAATTTTAACAAAATTTTTTTCAAAAATTTAAAAAATTCTTATTTTTGTTTTTAAAATTTGAAAAACAATAAAATGAACAATATCTCAACGTTGCAATCTAGGGAAACTCATAAACTAACGAAATCTTTTTGGGTTTTTGTCAAAAGATGATCCAGTTACCATGAACATCGCAAAATAACTTTTTTCATCATTGAAAATTAGCTGTCATTTTTTAAATTTTTAATATTTTGGCACCAAAATTTCAGATAATGCTCTTGAAATGTTATACTATAATGAAATAATGTTATAAACAAATTTATATTAGAGAATTTTTCAAAAAAGAATCTTAAAAATATGTTTAAAATATTGAAAATAAACAGTTCCCCACCCTGTCTAAGTCCTAGTTTTATCTAACTAATTTTTACACCCTTAATCTGACATACTGTATATATGTCTGCTCCTACAAAAGGTATGCTGCTTCTCATATGAATAAATAAAATAAAAAACATACAAAATATATTGAAATCATCTTTGACAATATTTTCCAAGGCATTGAGTGATGCACCCACACAATTTACAATCTTATTCAGCGATTTTAATGTAAAAATTTGATTGAAAACAGATAATTCAGAATCAGCATTAGAAAAGCTTAAGAGTTCAAAAAGGAACAATTAAAAAAAGAGGATTAAATGGATAAAAATTATGGAAAATGGATTCAATAGGAAAAATTATTAAGATTTCTGCTCAACCACCTTCTCTATAAAAAAATGCTTAGACAATGGATGTGTGTAAGTCGAGGCGAAAACACAAAAAATAAGAATGACCTTATAATATAATATAATAGTGATAAAAAAATATTTAAGGATGTCGTAGTTGTAAACATATTTTCAACAGACAGGAATCAAAGAGTGGTAAGTGTTAAAATTAATCTTGGTAAAGAAAAAAATTAATTTACATATTTGGAAAGTAAATATTTTGATAAAAATTGAAAAGACTGATATGTTGTTGTACACACTTATGACAAATGAAAGAATGGAAAAGTATTTTTGACGTGTGTAAAAATTTTTTCAATTCCTAGCTGAGCTCTTTTCGCTTACAAAGCAATCCTCAAAGCTTTGCTCTATATTTTGATAAACGCAGTCACATTGAGTTACTCATTGATTATTATTATCATCTGAAATGATTTTTAAACTTGTCTTTTAGTGTCAACTTAACAACTGAGTGATATCAAGTCACAAGAATGACCATTCTCCACCTAAAATGTTACCATTTAAAATTTTTTCTTTTTTAAATAAAATCATAACTATACAAAACAATTGAGTTATCTTTTATTAATAACACACATTTCCATAACAATCTCTACAAGGTACAAATAAATACAAAAATCCTATCCCCTACTCAATTTCTTCTAAACTAGCTTTGGTTAATACTGGTGAAGCTTTGCCACCTCTATGAGTGAAGGTATAGAAGGAAGGAATGTTTCTAAAAGTTTCCCAGGACCGGTTTTCCAATTCGGCTGAGGCTTTGATCTCCTTAAACTCTCCAGCAATGCTGGAGATATTTTGATAAAACCAGTCACATTGAGTTACTCATTGATTATTATTATCATCAGAAATGATTTAAACTTGTCTTTTAGTGTCAACTTAAAAACTGAGTGATATCAAATCACAAGAATGACTATCCTCCACCTAAAATGTTACCATTTAAATTTTTTTTTTTATAAATAAAATCATAACTATACAAAACAATTGAGTTATCTTTTATTAATAACACACATTTCCATAACAATCTCTACAAGGTACAAATAAATACAAAAATCCTATCCCCTACTCAATTTCTTCTAAACTAGCTTTGGTTAATACTGGTGAAGCTTTGCCACCTCTATGAGTGAAGGTATAGAAGGAAGGAATGTTTCTAAAAGTTTCCCAGGACCTGTTTTCCAATTCGGCTGAGGCTTTGATCTCCTTAAACTCTCCAGCGATGCTCAGAACTCCGTACATGATGACAAAGAGGCTGACCAAGGCTTGAATAAAGATCTACAATAAAAATAATATTGAATACTTGCCCCAAATATAGGCAATTTACAAATCATCGTTGCACTGTTGCCCGAGTTTGTATATTTCCTTACACTAACAAAATTTTATCCAGGAGGAAACAAATGATTACGATAAAATCAAACAAAAAGTTTATTAAATTTTTTTCAAAAAACACTATGCAGTCATACGTGGTCGTGGATTGTATCATTCGCAATGACAACAATTATAATCGAATTCTACAAGAATAACATAAAATGGGAAAACATACACACGAGATGTCTTAAATCCACAGTAATAAATAAGCAAATACTTACATCTAAAGGTAAATGTGTAAAATCTAAGTCATTTAAACGAAGATATGATCGATCTGAAAGAAAACAATGAATATTTAATAACATTGAAAAATGCAGTGCGATTTTTCTACTTACGTTGAGCAGCTGAATACGCAGAATGAAACAGTGATAGGAATCCCACAGACAGGATGATTCTATGAATAAACGAGGCAGACATTTTTCTAATTATCTGATTTTGAGCTTAAAATCTTAAAAATAAAATTACAGGATAGTCTTTTTTGCTAACCTCATTCTATTTACTGGAAAGTGACAGATGACATGACGTTCTCGTTTAGGACAAAGACAGACCAATCAACGATTATCAAATCGATAGTTATTAGTAAAAATCGAAATGTATTCGAGTGATACCACAGAATACACCATCGCAACGGGATGGTGTATTCTGTGGTGATACTGAAATTTATAGTTGCTTGTGACATCTAGGGAGTAACAGATTAGATATTGGGTCAACAAGTGTAGTTCAAGAGAACAGCTGAAGGAGGTAAAGGAATCTACAGAAAACGGAAAAACAATAATTCCTAATATAAAAATAAAAGCCCAAAGAATAATTTTCTCTTCATAGATATTTTAAAAAAATTTAGCAACAAAAGGAGCATTCTGACAAAAATAAATGTTAAAGTATTTGAATTTATTAATTTTCTGCATCCCAAAAATATTTCATCAAGATAATGGGAACAACTTTTTTCAACAATGTAGGTATATGAAACTATATCTATGATATTACGTTTCTCCTCGATTATTGTCACCGACATTCCACTCTGAAATGATTAATTTACCATTCATATAAAAACGAAAGCAATCAACGTTCCGCTTGTAACAATTAAGAATTTATAAAAGATATAAATTCATTTAAAATGGATATATGTATAACGAGAAACGAGCTGAATTGCGTGATTTCGAATGTCATGCTTTGACGTGCGGAGAAATTGCATTGGGAGGCACTTACATTAATTATGTAATTATCGAAGCATAAGGAGAAAGATACAGCTGTGGATATTATCTTCCTAATATAATCTATTAATAATAGTATGGTACAGATGAAAAATAAATTTTACGAGTTTCAACACTAAATAATCATGATTATGCGCACAATTACTTTTAAGGATATTATAGATAGGTAGGTACTTATGTAGGTACTAAAAGTTTTTAAATCATTTGTTTTGATGCCCCATTTCATTATTCATGTATAATAAAAGAAAATACCGACAATAGTTTATCCGAAATGACTGATAACCTGAAAAGCCAAACGACGGTTGTCACATTTATTCAATATAATATAAATTGAGTAGTTTTATGTGGCCAAAAAGTTTTTGAAGTGAACAATTGTATAGAAAGGTTTGAGCAAACCATACTTTTTTGAATTGGGAAAAAAATCTCAAATTAGTGTCAGCATAAAATCGGTTATTAATGTTATGTAAGTTGTAAATCGCGCAATTAGGTGATCATTTAGTTATAAAAATGAATTGCTCATTTATTTACTTACCTCTTTCAAATTGACATAATTTCTTCTCAGTTCCAATGTTTTTATAGCATGCTCTGTTGAAGAACAGCATTTAAAATAGATGAAATTTATTATATAGCATCACTTAGATGTAAAAAACCCTTATTAAAAACTTGTAGTCAATAGACCTTCTTTTTTTATGTAGTTTTATACCTTTTCATTTGAATTTGGGGCAATATATCCATCGTCTCATATTTTCATTTTGCGTTTCTTTTTCTTGTAAAAATTAACTAGAGGAACTTGCTTCTCTAAAAACGGGCGTTCTCTAAAGGCATTGTCTTAGGCTATGGCTCCACGAGCGACAGATTGTCGCTAGCGGTAGCAGTAAAATTACGGCGGCAGTAAAACAGTAAAATCATAGCTCCACGAGCGACAGTTAACAGCGCGCATATCGCCGCGTTTTGGTCTTGTAGTGGCTCCATGAGCGTTAATATGACGCAGCTATATTCAGTGGTATGTTGTCCGTTTATATAATGTCCGTGTATATAGCAGATAAAATAAATAAATAAATAAGTAAAATAAATTCACACCGATAATACGGTTCTCATATGTCGATTATATTCATTTATCATATTGGGTTGATGTAATGAATCTTCCTTTTCCAATATCTAACTTGCTTTTTTATGTTACAATAATTTAAAAAATTCTGATGCGACATAAAATCTGCTTTGTTGCATTCTTTTATTTATGAATCACGCCAAGCTTTCGAAAACGAAACATTAGTACTGTAGGATAATAAAATTTTACTATAAACAATAATTATTAAAATTTTATTTATATGACATGATTAGACAACCACTTATCAACCATCAATAAAAATCAATAAAAACTGTTTATTCTCCCTATTCAACTTTTTCTTGTTTAATAATTGCATCTATTATAAAGTACAGATTTATACGGTTAATTGGGATTGAAAAAAATAACCATCCATTGATTTTTGTTATCTAGAATACCGATAAAAAAAATATTGGATTTATTTCTTTCTTAGAACTTATAATTTTTTGTTATGATTTGAGACACAAAATTGTATAAAAAAACTTTAAAGTAATTTATAAAAACAAAGAAACAACTTAACAAACACAGAGAAATAAACAAACAAAAAAAAAATATCCAATTAAATGGCAATTACCGCTACAAGTGACAAATTACTGCTAGTGAAGCCACAAACGCGCTGCAAATTACTGCTAAAAAATAGGCCCGGATCTATTCGAACGCGACACGACCTTGACGACGCGTCTCGGTCTCGAAACGAAGCGACAATCTACAGCGCGTGGAGCCACTCAGTATCACTGCTGTTGTTTTCATTTATCAAGCTACATTTTACTGCTACTGCTAGCGACAATCTGTCGCTCGTAGAGCCATAGCCTTATATGTCCCTGTTTATGCATCGACGTTGGTAAACCGCTCGATGCCTACCATTGTCTTAATTCTTCAGGTAGTTATATGAGCCTGAGTATTCTTTCGTTATTTATTGGGTGCACAATTATATATTTGTATACCTGAGGTCATGGTTCTCCACAACAACCAATCTATTTAAAGCATCAGTTAATAAAATAATTATACCCAGAATGATCGCCAATATTCGAAACAAAAAAGCACCAAAAGAAGAAGAATGCCAAGTTTATATCTACCTAATATTTTTTGTTACCTACACGGATCCATATTTCATCAATACACAATACCTTATTGCTATATTATTAACAAATTCTATATGAAAGCAACACGCGAAAAAAAAACCGAACAAAAGTTCCATTTTGTTTAATATTTTCATCTAACGTAGATTGATTTAGTCTTTGCAAAGAGCATGCCAATATTATTCATAAATTAGATTCTTTTTCTTCCTCTTAAGCTTCCTTATAAGCAATTCTGCTTGTTCATTGGTGGATTAATACCTCTATGGAAGGTTGACACTCCATCTTTTGGCGGTCGTCCGATACTTCTTCTGACGATTGGTGACTTATTTCTTGCTATTTTGACGACCCATTCTGCTTATGTGGTTATTCCATTCTTTTTTCTATTTTGTGCCCATTCATTTATACACTAAAGGTTACATTTTCTTCTAATGTAGTATTTTGATTTCTTTGTTTCCCATTCTGTATCCTCTTCCTTTGTTAACGCTTTTGATGATTTCATCCATGATCAAATTGAAGAGCATGGGGCTCAATGAATCCCCTTGTCTTATTCCGCTGTATAGTTCTATAGGTTCTGTAAGTTGTCCATCTATTCTGATTTTGTCAGAATTTGCCATTTTGTTGTTTTGGTAGATGTTTTCGATAGTTTTTATAATATTTAGGGAAGCTTCTCTATTATACATAAGATGGATTACATCTTTGAGTCTTACTCTGTCAAACGCTTTCTTTATGTCAATCAGACACAGATATGCTGGTCTATTATACTCTAGTGATTTCTCGGTAATTTGCTTTATAACGAATATTGCATCTGTACACGATCTTCCATTACGAAAACCCTGTTGTTCATCTGCTAAACTTATCCTCTGATTTATTAGCACTTGTAAAATTTTAGTTGTAGGTTCTGACTGCTTTTTATCTTCTTTTTTGAATAGTAGAATTAGCTCGCTGGTTCTCCATTCTTCCGGTATTTTCATATTGTGTTTTGGTAATATTATTAATTAATGTTGTTAATTGTTCTGTGATTGCTGCTTCCCAATATTTCAGTAATTTGTTTGGTATCCCATCTTTACCTGCTGCTTTTCTGTTCTTCAGGTTTTCAAGTATTTTCCGAACTTCCTGTACATTTATATTAAGTTCTTCATTTGTGGTAATTTCTGGTGTTGCCGGTTCTAGCGTCATTTGTTCTTCCTCTGCATAGAGCTTTTTTAGGTAGTCAATCCACGTACCTATCCTTTTCTATGTGTTTTGGTTATATTAGTTCCTTTACTTCCGTTGTTTGACCTCTTATGAAGCATAATCTTTCCTTTTGCAGACTTTCGACAAGCGTTCCCAGTAATTATTTTTTGTTTTTCTTACAAGTGCATGTGTTTGGTTTCTAATTGTCTTGTAATTATGGTATGCCTCTTGTGTTTTGGTTAACATGTATTTCAGGTAAGCTTTTGACGTGACAACGTCTTAAATTAGGTTGTGGCTCGGAGTCATTTAAGAAAAAGTGTAACGCCCGCTCACGTCTGTTACAGTGAGTCGCCGAACGAGAGAGAGGCCCGCCGGACCGGCGAATGCCTTGCGTCTCTCTCCCACTCAAACATGATCGGTCCGCTGCGCGCGGCACTAGAGAATTAGGCGCGTTGAATCGCTAAAGTTGAAAATCGTTGAAAGTATCGTCAGCTGTGTCTGTAATGAAAATGTGGAGTGCTTAGATTCGTCATTTACAACAACTACAACAATAAAGGTAAATAATTGTACACTAATATTTCATTATCGTAAACTATGATTGATTGATTAATTGTTAGATTGACACAAAAGTTGAGAAACTGAGTTTATAGGTTATGTCATACTATTGACAAATGTTGATAGTGTTAAATAAATTATTAGTTTAAATCACTCTGCAATCAATCGTAATTCAGTCGATTGAGAAGAAACGGCGCGTATTTCTAGTCAAACATTTAAAATAACAAATTATAACTTCTAACCTGTCAAAACAGGGCGACCAAACAAACGAACTAAACCGACCAATCACCACGCGCGGAGTTAGAATTTAACTGTGTTTAGCAAGAATTTCAAATTCCAATTTTAGTAAATGTTTTAATTTTCAACTTTACCATTTCCATTTACAAATTTTAATTAATTTCAAATTTATTTAGCAAAAATTTGAACCTTCGATCTGAATAAGTGTTTTGATTTTCAAATTGATTCTTTAAAATTAAAAATATTAAAATATATATAATCAGAAGTGAACGTCACATAACATTATCTGTACTTATTATTATTTAATATGTAGGCAAATACATGTGACCATACTTGGTAGACACAATTGGAAATAGTAATTTTTTATAACTGAAAAAAATAAATATATAAAATACTGGTAGCAAACAATAACTTCAATGATCGATATCTCCGCAACTAATTGATATATCGAAAAAATTTTCAAATAAATTTTGTAGAAAATAATAAGATCAATAATATAATATAAAATAAATAATATATAAAATAATATATAAAAATATAATATATAAAATATAAATAATATATAAAATAATAATATAATAATATATAATATATAAAATAATATATAAAAAAAAGACGTTGTCACGTAAAATCTTCGCCCGTAAAACCGACTTTACAGGCAACCGATTTTTTTTCTTTTCTTTACATATTTTCTTCACTTCTGTACAAAACCATGGAGTTCTTCGCATTGGGAACAATTTATTTTTATTTATATTTGTTTCACCAAGAACTTCCTTGGCCAAGGCTAAGATATTAGACTTAATTTTTGCCCAGCTTTTTTTCGACTCCATCACTTTCTGTGATATATGTATTTTTGCATTTTTCGGTTATTCTTTCTTTGAATATGTATCTTGAGGGGTCATCCTATAAGCTTTCGATTTTTATCTTTGTGATGTATACTGGTGTTTTGTTATCACAAATATGTGTTTTCATTCGGGTTTTGCACAATACCAATGTATGATCGCTTCCTATTTCTGCTGATGTTAGTGCTCTTACATCCAAGATTTCAGAGAGCTGTAACTCTCTATTCGACAGTATAGCATATCATAGATTTTTGTCCTCTACTGTTTTCAAGAGTGTATTTGTATTGTTCTTTGTGGGGGAAAAATGTATTATTAATACATATTTCGTTTATGCTGCAGAGATCCGTCCTAAGGTCTCCGTTTTCATTTCTGTTATTTTCATTATATCGCCGATCGACTTTGTACTAGGATTTTAGTCTTTTTTTCGTTTATTGGCAGACCTATTTGTTTAGCATGCGATTTAAGTTCAGTATACGTATTCCCACCTGATGCTTTGGTTTCGCTTATTATATCATAAGATTGTATTGATTAAATTTGCTAGATTTGCTATTGCTATCGCTAGCAGATTTTTCAGAGCTCTGTTTGTGATTCC
This sequence comes from Diabrotica undecimpunctata, assembly GCF_040954645.1. NCBI lineage: Eukaryota > Metazoa > Arthropoda > Insecta > Coleoptera > Chrysomelidae > Diabrotica > Diabrotica undecimpunctata. The sequence continues at coordinate 22,724,302 of NC_092803.1, read as the reverse complement.
ATCTGGTCCTGGTGCTTTCTTAGAATTTGTAGATTTAATTATTCTTTTGACTTTTTTCTGGGGAGATATGTGTAATACCTATGTTGTATAAACCCATATTTCTTTTCAGAATTCTGCAACTTCTTTCGACTTCTTCAGTGAATTCTATATCTTTATCGGAATGATAGTTCCTGATCCTGTTTCTAGCATGTTTTTCACTATTTCCGATTTATTTTCTTTTGTATACACAATTTCATTTTCTACATATAACGGTGGAATTGGTTTTTTGTCTTTTCTTAAAATTTTTAAGCTGCTCGACTAAAATGACGATACCCGTTAAGGGATATTGTACGAGAAATTGAATTTAAGGGGGAATTGGTAGAAGTGTTACCATACTGGATTTAAATAGTACCTATACTATGCTGATTCCTTTCTATATTCAAAGAATATTTATTGGATAAAGCGTTGTACCCTGTAAAATTTTTTTAGATGAGGCAACTATATATTTGCGGATACGAGGATATTAACCAAGTAAATGTTTGTCCCGTATTTTTGAATATATGTAAATATGTTTTGTACTCCACATTTATCACTTACTTTCATATATGTATGGTTCAAAAGGTTAATAAATAATTTTCCTTTACTTTATTTAATAGTATTCGATTACCAGTATGATTATATCATTCTCATATCCTATTATTTGCATGACATTCTTATTTACCGTTCGTGACGTAGATAAAAGATGAATAAATATCCCCTCATATAAAACATATTACCATTCCTAATAGTTTTAATTGTCGCTACATACTCCAATTTAGTAGAATTAATATACAATTAAACCCGAGCTAATGGTACTGCTGGTTACAAAAATCCACAAAGTACCCCCATTACCGGACCTAGTTTATAAAAGAGAGTAGAAGTGTGCGAAGAACTCCAAGTTACTATCACTCTCTTCGACCATTCCAACGGTTCTAGTAGTGGTTCTACGAAGAAGTGGCGCGTTATCCGTGATCTACACAATCGTACCGAGGAGTACCAGTTTTTTTAGCGAGAAAGGATTGCTAGGTGGAGGAGAAGATGCGGATTTTCATTGCGGTGAGTACTGACGGGGTGCTAAAGGGGTATGAGGGATGGAACTATATGATTCCGATAAATTTGACAGATAATTAATATTTAATACGAAGTGTCTAGACATTTTTCTTTAAAAATACACCATTTTCAAATGGAAAATTTAAACTTTTTTTTTGCATATATCCTTCAATAGTTTCCCCCTTCTTTCTACTCTTATAATAGACAACTAACTATATGTTTTATTATCTTAAGTTTCTAATTATATTTTGCTGTTGCGTTTTTTGTTTTGGAGATCATTCGTCTGTTATTTTCACTTATGTATTCTTTGGAAATTACTTGTTCTTACTCTATTCTTACTTATCCTACCGCACTCACCTTTATAGTTTTATGGCAAAATTCCATTTTGTCGTTTTCACTACCCTCGTTTTGACCTCATAATGAGCTCCTTCCATTTTTTATGTTATTATTGAGTCATTTATGCGATCGATTTCTATTGTTCTTCTCATATGTCCTCCTCTCTCTATATATGGCATTGGAAATAAATTCATTAATTGACGTTTCGGCTTCATGACAGGAAGAGTTTTCAAAATGTAACAAAGTGGCAAAAGGTTAGCAACTGCATACAGTGGTGTCAATTTTAATTTTTAATTTAAATTTTAATACGTTCGGGACATCTGGTAATGCGGAACATCGTATGATTCTACACTATACTTTTTTTTTCTTCTATTAGTTTTAGACAAAAATCGTCATCCGACTAATAGTTTCTTCTCGATTTAATAAAATATTGAGATATGTTGAGGTTAATAATTTTGAATGCAGTTTTTGGATATCTAATCAAAAGTTAAAATTGTAATGCCTTTCTTTTTTTACTATACAGGGTGGTTGGTTGCGTGGGGGACAGGTGTCACCTATTTTTAAATTGTATTATTGCAAAAAAGATGTTTTTAATAAAATAGGATGAAAAATAAGTGCATACTCTTTATATTAAAATTTTTTATTTATATAGGTAAAAACAATACACCATTTTTATTAAAAATCTGCGAAAAACAGAAACAAGAAATATTGTCATCTAAGCATTAATTACAAATGTATTTTAAATAATCAACGCATGCCCACTTGCGGCACTTTATAAGCAATCTTCGGATTGTTTGGTCACATCCCCGTTACATTCATAACATCTCCCACGGGACGATATCCTAGGTGCATCCTAGAGCTTAGGTTTTGGAGCATTTATTAATAATTTTGCACGTCTACGATTTCTCTTGGAAGGGCTTGAATTGTAGAATGGTTTAAAATTTGGGGTTTTATGCGCTGCCAACTTAACTCTTTCAAAAAACCAACCCTCCTCATCTTTTATTTAATGCTGCAGCATGGTACGTATAAATGCATAAAGAATTAATGGCGGCTATATTCAAAATCCTAATATCGTAAAAGAGTACCATAGGCCGGCCATCTTCTAGTATTGTGAGCCAGTTATTTTTTGAACAAACTAGATCAACAAGATCAACGTCTACCTTTGTTATATTATAGACGACACTATCTCTGGTTTCTGTTTGTCGTGCATTGTGAAAACCACATATGGATGTCAATGGTTTTCTTTCTTTTCTTGGTAAAAGTTCTTTTGGTATTTATTTTCTATTTTTGCGAGTTGTTCCAACTTCTGTTAGCTATTTCTCCTTTAGTTTTCATAATAAAGAAATGCTAGTGAACCAATTATCACCAGTAATGTTCCTGTTTGTATTTTTTATCCGTTTTAACAATCCTAAAACAATGTCTTCTGCCAAATTGCTTATTCGGTTGATCCGTCCGGTTGTGTTTCAACATATGGTTTCAGATAGATTGACTGTATAGGCTGCATGGTTAGCAACTAAGGCAAACACTTTCAAACCATACCTACTTAGCAGGTTTTCTAGACTGCGAAATAAATATCTGCCTCCAAATGCCAGTATTTGTTTGTCGACTGTTATATCGTCTCCAGCAGTGTAATATTTTTGACATTTGTTGTTAAATATAGTCATACCTTCTTTGACGGGAGCTAATTTTTGCTACCCAGTATATTTAAACTGTTTTATTGTGAACAATGTATTGTTGAGAGTTTTTTTTCAATTTTTTCTTCTTCTTCTTGTCTCTTTTTTAATGTGCAGGTTACTTTACCAACTAATGTGAAGGTAATCTAACACTACAACTGTCAATTGGAGATTTATCTCCAGCAATCTTTCTTCTTCTTTTTCCTTCGTTCCTTAGATATCAGTAACAAGGTGAAAAGTTGTCCGTGGTTACATCATAGCCAGATCCTAATCCATTTACTAAATCCAAAAAAAATATCTATAAAAGAAAAAAATCAGTTAGCACTATTTATATGATGCCGCTATCTATAATTATTACCTTGCTCTTTTTCTGGTATGATACTTGTCATTCCTGTGTAGACTTGTAGATTCCAGCAGTATTAGTCGAATCACAAAATACCTAAATTTTTATGCCATATTTATCTGGCGTAGATTTCATGTAAACCCTGAATGGAGTTCTTCCATGAAGACATAAGATGTTCGTCGATACAAGCATCAGAGTTGGGCGTATAGGCCTTTTTGCAGTTTGAGCCAAAAATGCTAAGTATCTCTCGTATTGGAGCTAACTTATCCGAAGCGTGTCTTTCTGGGCATGTTACAAGATTATCAAATATTAGAAAGACTTTATTCTGATACGGGACATTGTTGCACGGAAAACAGGCCTCTGAAACACTGGGTTTTTTGTACTCCACAGCTCCAAAATTGGTTCGTGATTTGCCTTGAAGCATTCGACAATAAGCAATAACACGATGAAGGCATACCGTTCTTGCTTACTGACGGGATTCCACTTATCGCCTAAAATTGATTGTGCGCGAATATTAGTTTCACGAATAACAATATCTATAATTTCATCGAAAAAAAAGTTTACAAAAAGTTTACTCTTCGTGGTAAAATTTGAGCTGTACTTAATTCTACCAGGCTTTTAAGCTAGGATGTTTCTTGATAAACGTTTAGAGCTTTTAGGCTTCTGTCTATTCCAAAATGGGCCATCTTTTCCAAAATATTTTCCCATTGGTTTGAATTGTCACTTTCTTCTTCGCTGTCTGTTGAATTGTTTTTAGCATTTAAATCTTCATCTAATAATACATCCTCGTTTTTTGGAATTATTTCATCTTCTATGCCATCATAGAAATCGCTTCCAGAAACTATCTGCTGTAACTCAGCCATGGTAAGATATTTGCGGGCCATATCTCATACACAAAACACTAAGAAATTAGTAGAAATAGTAGAATATATACGCCAGGAAAAAATAATATTTGTTAACTGAAGCAGGCAGTAACATCGCGAGTCACAACAGACAAGAGACACAGTCTAAAAATAGATTTTGATAATGCGAAGTGCGAATTACTTCGCTTAATAGACGGTATTTACTTAATATAAAATTGGAACATGGAAGACCAAGGGGAATCGTCTTTGATCCCAAATTCAGAAAATATTTTTCTGAATATGAGGGATCTAGAATGATATTAAAGTCAGATAAAAAAATAATTAGTTAATTTTTTTTTAACATATGTGTGGTTTTTGTATACTGCTATCTGGTCACAAATGACCAATTATCAGTTATTTTCTGACCTAACTTATAAGCAAATACTTAAATCTAAGGGCTTACCCTATGGTTTACTCTTATTTTATCTATCAACTAATACACTACGACTAACATGCAATAACTTCACAGAATTATACTCTGCTTTTTACACTAAACTGTTACAGATTTACACTAACTCAAATGGTTTTATCCTTTTGAGTCTTCTCTTTAGTTCAGTGTTGTCAAGAAGCTGGATTGCCTCGACATTCACATGACTATGCAGCCTCTGCTCGTGACTTGCTGCTGTTCTCTTGATTATTTCGATCACAGTTTCCATACCCAGGCCCTGGTGGAGGTTGCTGTTACGGATATACCAAGTAGCATTAACAATTTTTCTCAGTACTTTGTTTTGAAATCTCTGGATAATATGTAGATTATTACTAGCTTTAGTACAGCCCAGAGTTGGCACCCATATACCCATACTGGCCTCAGTACTTGCTTTTAGATGGATAATTTATTATTAATTGATAATGTTGAATTTTTTTCAATCAGCCAATACAATTTCTTATATCTAATATCAAGCTCCCCTCTTTTCTTTTTGACATGGACTTTTCAGCGCATCTTCGCGTCTAGGGTGATGCCTAAGTATTTTGCTGATGTTGCATAAGGAATTTTGTATCAAGATTTCTGAATACTGTTTAGGCATGAACGTTCTTAGTTTGTAGTTTAAACCGTCATGCCAGACTTTATCAAACGCCTGTGCTACGTCTAAGAAGATTGCAGAGCAGACTTTCTTTTCTTTTAATGTTTTTTCTATTATATTCGTTATTCTGTGAACTTGATCTATAGTGGAATGTTGATTTCTGAAACCAAATTGATGATTTGGTATAAGATTTTTTCTTTCTATTATTGGTTTTAATCTTTTCAATAGAAGTTTTTCAAATAGTTTTGACTTCACCGGAAGGAGTGATATTGGCCAATAGGATGTCACCTCATTAGGAGATTTACACCTGGTTTAGCGATCATAATCACTTCGGTTACTTTCCAGAGTCTGGGAGCATATCTCAATCTAAAAGCAGCATTTATTAGGTGTGTCAGCTTAACTATGGCTTTTCTTGGTAGATTTTTTAATAGTTCTCCTGTTATGAGATCATATCCTGGAGCTTTCTTAGGATTTATATTCTCTTTTATTTCTGTTGATATTTCTCTAAATGATGTCAACGTTATTCTTTCTTCAGTTTGGAATAGTTCTTCCCATCTCAGTTGTTCACCATCATTGTCGTTGGGTTTGAACGTGCATTCTAAATGATCTGCAAATCGTTCTGCTTTCTGTTCGTTACTTCTAGACCAGTTGCCGTTTTCCAACTTGATAGGAGGAGAATGAATAATTGGTCTCTTCATTCTGAGTTAAAAATTGAAAATATTTCTAAATTTAATAAAGAAAAACATACATTGGGGTCAAAATTGACGCCCCTTGGTCATCCAAAGGTTGAAAAACCAAAGTGACTAACGATATCAGAAAAATGATAAATTTGGCAACATCGTAAGCATCAAATGTGAATTCTCCATATTGCTGAATATTTGTATCCCGGTTTTTGTACAAGTTGAACCATCCATTTAAAAGATAATTAGGCGCTTCCAAACTTTTGGTCCACTTTGTAAATATTATGGAATAAATTTTCAACAAAAAAATGTAAACATAAAATATGAAAATATAAAAACAATTAATTGTTTGTACATTATTTTTCTAGGCAGGGCGGATCCTCGTAGCCGCCACTGTTCAGTCTTTTTCAAAATCCATGTCATAATGTTTTCAGAGCAGATATTAAAGAATAATACAGAAAGCATAGCTATGTCTGCGAATTTGTTTTTTTTTTCAACTTTTATGAAAGTTGAGTTGAGTTATTACTTACTTACTCTTAACACCTTGTTAAAGCGTATTTTACTTGATCATTTTTCATCAACTCATATGTTCTTCCCCGTGTCTGTTAGTGCCATTTTTGTTAATCTTATGATCTTAGCTGATACTTCAAACCCTCCGTATTTTCGTCAGTTCTTTTCTACACTGTCATATGCGATCGGGAAATCCATAAAATTGGAATATATTGACAAGTGTTTATGGTACAATAAATATTAGGCGACTTGCTAAAATGAAATATTTTATGGTCATTTTTACTCATTTTCTCTCAAAACCGCCATATTTGGCCAGTTCTTTATTATTAAAACTATCATAAGCGGTTGACAAATCAACAAAATTTATCAAAATATATCAACAAATCAATAAAATGAGACATTTTATTGCTTTTCACATCCATTTTCTTCTAATTATTGATATTTTCATATATACTTCTCGTATTTCTTATTTAATTTGAACTAAATCTTTATATACAAAAGAAATAAAAGGAACTGTAATACAATACTGCATCCGGTTTGCAAAAAACACGGTATATGGTTGCAAAAATGTACTTGATAATTGTTATTTGTTTATTCTTTGAATGGGCTGCCCGGGGCACTATTTACACGTCGTCCTTGCAAAAAGATTCTGTTTCTTTGATGCGGCTGTGATTATTATATCTACGCTTCAAGAAATATCTATCCAATTAACAGAAGCTGCGTAAATCATAGGTTATTAACAAGATGAGAGACATTTCAATAGTGCTTTGATAGAAAATACGAAAAAGTTCAAGACGAATAATTGTTGAAGTAGCATTTATAGAGTAGCAAAATGTTACTTTTCTATAGTTTTCGTTCCTTTATTTTATCTAGCTGTTTCTTTCAATTTGTTAAATTCTTACATGTAAAAAGGAGACGCAATAAATGATGGTAATATACAATTTAAATTTGCCTAACAATAATGAAAACTTTTTGCATTTCTAAGAAACCTGATAGGAAAAAAGTATCTAAAATTACGAATAAAGGGTAACAAGATAAGAAAACTTGAATGACTTGATAACTATAAAATAATCTCGAAGAATTTATGATTTTTACACTTCTTCAAATAACCTAAGTTATCTCAAGGGTAAGTATCCAGCTATAGAGTTTGACCAAAAGAAAAATTTCAATATACCAATATGCAGTAAAATTTTATAGATTATTAAAGTATTATCAATAACTAACTTTCAAACCGTTGATAGCCCAGTTGTGTTAGACAAAGAAAAGGCCTAACCTTGCATGGCGAGCTACCCTAAATTGAATTATTATAACCTTTAGGAGGTCAATAGAATTTGTTACTTTAAAATAGGGACTTAATTTCGCCACCGCGTTAATCGCCGCCTTGAATTTAATGGAGAACCTTTTTGACTAAATACATCCGACATTTTCAACTTTTTGAAAAAATGTTATAGACTGAAATTGCGATTTCCTATAAGTTCTTCTTAGCCATTTTTTTCGTGCAGACGATATTTTTCGAATTAAGGGGGAAAATAGTGACAAAGCACCATAATCATCATTCTCCATAAGTGCCTATCTAAACAGTGACAAAGCGTAATTATTGAATATCTCGTTTATTCTTAACTTTACGACAGAATTGTACATAAACAAAAATGGAGAGATTGATATTATTATTTTATACAATTTAGATTTGTTTGGGTTTTTGTGCTACAATTAACATTTAAGGTTCTACGCCTATGACAAGCCTAACGAGATACAAGCGGTTAACGAACCCTAGGCGTTGACGTGATCGCCAGCAGGCTCTTCAGAGTAGACGTATTGCGATCAAAATGAAGCAGTGTTTTGTATGTGGGGAATCTACAACCGAAATGTTATAGTGAAAAAACGTTCAAACTCTTTGATCAGCAAGCAATATGCGTAGTGGTGAATAACACAAGTGTATGATCGAAAATGTTGAAAGCTTGGTCATGTATCAAACGTGTCAGAAAAGTTATGAGAGCCAGAGGCTAGTAGAATTGTCACGTAGAAGAAGCACCGGCGCATCTCCATTATCATCATCATCATCAACAACATCAACGCCATCGCTAGCTGAATGGCAGGTATCACAAAAATTCGATTTTAAAAACTACGGTTTCATATGCACAGAAAAAGTTGATCCAGTCGCAAAAAATAGCGTCATATAAAGCTGCAGCGTCGAATTTTTGTGCTTCGTAGCCGCGAAATACTTGATACTTTGAAAAAGCGCAACGACAAATTGTGATGAAAAATATTAGCACGCATCGAGAACGTTGATCCTTACTATTTTATCAAAAAATTGAAAATTGCCGGGATATTAAATAAAACCAATTCCTATAAAACCAATCCCCGCAAGACCTTACACTCGCGCCTTTACCGCATACGTACGATCTTAAATATTTGCCGTCTACCAGAATAGAAGCTTCTTGATTCCAATATAGATGTTGTAAAAGTCTCAGATCTTTATCATCTATTCCAATCATTTCTAGATATTCGAACACCCTACCATGTTGAACCCTATCAAACGCCTTCTCAAAATCTATAAAACAGACGTAAATTGGTTTCTGTACTTCCCATGATCGTTAAAGTAGTGTTAGCATTGAGAACAAAGCTTCCCTTATTCCCAATCCTTCTCTGAAACCCAATTGTTTATTTCCCATTGTGTCTTCACATTTCTGCTTGATTCTATTAAGAATTATCCTAAGAAGTAGCTTGAAAGAGTGACTTATGAGACTAATAGTCTAAAGTCTTTACATGATGATGTATTAGGTTTTTTGGAAGTGGGATAAATGTAGACTCCAAAGTGTTCCAGTTTCGTATATGTGGCTATAAATGTTTGTTAGTTCTGAGACATTGTCGTCGTCTAGAAGTTTGAGCCAGTCTGATGGTATTTGGTCAGGGCCTGGAGATTTCCCATTTTTGCTTTGTTTGATGAAAAATATCGAGCGCACAAAAAAATTTATAAAGAAGAAATTGTAGGAAATCGCATATGAAACAATTTCAGTTTTTACCATTTTTGTCAAAAAGTTGAAAATGGCGGAGGTATTGAACAAAAACTGTTCACCATTAAATTCAAGATTGCGGAGGAATTCAGTCGCGATTTTCAATTTACACTACTATTGACCACTCCCTCTGATGGTTAGAACAATCAAATTTGGGATAGCTCGTCAAGCAAGATCAAATGACAGCCTGACTGGAAGGTTAACCTCTTATTTTTGTTTTGTTGTTAAGTTATTAAGGCTGGTTATATAATTTTGACATGAATGAAAAGTGATACTTCTTATATATTTGATTTCTTTATTTTATTGTTTATAACTATTTTACCGCGTAATTATTAATTATTTGTACATTTGTACAACAGTCCCAATCTTTACATAACTTAACATAGACTAGACTATAAGATGGTCCCAAACATGGCGATACAACTCTTTTTCTTTTATTTAAGACTATACCTGTGCCGTGATAATATCTTTATATGTATTGTTTCTTCTCGTACATTTGTACCTGTCTTACATATTTATTTCTATTTTGTCATTGAAAATGTTGAAACGAGTTTCATCACACTAAGTAACAAAACTTCGTATTCAGTGCAAGCGATTTCAGTTGCAAATAACGTACCTGCGTGGGTGTACTTCTAATTCTGTTACAACACAAAATTGCACTGCACCGATCACCTTACGTTATGTATAGTGAATGAATCTGATTCAGGCTCCTTAAATTCAGCAATAGTTGCCCCAACGCCTGTATAAGTACACTATTGTGCTAGACATACAATAATTTACAGAGGTGTTAAAAAGTATCTATGCAATAATAAATAAACAGTATGTTTTTTTTATGTTTGATAGTTATTTTCAGTAAATAAATGCTTAGAAAACGCAACACAACATAACATAAACGCTTACAACTTGTATAAAAATATTTTACCTAGTACGTAAACATAGTACATAGTCAAATTTGACAACGTCCACTCGTCGGGGCCAGGGAAATTTGTTCAACTTACCAAAAGTTCGAGTTAACAAGAGTTATCAAAATTTTTATTACAATTATCAAGAGTATGTAAAGATAAATATATTTTAAAAATAGCTACGTATATGCATTTCTCAACACTTGTAGATTATATGACATTTATACACTTACGCCAGCTTCACACATGTGGGCCAACGGTGGCACCAACAGCGTTAGTCCAATGTGTGTACCGACAAAATTGTGTTGGAGCCAATGTTGGCGCCAACGTTTTTGTGACTTGCTCCAACGTTGGGAGTTTCCGTGGACTGTCAGTTTTTGCGTACACATCAAAGGGAATGGAACCAATACTGGTGTTGTCGTGGACCGTCGACCACACATTGGCGCTACAGCAGTGTTCCAATCGGCGTATCATTATGCGATTTGGGCATAATTTAGTTGTTGGCGCGTAATTTTCGCATCCTGCATAAAATTAGGTACCTAATTTTGCACAATCTAGCAAAGCAAAAGGAAATAAACCAATGACAAGCCACAGTTTATAAAAAGAGTCCTCGTCTTCTTTTTTCTTTTAAAACGCTTGTACTGCCGTTTTATACAGCATTCTTTTTACAAAATAAAAATAACTTAATCGAAGAAAATTTCCATTCCATGACGGCATTAAAAAACAAATTTACAACATGTAAAAATCGATCTTCGGCCACTTAAGTCACCTCCGTTGAGTTGTTTAGAGTTAACACTGCGATACACGACAGTGGTCTATCAGAACGGGGCTTATGCTCAAAAGGCTATTTCTTACATATTTAAATAAATAATATGCATATCTGGTTTTTTCAATAGCTTTCAGACACACAAAAAAATGTACTTATCTAAATATTTTACAAAAATATATGCTTTTAATTTGGAAATATAGATCAATTTGTCTTAATAGACCACCGTCGTGTGGTCATGTAACTTTTAAAATATGTACTTCGATATATCAGCTCTGGATTATCTGGATTATCACTTTTGATGCAGAATTTAACCAAAATAGAAGGCACGACAGTCGCAGAGGCTGCAATTTCTATGTCGGACACGTTGACGTTGGCTCTAGAGGGAATAGACTTATATCGCCCCAATACTTAACCCTATGTGTGGATGCCTCACCGAACGTGGGAACACAGTTGACCCAAGTTGGCGCCAACGTTGGATCCCATGGGTGGAACCGGCCTTTTGTACATTTTGTTACGTCTTAAAAATTACTTTTGAAATCACCATTTTAACATAAAAACACTTTAATAGTTTATTTTTTAAAATAACTGATAATTGAAGATTGTTACATTTTTTGTTTACGTGAGTCAGTTGTATTTGCAACAGCATTCAAATGACCAAAGATTTCTGGCCTAACCCTTAACATCCTTCTAAAAACAATTTCAAAGTCGTAAAGCACTTCTGGCTTGTTGTGTAGTAGGCATAATAGTTAGTTGACTGCTCTCTTTAAAGTTTTCTTTATTTCCTAAATCTTCCTTGAGCATTGTTACGTCTGCCACTATTTTTTAACTGTTAGTGTGGCAAAAACTAGTGCTTTCGAATTGACAGTAACAAACTCTTCAAACTGAAGAGCTGTCCAGTTTGGAACAATATCTTCTGGTTGGTTTCCTTCCTCTTATGCAATCGAATTGTTTCCTAATCCGAAAGAAGCAAAACAATTACTCACAGTTGTAGACAAGTCATCCCAAGACTTTCTAACCCTATTGACTAAAGCATGTAATCTATAGCAAACAAAATAACACTATTCTCTAAATTCACTAAATTTTTTATTATTCCCAAGTAAAGTGGCTGCAGCTTTGACGTCGTATTAGGTAGAAGATATTCAGTCTTCAGTGGAATAAGTAAAGAAATATGTCCGTGAGATGTACATTTGTCGATTTTTTTTCCTGACGAGTTCTCCATCCGAAGTCAATATTTACTACTTAAAAATTTCACTCGTCATCCAACCTTTTGAATTGGCCATATACTCTGTCGACAAGGATTTGAAATTTTTAAAACACCTCGTTTTTTTATTTTCCAATGACAAAAGGCACACGTTTAACTGATTCTGTCATTTTCACAGCGAGTAAAATGATTTATTCTTTCCTTGCCTTCCTTTTCAACATGAAATAGGTTGTTTTTGAATTCTAATGTTTTATTTTATTTGTATATGTATGAAACAAATCTGTCTCCTCGACTTTGTAATTTTTTTTTGGGGAAAAATTGGCCAATAAATCAGTTAAGTTTTTTTCCAGTCCTCGTAAACTGCCTTATCCACACTCGCATTCTCACTATACACCAACTTCACACTAATCCCAAATCGATTTTTAAAATTTGTTAGCAACTCACTGCTAGTCCTAAAGTCTTTGTAACCTAGTTGACTGACAAAAGTTAGTGCCTTCTCCTAGAAGAAGGTTCCAATGATGGGAACGTTTTTTCTACGGTATACCTGAAACAATTTCAAGAAGAGGACCCTTAAGCTAGTGTATATTTTTACCCACTTTTCACTAATATATTACCACACATATTATTATATTAATTGACAGAGCTAACAACAATCAAAACCATCTGGTCATGATAAACAATATCGCTGTTGTAGATAAATTTGTGTATCTGGGCTCATTAATAACAAACAAAGGAGGTTGTACTGAAGAAATAAAGCGGCGGTCAGCAATCGCAAAAAGCGCTATGGCAAAATTAACAAAAATTTGGAAAAGCCATGAAATAACTACCGATACAAAAATGAGACTAGTAAGAAGTCTAGTTTTTCCAGTTTTTACTTATGCATCGGAATGCTGGACCCTTACTGAGAAAGACAAAAAGAACATAGATGTATTTGAGATGTACTGCTGGAGACGAATGCTGAGAATACCATGGGTGGGCCGAAGAACAAATGAATCCATACTGGACCAGCTAAACATAAAGAAAAGACTAAGAACATAAATATCAGAACAAATAATAAGCTATTTTGGACATGTGCTTTGAAGAAATGGTCTTGAAAAACTTACCATCCAGGGAAAAGTAGAATGCAAAAGAAATAGAGGTAGATCTCCCACACGATACACGGACCATATTGTTGCTACCATTGGCGCTCCATTGTCAGAATGTGCTAGAATGGCAGAAGATAGAAAAACGTGGAGGAACATTGGGAAATTTAGCTAATAGCTTTATGATATCACGATACCTGCATCAGGTTAACGACTAAGAAGAAGAAGATTACCACACTAATAATTTTTCACCAATAAACTACCCTTAACGGGAGCGATTCTGCTGGCTTAAGGTACAAACTAGCAGAATTCTGTGCCTATGGCATATTTTTTTATCTATTTTTCAGTAATATATTACCAACCCGATAATTTTTCACCCCAAACCTACCCCTAATGGGAGAAATTCCGCTAGATTAATATTCAAGCTAGCAAAATTAAAAAAAATATTTATGATATACCACAGTGCTCTGCTAGGTTTTTACGATTTTATTACCACCCTAGTAATTTTTCACCCCTCAAGTACCCCTTGTGGGAAGTCAGTAATTCTGTTAGGTTAAAATGTAACGTGAATAAAATCTTTTGTCGTAATTTCACTGTCGTCTACTTATAACTGAAATAAAAAAAGTGTTCTGTTAAGTTTTTATTAAACTTTGACCACCGTGATAATTTTTACCTCTAAACCAATCTTATTATTCGGGTCAACGAAATTAAAAAAAATATTTTTGAAATACCACAGTGTTCTGCTAGGTTTTTAGGAATTTATTATCATCCTCGTAATTATTTACCCCTCAACTGCCCCTTATGGGAAGTGAATAATTCCGTTAGTTTGAAATTTAAGGTGAAAAAATTTCTTCTGCAATTTCACCATCCTCCAATTTTAACTAAAATAAAAAATTTTCTGTTTTTACTTAACTTTAACGATCCTGATAATTTTTCACCCTTAAACCAATCTTATTTGGAAATGATTCCGATAGGTTAATATTCGAGCCAGTGGATTTAAAAAGAAAATTTTGATATATCACAGTGTTCTGCTCGGTTTTTACGAATTTATTACCATTCTAGTAATTTTTTACACCCCGATAACCCTTGTGGGAGGTCAGTAATTCTGCTGGCACAACACTGTCGTATATCATAAATTTTTTTCGCTCCTATTAGGGGTAGGTTTGGGGGTGAAAAATTATCGGGTTGGTAATAAATTAGTGAAAAATAGGTGAAAAAATATGCCATAGGCAAAAAGTTTTTTTAAATTCTGCTATCTTGAACCTTAAGCCAGCAGAATCACTCCCCTTAAGTGTGGTTTGATGGTAAAAAAATATTAGGGTAGTATAGGGTGGTAATAAACTAGTGAAAAATCGGTGAAAAAATATACTATAAGCAAAATTTTTTTTTTATTAAATTTAGCTTGGACCTTAAGCTAGCAGAATCGCTCCCCTTAAGGACGGTTTACTGGTGAAAAATTATAAGAGTGGTAATAAATTAGTGAAAAAATATGGCGTAGGTTAAATTGGATTCCGCTCATGTGTCCCCGCTAGCTTAAGAGTCATTTCAAGAAGCATTTTCCGAGATCCGGGAACTAAGAAATTTGTTGACGGAGTTGCCTTGGGTCGAATACGCTCAACTTCTATACTTAAATTTTAAGTATAGTGGACAGCTTGCTCTTTACAATGTCGAATTCTTTTGTAAGTTGAGATTTTGTTTTATTCCCCTTTTCCACAGTGTTTATTAACTCAATTCTTCACCCATTCCTAATGAATAAAGTTGATTATTTTTTTTCTAAAAACGACATGTTTTCGTTAGGTTTAAACTGAGAACTTAACTTGACTGATGTCTCATCAAGATAATAATAAACATTACCTTCCATCATAGGTGTTAAAATTCGAGTTACAGAGGTAAACGGAGCTATCGAAGTTAAATTTTTAAGAATAAAATGGGATTAAAACGGCTCCACAGTACCTGGCTCCTGGTACGGACATGTCAGAAGAGCAGACCAAAATCGGTGGATAAATAGAATAACAGAGTGGAGCCCGATAGGAAGAAGAAAGAGAGGCAGACCCCGAAGATCTTTCAGAGATGAGGTGGACGAAGCAATGAGTAGAAGAAACCTACAGGAAGGGGACTGGCCAAACAGGAAAAATTGGAGAAAACGGTTGAGTGAAGGAATACAGTGAAAACTGTGGAAATCCTTGTATATATATATATATATATATATTTATATATATATATATATATATATATATATATATTTATATATATATATATATATATATATATATATATATATATATATATATATATATATATATATATATATAGTAACAATACGAGTTATTAAGAATTTCGAGTTATCAACGTTCGAGTTATCGAAAGTCGAGTGTACTTTACAATTAGTGGAAGACAATTACTAGTGAAATAAAATATTTTTCTAAATAATTCAGGAATAGAAGACACAAATATAGTTAAAGCAAGAAGTATTTTGTAAAGAGGTCAATAAATAATTGGTTATAGAATTCACAGGTACTTTGGAGTTCGTGGGAATTCAGTTGAAGAATGGTTCTATTTTGGATTATAGGATAATATTAAAGGATTTGATAAAAATAGTGGTATTACCTTAAAATCAAATAAAAGAGTACCAGCATGTGTCAAAACCCGGAAGTGTTCATTTCTCCGCTTATTATAACAATAGTTTGGATATAAAAGAAGTACCGTAATAGAATCGTGCTCTTAGTAATTTAGGAAAAATCGGTACTAAAATTAATAACAATAACAAATTATAAATTGAATCATGAGGCTGAAAGTAAAAGTACTAATACAAAATACGTTGGTCACGCCCGATATTGTACGTCGTGTTTGTACAGTACCATATAATTTTATACAAGGTGATCGGCTATGAGGATAAGTACTTCTACGAAAAATTTGTTTCTTCACTAAATACTTTTTCAGTAACTAATGGGAAGTCACAACTAGATACTTACTGATTTCGATTGACTAATGGTTATCAAGAGGTAAAATTGGTAACATTTTTACTCTATTTCGGCTTCTCATTCCTCTTCAGGATACTACCACTCGCTGTATTATATAAGTAACTAAACGTAATATTCCATTTGATATTGGTTTGTATTTTATATAGCGATAGTCTGACTTTTGTATATAATTTTTTGGTATTCATTATATATACTTGTTTTTATGGAACATTCTGTTCAACTATGATGATTCAGTGTTTCTATTCTCTAATGGCAACTATAACTATGCAATAGAATAGGCAAATCAAGAAAACAACTGAAAAAATAAACAAAAAACTTCATGTTGTGAAGAAAAAAAAATTTCATTCAATCATGAATGTATTTTTTTACTGAATCAAATGCTTTATTTTACTTTTCAATTGTGCTTTATTTATTGTTTATATACCCATGTCAATTAAAATACATTAAACAATTTCTATGACTTTGGAAGACCTTCAAGTAATAGTGGATTCGGGGAGATTAAAAATACAAATCACAAAATTTAAAACACAAAGATATATATATATATATATATATATATATATATATATATATATATATAGTTATTGCCGACATTTCAAAAAATTACCTCCTTTTAAATGTAGTTGCATTGGGTTTTTCGATTAACCTTGGGTAAGCCTTTTCGTGTCAAGTTCGAAGCTACCATACATTTCAATCCTTATAAAAAACTTTTTTTTTTGCACATAGTAACAAAAAACACATGTTACTAGCAAAGTTTTTTAATATTCTAACTCTACAATTCTAAGTTACGGTAAGATCAATAATGTTTTAATAGATAATATATGGTAGCTAATTATAATTTATTCTCTTTCAGCCCTGAAGAAGCCAAATTAATTCTCTTTGGCGAAAACGTTCGGCGAAACAATTGATACACATTAGAGTATTTCTTGCAGATTTCCCCAATATTTAAGAGTTTACTATTTAACTAATCTGCAAAGATTAAATTTCTTTTCTATATATATATATATATATATATATATATATATATATATATATATATATATATATATATATATATATATATATATATATGTTTTATTCGTGCTAAAACAGACCAGCCTTAAAGAATTGAACCAAGGAGATGAACTGGCACCGAATTTGTGATAAGACAGTTGAATATAGCAAGAGCCATTCCCCTAACAAAAAAATCAATATAGATTACCGCCTATGCCGATCACATCAGCATTATATCTCGCAGAACGGAAGATTCGGCAGAAATATATTTGCAATTAAAACCAGAGGCAAAAAAATGGACTAGAAATAAATATTCAAAAGCCAAAAAAATTTAACACAGGCAAGAGCTAGGGAAAACAGACGCACAGTTGAATTAGAGGACGATGTTAAAACTATAGGAAGTTTCACATAATTGCTAAAATTTATAAATTGATAAAATCTCTAGGATTTATAGTAATAAAGCACTGAACAAAGAAGGGAAAAAGAAAAATAAGAACGATTTATCAACTGTGTCGAACACCCTTGAAACAAATATTAGTGACATCTGTTGCTGAAATTGTCAGCGCAATGTGACGTACTAATCTCATCCAAAATTTATATAACTTAGATTGAAAAAGTTATTGTCAGTCTGCCAAAAGTCTGCTATTCGTTTTTAAAATTATAACAATAATATTATTTGGGAGATTTTTCAGTACTAACTGAACTTGGATCTGTATAGAAAATGATAAATCGATGTTACACTTTTACTAGTCTTTAACAGACAAACCGTCACTTCACGAAACAACTGTCCACAAGTAAACCATCCATTGTATCACTTCTGCACAAAACTGCGGTATTTTTTTAAACAATCAACCATTGTTTTGGTAAAAATATTAGTTCTAGGAGAAAACAATAGAAAAACACGAGAATATTTGTTATATATCTTCGGATCCATTCATCGTAAGAGACGGTTTTGAAAAAATAGAAAGTGGTTAAATACAGCAAGTCATTGTTACATGAAAAAAATAACAAATTTAAACAATTCGTAATAATAACAATATACAATTTCATTCATCGATACCGCACGAATTACGACAAACAATCCATGCAACATATTACTGAATGTTAGAGGAATGTATCTCGTTTATTGTTCTCAATGACGAACAAAATCCATCAACATTATGATGTATAATATTATATCTTTCGTATTCGTATTTTCAGAGGCTCACATATTTCTGTTTTATCCTTGATCTTTTTTCGTCTACTAATTTCGATTTTTATTCTCGCCTTGATCTTTTACGTTCTTATCTCCTGTGTTAGTTCTATTTTTTGTTTTTCATTATTTGCGTCCGATTAATTGATTGATGTAACACTTTTGAATCCTGTATCACCATCAATCTCCTTCTTATTATCGCTATGAGGGGTTCGGCTTTACAATTTTATCTTGTATCGTACCAATATTATTATTATTCACAAATACGTCTGGTCTAACCGCCTCCAGGAGGTAGACCAGACAAACCATCACAAATAAACTAATATCCGTAGAAAAAACTGTATTGGCCAATATTGATCAATTTGAAAAGATTGGCTGTACCAATTGTAGATGAAATAACTACCATTGTTATAAAGAGCAGACCACTCAATAAATATTTGATGGTAATAATTTCAAACGGATGGAAATCTTTGAAATTGTAATAGAGAAATCTTCAACATCTTCAAAGCAACTTAAAATTTAGACATAC
Source organism: Diabrotica undecimpunctata (assembly GCF_040954645.1). Taxonomy (NCBI): domain Eukaryota; kingdom Metazoa; phylum Arthropoda; class Insecta; order Coleoptera; family Chrysomelidae; genus Diabrotica; species Diabrotica undecimpunctata. Next base: position 22,705,105 of record NC_092803.1, on the reverse strand, counting down.
TATTTAGATTTAATTGCCTGAACGTATGATTAATATACAAGGTAAAATAAAATGGCTCCCTCCATTACCATACTTAACTCCCCTAGATTTTTTTTGGATATGCTAAAGACCAATTTGTACAGGCATGCATTCGAGCGAGCCATCAACTTAAAGTAAATGAGCCAAAGAACATCGAACTTAGCAAAAACGTATCAGCAAATGAACTTAACCACATGAGAAAGGCATTATATAATAGACTTTCTGTTTATCATAATGTAAATATTTGATTCGATAAGAATTTTATTTGGTTTATAGTTTCTAACTTTTTTAGAATTATTTTAAATTTAAGTACTAGTTTTAGAAATAATTTTTAGTTTATTTGTTTTTTATAGAACCAATTTTATTTTCACACCCATATTTTACTTCTAGGAATAGGTAAACAAAAATATGGTTTCAAAAATATTATTTGAAAAATACCAAATAATGTCTTTTAATTAAAAGACGTAATTTTTTGCCCATGTTAATCTTAACTGAGTAGATGCTCAATTAGATATCTAAATGTACTGTAATTTCTTAGTTATTCGTTAAGAAACTCTTCTACTGAATATGACCTAGCAGATAGATATGCTTTTGTCATTTTACGGAACTTGGGCAAATATGTTGCAGATTTAAGTTGTCAAGTAAGATGGTTGTATAGTTTTTTCACCGAATATAATATAGATTACTTCATTAAATCAGTAGACGGGATCAGTAAATAAACATCAAATGTTGAAGTTCTGGTAGAATAGTCATGATTAGGTCTTGCTGAAACAACATGTAGTTGTTTACGAATTAAGCAAACAGTTTCTAAAATATATAAAGAGGGAAGCGTTCAAAGAGTGGCCTTCTGGGGCCAAACAGATACGTATTGGTCGTTTTTGTGATTTAAACTTTTGGGGTACAAGAACCCCAAAAAGGCAGACCATATCGAAGATGAGACTCGAACAAAGAAAAATATGTTATTTTGAAATAGGCTAAATTGATTTCCTTCGAAACAGATCTTATTGCATAGCAGGCTGAGGCTAGTTTCTTACTTAACAAATCGATATGAAAGAACCATTTAATGTTGCTATCTAGAAAAACACAAACCGTTTTACAGTATTATGACAAAAAGCTTTAAACTTCATATTAGTTCTGAGTCTTTGTTAATCTACAAAATGAAAGATATTATAATGGAGGTTTTTCTAGTTGCATAACTATGCACTCAGTTTATCCAAATGTTTTTAAAAGCACCTATTTTTGAAGAATAAAAATGAATTAATGCCGAGCTGGATAAATTACTGCAGAACGCAGATATACTATACAGTATAATAAACTAAACAGTAACTAAATACCACAGGTACTTTTTAAGACACTATAATGCTTTAACTGAAGAAAAAATGCGGTAAATTGATACATAAAAAACTTGATTGTACCACGTATTATGTCTATGGTTAAAATATCTCAGTTAAGATTTTTTGAGATGGCTCTATATTAGTTTCTGTTTCTATTTGATTCTTTATCTTCAATATAAAGTTTTATAGTGAATATATTTGTTCAGATCTTTGTCAACTGAATTTTCGTTCATCATAAAAAATGTTATACGTTTTTGCTTAAGCGTTTGCTATTTCCTTTCAATATTTTAATAATGTTAACAGACTTAAAAATTCGTTTTATGTTTTATGTGCTTCCATTAAATAAACCACAAATTGACTCATCTTTTTGTGCCTTACTTCATAAAACTCAAAAATTCAAATTTGTAACTGACAGGCATCTATCTCGCCGCAAAATCCTGCTTGATAAAATTATCATCTTTCCCATCTTGTTTTCTATATTAAAGATGTGCAGTTTTTTTTAGACTCTCTTCAGTCTCACGGATTTGGAAACCAATAAAACATTTCGATACTTTGCCGCACCTGAAGGTGTTCTAGTTTCTATAATTAATTTCAACACTAACTAGTACTACTTCATTATCACCACTAGACAACATCTACACCTGTCGTAGACAAAATTAAAGACCATTCATTTGCATAAATTCGAAAGATTTTATCGGGAACTTTGTAAAATATTTAGAAAACATTCATTTTAATTCATCATGTGTCGATTTGTGTTAGATATCTAAGTAAAAAAGTGAATTTTGATCTAATGTGTTACAATATTATAATAAGTACATATACGCACTGTGGTAATCGTATTCATTTGGAAATTCCGTTTGGAAAACTTTTATCGTTTATATTTTTAATATTTGAAACTATTTTTCGTAATTTTTTCATTTTTGTTTTCGTTTCCGCATTTCTTAAACATTTTTCTGCTCTAAACTTTATTTGATAGTGAAAGCTAGCTCGCTACATCATCATTAAATGCCCCTTTTAAAGACGTAGCTGTTTATAGGCGCACAATTTATAACATTATTTTTTAGAATAAAAATGCCTAAATGATATATACCTCTTATTTTTAACAATTTTTATATTAATATATTAAGTTTGTATATAATGTTAATAAAGAATTTTTTTTTCATTAGCCCAATGTATAAAAACTCAATCTTTTTTGGACATTTTTTGCAAAACGGTTTACATTAGGAATTTAAACATGATTTGTTTTTTTGTTGTTGTCATAGTGTTCTTTAATTGGTCTATTTTAACAAATATATAATTTAATTTTCTCACATTGTAAAATTACCCATTTATACACTTTACAAATTCTGAATTTTCTAGCTATATTTAAGTAATTTGCTACTGAAATATATCTAAATTATCTTAGATTCTCTGACGACATTGTTTTAATAGGTATTGATACTGGCTGAATTATCATGGAATACAAACTGATTTTAAAAAAGATTTTCACAAATCACATGTTAAATTCATTTATCTTTATTAAGTTAACAATAAGTTTTTAATAACCTAATAATAACAGTGATCATGGGTGATTTCAATGCAAAAATTGGCGAAGGAAAGTGCTACCCTAATGTAGGACCATATGGGCTTGGTGAACGAAACGACAGAGGAGATCGCCTAATAGAATTTTGCCAAGAGCATAATGTTATAGCCGCAAATACATTTTTTAAATTACCCAAGCGGCGCCTTTATACATGGAAATCGCCAGCTGACAAAGACAACAAAATCGTCAAAAATCAAATTGATTACATCCTAATAAAACACAGATATATTATTGCTAGGTTTCAACTTCAACTAAAAAAGACGCAAAAGAGCCGCAACAACAATAAACTTAACATACAGAAACTAAAGTCAGAAGAAACAAAAGAAAATCTGAAACACGAAATCAACACAAATCTAGATAGAAACCCAAAAAATCATTGCAACGTAGAACAGCAGTGGCAATTCTTCAAAACCTCTATATTGGAGCCAAGTAAGAAAGTACTTACAATATGTCATCGAATGCGATAGTCTGTGGACTAGTACGCATTTCGATGCGCATCGCCCCGCCTCGAATTTTCCCATTGGCTCTTGACCTGGAAATCCCTATTTATCGCTCGAACAGCGCATATAAATATTGGCGATTTTCAGGTCAGCCAAGTCAGTGCCTCACGGGCTCTCCGAGAGCTTAGTGCTCTCGGGGCTCTGATCCTGTTCTATTTTCCATACTCTGTGGCTGAGAGTTATTTTCAACTTTAACTTGGTGTTTTTATTTCGACAATCCTTTGTCATGTAAGAAAATATCTTGTCTTTCTCAAGACAAGCCATCGGAAGACCACAACCTAATGTACCATTTTCGACGAGGAATTTGTTGTGTAAGAAATATCTTGCCTTTTCAAGGCAAGACACCGAAGATATAAATATTTTCCAAGTCCATAACCCGAAAATGGACTTAAGTAGAGGAGCTCTCGACAGTATATTCGAAGCCCTCTACAGAGCACCAGGAGACAACAGAAGGTGGTTAGACCCTTATTTGTTCCCCCGAGGTGACAAACAACCGAATGTAAGAAAAAAGAATGGATGACCGAGGAAATTCTAGAGTTGATGAATGAAAGGAGAAAAAACAAAACCATCAGTACGATCCGCTATAAACAGCTTCAAAACCAAATGAGAAGAAAAATTGGGGAGGCTAAAGAAACCCACTTCTTTGAAAAATGTAAAGAAATAGAAGAACTGCAAAACAGATATGACAACTTTAATCTACATAAAAAAGTCAAAGAACTAGCCGGAGTAGGAAGTAGAAGAACCTCGAATATATTGCTCGACAAAAATGGAAAGATTATATTGGAGACAGAACAGAAACTACGACGATGGAAAGAGTACATTTAGGAATTATTTCATGACCAGAGAGAAGCTAGTACATCTGTAGATAGCCAAACGGGAGATGTAGGCCCAAATATAACCAAATCAGAGGTTAGTCAGGCATTAAACTCAATGAAAACCAGTAAATCTGCTGGTCCAGATGAATTACCAAGCGAGCTATTAAAGTTGGTGAGCGAGAAAAACCTAGACATAATAGTAGAACTGTTCAACGCTATCTATACTACGGGAATCATCCCTAGAGAAATGTTGACATCAGCATTTGTGTGTTTGCCAAAGAAAGTGAATGCCAAAGAGTGCAGTGACTATCGAACCATAAGCTTAATGTCACATACCTTGAAAATTCTGTTGAAAATTATCCACGCCAGAATTCACACTAAACTGGAGCTGGATATTAGTGACACACAATATGGGTTCCGCAATGGTATGGGTACCAGAGAGGCACTATTCTCCTTCAACGTGCTGACGCAGAGATGTTTGGATGTTAATCGTCCTCTTTACGTCTGTTTTATAGACTACAATAAAGCGTTTGATAAAGTAAAACATGACCGACTCATGGAAATTCTAAAAAATAAAAACCTAGATGAAAGAGATTTAAGGCTAATAACAAACCTTTATTACAATCAGCGAGCAATAGTACGAATTGAAAAAGAGACATCTGAAGAAATGGAAATAAAGAGAGGAGTCAGGCAAGGCTGCATACTATCACCTCTATTATTTAACGCTTATTCTGAAGAGATAATTCGAGAAACTCTGGAAGATGAAACAGTCGGCATAAGAGTAAATGGAGTCTTAGTTAACAACATCAGATATGCAGATGATACAGTAATAATAGCCGATAGTTTACAAGACCTGGAAAGACTCATAAGTAAAATAGTAATGTGTAGTAGGGAGTACGGACTCTCGCTCAATATCAAAAAGACGAAGTTTATGAAAATTTGTAAAAACAACCATAATACTAACGAAATCTTGACAGTAGAAGGCCAGCAGATCGAAAGAGTAAAAAAGTACACTTACCTAGGAACACTTATAACAGAAAATAATGACTACACTGCAGAAATCAAAGTCAGAATCGAAAAAGCGCGTTCTAATTTTATGAAAATGAAAAAGGTCCTATGTGGCAAAGATTTAACATTAGCTCTTAAAGTACGCCTAACAAAATGTTACGTATACAGTGTACTATATTATGGAGTGAAATCATGGACGTTAAATCTAGACACAATGAGACGACTTAACGCCTTTGAAATGTGGACCTATAGAAGAATTATGAGGGTTTCCTGGGTAGATAGAGTTACGAACAATGAAGTACTGAGAAGAATAGGTAAAGAGAAGTAAGTTGAACTAACAATTAAAGAAAGGAAGCTACAGTATCTCGGACCTGTGATGCGGGGCGAGAAGTATGGCATCCTGCGACTCATAATGCAAGGAAAGATAGATGGCAGAAGAAGCATCGGAAGAAGACAAATTTCATGGCTCAAGAACCTGAGAGAATAGTTTGGATGCAGCTCAAAACAACTTTTTAGAGCTACTGCCTCAAAAATTAAAATAGCTATGATGATTGCCAACCTCCGTAGCGGAGATGGTACCTGAAGAAGAAGAACCTAATAATCATTTTTAACTAAAAAGTTCCATTCTACCAAGTAGTGGTTCTAACAATTTGATCATCCATTGTAGATATTTTTACTTAGTCCATTAACCGAGCCATATTTCTTTTCGTCTTTAAATCATTTCATCTTCGACAGCCATGTACTTTCTATTATTCCATCGATTATTATTTAATTAGTGCCTTGCTACAATAAAAAACAGATTACACCGTTGCAGGGACTACCATCTTAGAAACCATGTGAATTGGTGACATAATTTTAATTATCCGTATGGTTTAGCAATTAAAAACTATCAAAGATCATAATCCGCAGATTAGTAGGTATAAATATTGTGGGAATATCTTTTCATCGGTGTTTCATTGCTACTTCCTTATCTGGTTTTCACAATGCAACGATTATCTTTGGAGATAAGATCGTAGACTTGAGAAGAATTCGGCCTGAGTAAAAATATTCTCCTTTTATTTTTTAATGATTTTGTTTTTTATTAGTAGATGACCAGAGAAAATAGTAAAAAAGTGAAAAGACTTTTAAATTCTAAAAAATTGTAAAAATTATCTGTTGTACAGGCAAGATATATCTTTTGTTTATTCTAATCAAAAATTTGGTGGTCTTAAAATTTTAGTCAACTTGAACAGCATTCTTAATTCTTCTCTTCTTTGCTTAGTCCTATTTTAATTTAGATAAGTAGTGTTCAGGCTTGTTAAATCCACAAAAACAATTTTAAAAGTTTAACGAATTATTGAGCAAAAACGTTAAAGCGCTTCTAAGTTTGTTGAACCACAATTTCTTGTCAAAAATGCCGGCCACATGGTTATAATAAAATAACTTTAAATATTTAATAAAGGCCTTGTTTGCCACTTTTCCTCTGGTTGGGAGATGCGTTTGGTTTGTTTTTAAAAATATGTTTATGTCCATGTCAATTTTATTTTACACTAAGAGATAGTGTCGACATTAAGCAAGTTCTGATGAAGCCCAAAATTATGTGGCGAAAGCTTGACTCTTAATAAAAGACACTTACTTAGAAGCACCCGTGTTTTATTGCTTCCTTAGTATTAGGTCGTTCTCGGTTATCTTCAACCGTCTGTGTTTACCAGTAACCCGTTACTGTCTTTGATTTTCTTTATATATATATATATATATATATATATGTATATATATATATATATACATATATATATATATATATATATATATATATATATATATATATATATATATATATATAATCCTAAACCCATTTACCCTAAGGTGTCGGGTGTAATGTCTTCAGTTAGTTGCATGTACAATTTTTCTCCATTGCTTCTTATTCTTTGCTTGGTTTCTTGCTTGTTCTTTGCTGATTCCTCGTATCTCTAGGATTGAGGTAACATTATCATCCCATGTCTTCATTGGTCTGCCCCTTGGTCTCTTGGTTTGTCTTCTGGCTTCCCATACTTTTTTAACTGGTCTTTCTTGATTCATTCTAACCATGTGTCCATATAATCTCAGTTGGGACTCTTCAATTTTCTTAATAATTGATTGGACCTTAAGATGTCCTGTGACTGCCTCATTTCTAATCCTGTCTAACCTGGTTATACCCATTATTCTTCTAAGAAACTTCATTTATATGCTCTGTATTTTCGATTTTAATTTATCGGTAAGCTTCCAACTTTCACTACCAAAAGTTAAAATCGGCACAAACAATAATTAATTAATAAACAATATTATTATAATGTAAATATTTTAGGAGCATCTGTTACATTAACACTTTAACTCCTGGGTCTATTTATCCGCATACATTGTCACAGCCTTACCACTTTTTTTATGTTCTTTAAAAAAATGCTCTATATGTATATGTTAATTCATAAAATGACATTTTTTTAAAAAGGCTTTATGGGGTGTGTTTATTTTTGATACACGCAGTTCACCTAGATGACTTTTTATAATATCATTACCCATAGCCCATATGTATTGGAATTGATGAAACTTTATTACGAAAAAACATAATCAAAAATGTAAACAAATTATTTTAAATATACATTATGAGTTCTAAAAAAACAAACGTTAGAAAAATTTTTTTATCTCTACATTCAGTGCCAGTACAACTAGTGTTGTTAGAATCCTTAGATGCATGTGCGCGACCAAAGGATTTTGTTAGTATGCTGTAATATATAACACATCGTCCTCTTCTGTTATATTTTATTATCATCTTCCAGCCTATGGTGTGTGTTACGTTTGGAACGTCTCGCAGTTACTTTTAGCGAAAGATTCCGGATTTGGAATAATACAAAATTAAATTACAAGCACAAAAAAATTACTTTTGTTTTAAGTGCAAAAACCCGTATGATCGCGTTTAAAAAAAATTTAGTAATGAGGAAGTCCATAAAACTTAACAAAACATAACAACAATGGAAAAACCTTTAGTACCACTACCAAATACATTGAAAAATTGCCATTTTCTGTTTGGTTACAACTTGGAAGACAAGATACAGCTTAATAAAGCTGTAATAAGGAGATCAGTGACTCCATTAATAAACTATTGAAGTCCAAGAAGAATAAAAACGATGAAAAAGCAGGAGAAGACTTATAAATAGTACTATGCAGCCAACTATAGCGTCCACTCAGTTTAATCCAAATGTTAGCTTTATTTCCCCAAGGAAAAAATAAAAAAGGAGAAATAGCAAGTTGAAACAAACAACAGTGAAATATTTAATGACATATAAATAAGTGACATTTTTAATCCTGATGACTTTATACCTCCAGCAAGGAAAACAAAAATCAAAAAAGAAAAACCAGACCCTGTTATCGATATTTCTAATAACAAAGAATAAAATTCTGAGATTCCTAAAAAGGCGAAGAAAAGGAAAATGAGAGGAACCTCTAGAAAAAAGGATTTTTATACAGCGCATTACAAAGTTACATTACGTATACAAATATGCACAACTTACTCTTTTGTTTATTAATTTTTATTAGCAATCAACAATTTTACACTCTTGACCCGGAATTCGGCATTTCTCGTATAATTTTAATATACTATTGGCTGTAGTAATAAAAAACAAGAGCAAGCAGTCAACCTACGTACAATGATTATGTAAAGTTCTCGGACACAAACAATTTCAGCTCGTTTGATATTATAATGTCAATTTAAAACACTTTCTAGAGCACATATTCCATACACAAAATGAATTATGGAACACTTTAAACATACAACTTTTCTTTCCGCGTTTGTCTATAACTACAGAGGCGGGGAGTTTAAATGAAACTTAGTGTTTTTGTTTTTAAATTATTTTATGAGGTAGGTTGCATAATAGCTAAATACAATATTGTAAAAGAATTTAAAACAACTAATACATTAATATCTATTTTTACTAAGAATAGATCTATTGTTTGTTTAGTAATGAAAACATTTAATTAACTTGCCAGCCCATTCTTGCTCAGTCTTTTGTTCATTATGTATCAATTCGGAATTTTCGAAAAAAAAAAATCAATCATATATTAAAAAAATACCAAATGTATACTATTTTTCAAACAAATGCATCAAAATATTCTTATGGTACAGATGAGGCTTTTATTGTCCTACTGCAAGTACAACGCACTTTTAAATTGAGTAAAAAACATTCATTTTTACAGCAGAAGCTTTTGCCAATATGAAAGCTATAACATTTATAATCGAGAGTATTACTACATACTCCATAATTATATCTGATTCCCGTTCAGTTTTTAAATAGTCTACAATCACATTTGCAAATCAACTCCGTATATATCCATCCTTACATAGCCAAAATAAAAACGATGCTCTCTCAAATGCAAGAAACTAAAAAACTGACTTTTGTTTGGGCAAAAGCACACTAAGGCATCACATGCAATGAACAAGTTAACAAATCGGCTAAAGAAAGCATATAGTTGGGAGAAGATGTTACACCCTTATAAACATTAGATGACAGAATAAATATAGCCAAGGATAATCGATATCAAACATGATAGTTCCATAACAACCACATTCCCGGATGAAGTTTGGACATGTTATCCGACCCATTTACGTAAAACAAATTTAATAATTGACAATAATCTTTGTGATATTTGTAAAGAAAGGCAGATTTGGATCATATATTTTTTAATTGTAGCAAGTACAGACTTCGGTCAGACATTCTTAGAAAAAATCTAAGAAATTTAAACGTTGACGGTCCCTGCGTAGTACAATGTTATGAATCATTTGGCACTAAATAGAGGGTACAGGGGGAAAAGGAGAAATGTCAGAAATTTTCATTTTTTGTTTTAATAATTCATTACATAGGTTATATTCTGTACTTCACTGTACGTAAATAGCACTGGTTAAAATTGGGTTGTGTCATGAGATAACACGAATAATAAAATACCTATACAGGAGAAAAAAGTGGAATGTCAGGGTGTTACCAGTTAAGAAGGGGTAATGTCAGTTGTGAATCACGCAGACACAAGATGCGTTTATTGTTACTCATTGTTTTCGTATGTTCCTTTGAGGTGTAACATTTGAGGTTAGTTTCTTTAAGTTACTGATAAAAAATCATTTTACTATGCCAAGTGATGAAGAAATAAGTGATATGGATGTAAATAGTTCAACAAATGTAAAGTTAAGTAAGAAAAGAAAATCATTTGGCCGCATGACTGATGTAAGTAAAAAACTTAGATTACAAAGCGATGTTGTAAAAAATATCCAAATTTAAAAGTGTCTTACGAAACTTACAGAACGGTTTTCTCAACCGACTTTAATTTGTCGTTTGGGAATCCCATGAATGATACATGCAGGACATGTGATGAGTTCCAAGTGAAAATAAAGAATCTAGTTGAAGTTGAAAATGGTAACATTATTTCAGAAGATATGATGGTGCTCTTAGGCTGGAGAATGAAATAAGGCGCTTAGAAAATGAAAATAAACTCCATCCATTGAAAGCAGACACATTTTATAAGAGGAACCGAGAAGCTACAAAAAGAATCAGAAAAAGCAGCAATGAAGAAGCAATTTGTTTTGATTTCCAGAAAAACCTACCAACATCTAACATTTCTACAAATGACGTCTACTATTGTCGCCAACTTTCTTTGTATAGTTTTAATGTCCACACTTTATCAATCGGAGTCAGTACGTTTTATACTTATCCTGAAACAGTAGAAAAAAAAAGTAGTGATGATGTGTGCTCAATGTTGCACGATTTCGTTTACTATCATCTTGATATAAATGTCCGACGTATTTTCATGTTCTGTGATTCATCCGGAGGACAAAACAAGAATTATACTGCTTTAAGATTTCCCCACAACCTAGTGCACAACGAAAAAAGATTTGATGAAATAAAAATATGTTTTCCTATAAGAGGGCATTCCTATCTTGAAACAGATAGGAATATGGGCCTAATTAAATTAACCAAAAAGCTAAAGTAGAGCAGCCAAATGAATGGATGGAGATTTTTCGTCAACCACCTGAACAAAACTTACACCAAGAAGTGCCCCTTTAAAACTAGACCTCTCCGAGAAGCCAAGGTTGTAAAATCGCACCCTCATTTTATTTATTACCAAAATTCATATAATGGTCTTTTTGAGTCTGCAGTAATCGCAAACTGCCGTCCAATATCAAAGTACTCTAACTTGCAAGACAATGAGTTTGAACTACCAGACTATCTTTATGAAGGTATGAAATAGTATTAAATTAATGTAGTAGTATTGTGAGCTAAGTATTCTGTTTGTGCACCTGCCCAGATTTTGCACAAAGAATGCGGAAAACTATTCCAAAGCACTACCACATGTTGAATGAGGACAAGTTGGATTATACGCAATTATTATATTATTATAATACATACTAAACAAAATTGTATTATTGAATGGCTTGGCACTAAATGATAAACGTGTTTTAGATTTTATTTTATTTTTGAAAATTAAGTTGCAGAATAACTATATTAGACTTGTAACCTTAAATGTCTTTCCTTTTGTTTCCTTTTGTTCATATATCTACATTAATGTGGTCTACCCAATATTTGCTAAAAAAAAAAAAATGCTCAGAACGACCCCTGGTAGAGAAAAGTGCGACCCTTGTCCTTATTCTCAAATGCTTATTATGACTAATCTTAAAAGTTACGTTGAAAAAAATGTTTTAATCACAACAAATTGGTTGGACAGACTAAGATAAACTTACACTAAAAATTAAAAACAAAACAGTTAGACTTAATACTTACTTCATTTCTGGTTGCATGGACTAATCCTAAAGCCAAAAAAAGTTGCTGGCCTGCTTGTTTGTTATTAATTGAAGCAAGACTAGCTTTTCATAAGAGAACTATGTATAAATTAAGGATTGAAAGCTCAATTTTTCCTTGTAACTCAAGCGATACCTCAAATTTTATTTATTTGTTTTCTGTTGTATTTTCACTTCTATTTTTACTTGTATATTTTTGTAAGAATTAGTTACGAATATTATTAAACTGTATTAGGTAGTTAATTTCAAACATAAATTCTCGATATGACATATATTCGCGATTGAAACTGAATGTAGAGTTCAGGTCGATTGCAGTGTCATGGCCGATATAAATGGTATAAACAAACATAACAGTCTAATGTTTACCATTGCTTTTGCATGTTTAGTTTGGTTTAAGATGAGTTATTTTTATCATTTAAAAATGGAAATTAGCCTAATGATATCTTTGAGTACTGTGGTGAAGCAAAGAGACCATTGGTTGAAGAGGAAGCAGTTTTCAAGTGATGAATTCTTAAATTTTAACTTTAATGTTTGGAACTGGCCTGTGTAATGATGAATACAGAATTCTATTTTGTGTATACCGGGGAACCCAGAGTATAATGTTCTGTGTAATGTTTAATGTGAATTATTTTATATTATGCTTTATGTTTTTAATATGTTAATTTTTATTTTATACTATTTTTTGACATATGTAAGTACTTTATTGTATATTAACATAAATAAATAACTTGAACTTGACTTTATTGTAAGATAGTTCATTTGATTACATGAAATCAACCCTAACTTGGAGAGTCACCAGTCAAAAAAGATCATAGCACATGATTTGTCTTTAAAAGATTACATAATAAATCATGATGAAAAAACCTCATGATACTATCCCAACATGATATTTGTATTTCTGTTATTCAAGAAAATAAATTATGTATTCTCAGTATGTTATTGACTTAATGATAGTGGTGTTTTCTTTTTATTGATTTCCTCTTTTTCCTCAAGTTTTCCAGTTTAGGATAGAGAAATATCTGTTGTCGATCTTGAATTGCATTGAGGAACAAAACAATATCGATTTGATTTAAAATACTTTAACGTAGTCACAGAATATTGCCTTATAAAGAATATTCTTTGGCAATATACTGTGACGTAGTCATAATGCTAAAATTTACTAAAAAAATTTAATAATTCTATTCAAATCAACAGCTGTCTGGTTTGTTTATACCACTTTTAGTAGTTTAAATTTATTCCGCCAGAGGTCAGATACTTTGTTTTCAATCGCGAATTTTGTTCTGTTTTGTTTCTTCCATTGTTTGATTAACCAATAAATGGATAACTAACAAAATACGTAGGCGGTCCGATAAGTACTTAGCCTCACCGCCCGATGGCGCTACTATCTCAAGAGAAATGTATTATCGTATACTACATTCCAGTAGACGGCTAATGTCAAAATTTCAGCCGAATCGGACTCGTAGTTTTGTTTCGACCGCTTTTGGGAAAGCTGGCGTGTCCGTGGATTTTAGAAAAATGGAAAAAGAGCAATTTCGGTCGGTAATTCGATTCTTGATTTTGCAAGAGAAATCGCTAAGCGAAATCAAAGAGCGCTGGGATATTGTGTACAGTGCCTCATTTTCTTCGATGGCCACCCTCACGAGTTTCAACGTGGTCGCACTTCGGTTTTTGATGAGCTACGCCCTAAATCGGCTACCATGGAGGATAACGTGACAAAAGTCGATGATCTCATATTGGCAGACCGTCGACTAAAGGTACGCGAGATAGCTGAGACAGTAGGTATCTCAAAAGACGAGATAGCGTGAAATTTTGGGCATGAGAAACCTGTCGACGTGATGATTGCCGCATTTGCTCACTCCGGACAACAAACTTAACGGCGAGACCAATTTAGAGCAGTATTTGACGCTATTTTAGCGTAATCCTAAGGAGTTTCTATGTCGTCTCGTATCTAAATCGATTTTTTATATGGGAACGACCAATACCCAATAAAAATTTCTATGTTTTATGATAACATTACCTTTGAATACCAACCAGTCCCAAAATGAAACCTGAAGAACGGTAATTGGAATAGATAAGATGACGCCATAGAAATAAACATAAAATCACTAGGTAGTCAGTTTTGAAAACAAAGATATAAATGAAACTGTTAACATTTTTACTAATATTATTACATACGCAGCAGAAACATCTATAGAAAAAACTAGAATATAAAAAAATATATTTATAAAAAGCATCTTTCAACAAAATAAAAAAACATAATAACAAAACTAACATCATTGAATACAGAAAACGGAAAGAGTATGCTAGATATATAACAAAAACTACTCGAAAATCTAACCAGAGGAAAAATGATGAAAATGTTGCTGGTGTGAGCATATATTCATGAATGTTAGGGACTAGGGTCTTATACTGACAATCCGTAACTCATTGTCTCGTCGGTCTTCGTTTTTATTTGGATTTTCTCTTTGTTTATGTTTTGTTGTCCTGTTTAAGTTGAGCACCTCTACAGGACGTGGTTTGTTTTTTGTTGGGTTAGCTTTTGTGGCTGCATTGGTTCTACTGGTAGTTCGCTTCGTTGGTTCGTCGATGGTTTTGATTGTGTAACTCCTACTCAGAGAGGAGAGCCTCTCATTAATGGGCTGGATGTTTAACAGTTGATGAATGAAGGCGGAGGGGTAGTCACGCCGTTTGTTGTTTACTCTACGCAGGATTCCCAGTTTCAATCCCAGCAGTCTTTGTGTGAGGTGGCGATTGAACAAGTTATAAAGATTAAATCTTTATTCAATCACCGGCCTGACAAATGTTTCGTATGTATGTATGAGTGACCGTGGGTGTGTCCGTCCGAACTTACCATAGAGGGAATTGAGTAGACCGACTCTGCTCCTAACCCTGTTACAGGCTACTGCCAGATCGGCCCTCCAGTTTAGTGTTTCAGTGAACACTGCACCGAGGTACTCAATCTTGAACGGAGTTGGAGTCGGTCGCCCCAGAGTCTAAGGTTGTTTCTTCCGGCTATATTATATGTAGTGAATCTGCTGAGACCGGGGTGTCTAAAGAGAATCATCGAGTTTTATTAGGGTTAGGTGTTACTCTCCATCTCTGGCACCACCTGTCGATCAGGTCAAGATGATTTTGAGAAAACCTAAGTAGTGCATTTGTGTCTCGTGATGTTGTTACGAGAGCGGTGTCGTCTGCGTAGAGCGAGTAAGTGAGAGTATGAGTGTAACGTGGGTTTGGAAAGTCGCTGTTGTATATGGTGTATAGTATAGGTGCCAACACTGAACCTTGTGGAACTCCTGCTGTAGAAGTAAAAGAATATGAGAAATGACCTCGCATTTTTACCGTGATTTTACGTTGAGTGACAAGGCAATCCGTGTTAAGTTGTAGATAATTATTAAGGGAAGGGTTGGACGACCGGTTTCGCTGTTTACAAGTTATACAGTATCATCAGGCCCGGAAGAAACTAAAGGCTGAAATAGATGATATATGTAAGCCAATATGTATAGAACCAAAAAAAAATTATTAAAAATACTAAAATACTTAAAAGTACTAAGAATATATAGGACTTAGTCAACAGTCAGTTATATAAAAATATATAAAATATATAAAAAGTGGTCAGCAATATACAATATCAATTGACACAAAAATGTAGTATGGACATAAAACGAAAAAAAGGACAATGATACAAGCTTCATCTGATGCTATATAAAATTGATTCGATACATGCTTTAAAAGTTTTTGAAAAAAGTTGAGTAATCCGAGGAAGTAGGAAATTTTACTCCCTCTTTATTCCACTAGTTATCCTGGATTCTTTTTACTTGCGACAATGACGAATTAAAGCATTTAAAAAAGTAATATTTTTGATTCATTTTGTTTATTTGAGAGTAAAATAGTATTTCTGATGGATTACTACCATTGTTTTTCATACAATACTTTCAATTGAAAACTGTGTAACAATGTACAAATATTTATTACGATATAGGTACTCATACATTGACTATATGGGTATGACATATAGTTATGCATTTAACTAAAAATAATGTATATAAGTTTCTTCGATTTCCAGCTGCTTTGCTGTCCAAAATGAAGTATATTATTGTATTTTATTGTTAAATTATATCTTTGTCATAAATATTATAAGAAAATAACAAAACCAAGTAATATACTTCACTTCCTTGTTGAAAATAGCCAATAATTATGTTACTAATTTATTAAAACAGTCATAAACGTATTTTGCTAAATGATTTATTTTGTATTAATTTTAAAGAAAATTGTTAAAAATATGCTTTGCACACATGTTACTAATTCGCTGTTTTATCGGTGCACCAAAACCTAGCGACACTGTTTTCTCTGTTATTTACCGACAAAATGTCTCGAAATTTGGACACGTTATTCGAAATTATGTTGCCTTTAAACTGATGGTTTTACTTTTTTTATTTTTTTGAAACTTCTGTTGAAAAATTGGAATATACTGTTTAACGTTCTATTATAACCAAACTTTTTACGCCCATCACTCGAAAGAGTTTTTTTTTCTGTAATCGTTGATTTTTGTTTCACCTTTCTGTGTTCAGTAATAATCGAGAAAAGCGTGTTCCAACTTTAAAGAAAATTGCTAAAAAATACTGAAATCTAATAGTGAAACGTGTTACTCATCATCGGCGCTTAGTTTCATCGTTATCGCCTTCGTGACGTCAAATCTCATGAACGTACGGTCAATTAGTTCGTGTTAAAACTAGTTTGAATGGAGAATAATGTATTTGTTGTCATTAAACTACCCGTCGGCCGGCGGCACTGAGTAAAGATGGTCTCGCGTAAGCAGTGTAGAAAAGTAAGTGATACGCCCATTTCAAATCGCAGTGTACTTGAACTGCTAAAACAGCCTTAAACAGAAATTTGCAAGAGTTGAACGATAACAAAAAAAAAACGTCTTTTATATCCGCCTCAAATATTTGTTTTTTTACAGCCAATAAAAAAACATAAAAACATTTTAACCGACTTTATACGACCGTAATAATAGTCTTAACATAATTAAAACTGAAACACCAATGTCCTTGATATTATTTCTTCACCGAACAGTTCCAGAATGCAGCTCTCGGTGTTATTGTGAAATATGTCTTACTTGAGATCCATTAGCCAAAATCCCTGCATTGTATTCGAAATGAAAACGTTAATCAAATATTTTGACAGGTAACTAGTGTGAAAATGAACATACAGCAGGACCGGTTTAAGATTTTTTATAAACTTGAAGTAAACTAAGTTATGAGTTCAACCATCCAATAGTGTCTTACAATCAATTTTTCTGCTGATTCTAGCATTCTTTTTGTTCTGTCCAAGACCAGCAACCTTGCGCTATACATAGGCGAGCGGTTTACCCCTATAAGCAGAGCATCAACCGACTACAATTCTTTTTGCA
Organism: Diabrotica undecimpunctata; assembly: GCF_040954645.1. NCBI lineage: Eukaryota > Metazoa > Arthropoda > Insecta > Coleoptera > Chrysomelidae > Diabrotica > Diabrotica undecimpunctata. Next base: position 22,687,642 of record NC_092803.1, on the reverse strand, counting down.
TTTCTAATGCACCAAACATTTTTTATTCGATTCTATATATTTTTCCAAGATGAAATGTATTTTTTTTTAAATTTTTACAAGTGGGCCGGCAATTGTTATTAACAAATAACTTATACAAAAAAGCAGTTTCACCGAATTGTTTCGGAATCAATTTTTTAGGTGTATCTCATCAAAATAAACACTTTTTCTCTCTTGATAATTTTTCGAAGAATGCTTCCTTTTCGAGTTATTTGCATTTTTTTGTTGAAAAAAATGAACTTAATTAGTGATTTTTGGGATTTTTTTTTCTAAAAAACTACTAAATGAATTCCAATTTTACAAATAGCTTTATAATCTTTAAACCGTCGAGTACAAGTTAGAATATTTTGACAAGGATAAATGGTTTCTATCTCGCTAAAAACGTGGACCCAAATATTTCGAATATGCCTTTCGAGAGTATCCCGCTAAGCGTGTACAGCGGTTGAGGTGCTGTAGGCGCTCGAATCTTTTCGACTTTTTTAATAATATAATATATATATATGAAAAATAAGTTTAAAAAATATCATGAATCCATAAATGAATTAAGATATAATATTGCATTAAAAATAATGCATCTAATGAAAAATTACCACCTTCGAAACCAGCATTATTACAATATTACTTAAGAGCAAAGTGGCAAATAAATGACTGGATTCAAGCAAAAAACAATATTATTTCATCTCTTGATCCACTAACCCATGGTTGGACAATGGAAAATAATTGTTTCGATTTTAATTATTTTGAAGGCGAAACTAGTTTAGATATGTTACAAAAGTATTTCTGCTCATGTACCGGAAAATGTAATTGTATTTCCTATAATTTAGAATGCTGCGCAGTATGTGCATGTACACCAGAGAATTGTAAAAATGTTAAAGACGACTCTATTGTAGACAATGAAATCAGCTTATAAGATGGAAATCCTGTTGCTGTTGACGAAAATTTTCAAATTATTGACAATGAAAACGATGTATAATTAATATTATATTTTAATTTTATTATATTTTTCAATGAAAATTAATTATATATTGCTTAATGTATTTCACTGTAATAAAACATTCAATAATATAGTCACCACGTATATTAAAAGAAAAATTACATTATTATAGCATTGTAAAAAATTAATTTTAATTGTGTTAATTATAATATGTCTATCTAAAAATAATAAGAAATATCTTTTTTTTTAATAAATTGTACGTAATATTTGTATTGAATTAATTTTTTAAATTTAAACAAATATTTCTACGCGCCGCACGCCTGTATCGCCGCAACCGCTGTACACACTTAGCGGTAGACTGCGAGAAAGGCATATTCGAAATATTTGGGTCCACGTTTTTAGTAAGATAGAAAAAAATTATCCTTGTCAAAATATTCTAACTTGTACTCAACGGTTTAAAGATTATAAAGCTATTTGTAGAATTGTAATTCATTTAGTAGTTTTTTAGAAAAAAAATCCCAAAAATCATTAATTAAGGCATTTTTTCAACAAAAAAATGCAAATAACTCGAAAAGGAAGCATTTTTCGAAAAAAATATTAAGAGAGAAAAAGTGTTTATTTTGATGAGATACACCTAAAAAATTGATTCCGAAGCAATTCGGTGAAATTGATTTTTTGTATAAGTTATTTGTTAATAACAATTGCTGGCCCACTTGTAAAAATTAAAAAAAAATACATTTCATCTTGGAAAAATATATAGAATCGAATAAAAAAGGTTTAGTGCATTAGAAATGCAAAAAGAATTTTAGTCGGTATATTCTGTTTCTAAGCGTCTTTTGAGGGGTAAACCGCTCGCCTAACAGTAATATACATAATATACATAACATACATATTCCCCAGCTAAGGACGAGTGGTGAGTTGTCTACGAACTAAATTAAAGCTAAAATAATGCAACATTTAAATAGTATATTAAAGTATAAGTTGATATTGAGGTCGCGCGATTTTTCGAGCACGACGGCCGCAGCCGGACATTATGGGGACATTATTGGGAGTGCCATTAATGGAAGTACAACCCCCTTGGCTTAAGATAATGTCGGTAGTATTAATTTGAACAGCATTTCCTCTGATTAAAAAAAAACGGAAATATAAATAATATTCCAAATAATACCAACTGTACTTTTCACATTCGTGGGCGAATACACTTATAATAATAATAAAATGACATTTAACAAATGTCACTTTATTTTTTATAACAACTCGAGAACCACTGGATCGATTTAGCTAATTTTGATTTTAAAATATTTGTAAAAGTCCAAGAAAGGTGAGAAAATATGATGATATTGTCAGGAGAATAGTAAGAACAATAATTTTATTTTAACATACAAACAGTTATAATATACTCCTTTGGATTGACGCTACTAAAACTGTAGCTACCTTTACGTCTATTTAATCCCTTATTGTTTGAGGTTTAGTATTCTGGGCCTATATACTATATTATTTATTTATGTTCTGGCCATATAATCAGATGATGTCTCAGATCAGATCAGATCTTCCTTCTCTATCCTTAGCTTTGTTGTTATAATCCTTTAGAATACGATTTTATAACAGGCAGTGTTATAAAATTAATAGTTGAAATTATGTAGATTTACAGATCTGATAATAATATTGACTTAAGAACATAATATTATTTTAATTATATAATTAAAAATATACTCGTATATTCGCATAAGACGTAGTCATAAACGACCGAAAGTTCAAGAATATTGCTAAATATTTTACATTGCAACAAGGTTATTATATATACACATACATTTACAGATCTGATAATAATATTGACTTAAGAAAATTATATTATTTTAAGTAAATATTAAAATATACACTGATACCTATAATGATATAGAAAAATAAAATCAGTCTTAACTTTCTTGGTGAACCTTACTCTTATGAACCCTCTGAACTTTTTGCTTGTTCTCCCAAGCATTCAAGTTTTTTTTCGATATGCTGGTAATTATTTTAAATATTTTTTTGTTCTCCTGTCATTCAATATTTTATAAAAATATAAATAATTGGCGCACTTTTGGCCTAAAACGCGCCAACTCCTCCTTTCGTACTATTATAAAAAGAATAATTTCAGGTTTTTTATTTGTTCTATTCACGATATTATCATTGTGAAACTTGATAACAAAACGACGAATTTATTTGATTTAGATACATGCTAGACTAAGGTTAACTGTGATTGAAAACCGACAATAAATGATTGTGTGGGTCTTTTCCTCGCTGGTAGGAATTCTAGTCTGTGTCGTGATTGCTTATTTCGTCAAAATCCGTTTCTTCAGCATCACTTGCATCTTCATTATCAATTATCTCTTCAATACAACAATAAAATACTGAAAACTTTTGTTTTCAAACTACAGCTGTTTTGGCAGGGTGCCTTTCTCAAATGATATATTTTTGGTATGTGTTTGCACTTTATAGTTTTTAACTCAATAGGTTGAGGAGGAGAAAACTGTCACAAGTTGATCATTCAGGATTATGTCAATATTTTTTAATTTGTTGATTTCCATACATTATAATACAGCCTTAAAATAATGATTATGGTCTAGAAGTGCGTATTTAGAATCTGTTTTTCTATTATTGAATGCCCTTTTATGTTTTGCTATACGTTCTTTAAAAGTTCTACCAGTTTGACCGATGTAAGTTTTTTAACAGTCGCCACATTTAAGTTTGTATACACCACTGTGTAAGTGTTTTTGCTTTTGGCTCTTGTTGCTTTTGGAGTGGACCCACCGTACGTACAATTTTATTATTTATTTTATTGTTACTGTAATACTTTCAATCAAATTAAGGTTTCATACATTTAAATAGTATCTATTAAATAAAGGTCATGTTTTTATACAAATAGTTTAAAATTTACTTATACCTACTTTGATCATTAGGTAACTAAAAATCTGAGCCGAACGCAGATTTGTTGTAAAATCATGATCCAATTCCCCACCTTACCCTATAACGTATAAACACCCACCAAAAGTAGATCACTTGCGAAAGGCATTCTGCCGAAACAGCTGTAGTGATAAGGATTTATAACAAATTTTGTGGAAGTTTTGAAAACAAAAGTTTTCAGTGTTTGATTGGTACATAAAAAGAAATTCCATTAAAAACCGGTCGAATCCATCACTTATCTCTTCAATAGCCAGCAACCAATCTCCTTCATCATTCTAAATTTCAGCTTTGTTTTTACGATCGTGCCAAAATTCTTCATAATCTACTATTTTCAGTAAAATACTTTCTGTTAGTTAAAAATTAATAATACTAAATTAAAATGTTTCTTTACCTCGTATGAAATTACACAGAAACCATAACGTTAAAACTACCCGTGTGTCCCGCGGACACAAAATCAGTTCAAAATCCACAAGGAATCTACGTTCCTGTATTTGGCTGTATACCATATATTAAAAAATTAATTAAAATCCTTTGTAAAAGGTATATATTTAAAAACCCAAACGGGCTGTGTTAGACAAAACGTTTTCGGAATACATCACTCCATCATCGGTGTCTAGGAGTACATGAATGTAGCCACTAAATATATGGGTAAAAACCCGTTAACAAATAATTAGTTACATTTGTTCGACATTATATCTTATAAACATGACATGACATTAACATCATAAGTATTTATAAGATATAATGTCGAACAAATGTAACTAATTATTTGTTAACGGGTTTTTACCCATATATTTAGTGGCTACATTCATGTACTCCTAGACACCGATGATGGAATGATGTATTCCGAAAACGTTTTGTCTAACACAGCCCGTTTGGGTTTTTAAATATATACCTTTTACAAAGGATTTTAATTAAAATCAATTCAAATTCAATCAAATGCCTTTAAAAATTAATGCGCACTCGTTGGCCAGTATATTGCAACTGTTTTAAAGAATAGTCAAAAGTAGGGACACGAGCGATTACTACGTAACACTTCTTAAAATAATCAACATGGCGATGGGCCCACAGGACCCGAGGGTAGCGGTTACGGGTTAAAAGATGTTGATAAAGTGCTTGGGAACATGATTCTTAATATCTAAATTAACCATAATAGTAAACTTAAAATTACCTTATTTTTAACATCGGCCTCAAAGTCAGAAGCTGTTTCCAAAATACGCATTTTTTAAAATGAACTAACAATGAATTAAACTTGTCATATTCTAAGTGATATTTTAAGAAAATTAATACTTAGGATTATTCAATATAATTAATATCACATTGTACAACATCTGATTTGCGTTTACATTACTTTGATGGAGATTGTATTTTTACACATTTCTTAAAGTTTTTTCGTTTATTACCCAGCCGGTCCTGATCATAAATACGCACACACTGAAAATTGGACCTCATGCGAAAATCATTTCTACACTCCCATTGTTCATATTACACATTAATTATAGACCAGACTCTAACTATTTCACAAGGAAGGTCACCTATATGCAACTGACAGTCGTAGGAATCAGAATTGTCCTCATTAATGAAACAGATTTATTGTTTTTGGAATATTTTAATAAAGAAGTAACTAACAGATGGTCGAGGGGGGCCTATTGTCGGTGAATGTGTAATATCCTATTGTGAATTAAGTAGATCTATAAATGGATGAATGTTGGATATAAATAGAATTTTTGTCTTTATTTACAATATATAATAATATTAGAAGACATGAGTGGATAAAGGTGTTATGTAGCATTTTCTAAGTTTTGAGTAAATTAACAAAACGCGTTTTGTATTGAAACTTTTTAATGGATATCCAATAATACGTGGACTGTGATTCATCGCAGAAAAGAACATAAAACTATATTAGGAACAAACGATGAATACAGAGCGTTATCCAAAGAAATCAGAAAACAGTGCCGCAAAAACAAAGCTGATTGCATTTTTCAAATATGCAGAGAGATGGAGGAATATGGCTGTCGATATAAACCGAGGGATTTATTTCAGAAGATGAAACTCCTTACCAGAGAATTTAAATTTCAAAAGTGGTCTGTAATAGATAAGAAAGCTAATCTAAAGACCAATACTGACGAAATTTTCAAACATGGCGAAACTACTGTGGCGAGCTATATTAAAACAACTAGCAGAAAAGGTACTAGCAGAAAATCAATGGCCATCTGACTACCCTAGAGAACTCGCGAGAAGTCTTACTCGCTGGAGTCAAAGATGCAATTAAATCGCTAAAGAGGAATAAATCCCCAGGCATTGATTCAATACCAGCTGAAATACTACAGTTACTAGGTAACAAAGGATTACATATCGTTCATTCTATCTGTGTCGCTGTTTGGAATTCAGAAAAATGGCCATCTGATTGGTGTCCCTCAATTTATATCCCGCTTCACAAAAAAGGAAATACTATCAGATGTAAAAACTATCGCACACTATCACTAATAACACTTGCTAGTAAAATCTTGTTGCATGTCTTCGAAAACAGATTAAAAACCTATCAACATTACCAAATATCTCAGGAACAAGCGGGGTTTGTAAAGGGTAAAGGTACACGGGAACAAATCCTGAACCTGAGACAACTAATTGAGAAGTCTAGAGAATTTCAAGTACCTATGATTATATGCTTCGTTAACTACCAAAAGGAATTTAATTGTGTAAGCTGGATAAATTTATGGTCCATTTTAATAGAAATGGGCACCCCAATGCACCTGGTGACACTTATTAAAAATCTGTACCAGTCCAATATAGCAACAGTAGGACTAAATCAGAAGTTCTCAATCCAATTCAAGACCAAGAGGGGTGTTAGACAAGGATGCTGTTGTCACCTGGCTTATTCAATATTTATGGTGAACATAAATGATCCCTAAATCACAAAGAGCGACAAAATGCAAAGACCACAAACTGATAAGTTTAATGAGCCATTCTTCAGTGTTAAGTCATAAGTGTTTCTTCGCATTCTTCACACAAGAATGTTCAGAAAGCTGGAAGATCTAAGCGGTGAGACACTATTTGGTTTCAAGAGCGGACTAGGTACACGTGAACTAGCTTTCTGCTTGAATACGCTTGTACAAAACTGCATAGATCAACGAAAGGATATAGTCATAACATTCCTCGATTATGAAAAAGCGTTTGACACCGTAAAACATGACGCAATGATAAAAATGCTACACAACGCTAACATTGACGAGAAAGATATAACAGTTATCCAGAATCTCTATTGGAATCAAAAAGCACGAGTGAGACTGAACAAATCAACCAACACAGAAAAATTTGAAATTTTAAGAGGGGTGCGACAGGGGTGTATTTCTCCTATGCTCTTCAATCTCTATGTGGAGAACATTTTTGCAGAGGCACTAGAAGGCTGAGTGTGGAATAAAGGTAAACGGGTTCCTGATAAATCCGTTACGCCGACGACACCGCGATAATAACAGACAACGAACATATATGGCTTGAAGTAGGAAAAATATAGGGCTTGAAGATAAATGCTGGAAAAACTAAATGCATGACAATAAGAATAAACGCACTTTTAAGAATACAACTGCAAGTAGATAATGCTCCAATCGATCAAGTGAAAACATTTAAATACTTGAGAATGATGATGAATGACCAATGGGATCCTCAACAAGAAATAAAATGCCGTACCGAACAAGTAAGACAAGTTTTTATCAAATTTAAACCGCTACTATGTAACTGCAATATCTTCTTCAATCTCCGCTACAGGATGGTTAAATGCTATGTATGGTCCATATTGTTATACGGCATGAAAACATGGACGTTAAGTGTACCTTTCATTAATAAGTTGGAGGCCTTCGAAATGTGGACGTTGCGAAGAATGTTCCGCATACCATGGACAGATAGTGTGAAAAACGAGGAAGTCTTAAGAAAGGCAAATACTGAGAGAGAACTACTCAATTTGATCATAGCACGAAAAATTGGATACCTCGGCCATATTCTAAGAGGAAAAAATACGCAATCCCTTACCTAATCATCCATGGAAAGATTGAACTCAAGAGAGGAGTAGGTCGCAAACAAATGTCGTTGCTACGGAACATAAAGAACTGGACAGGCATAAATAACACTGGCGATCTTTTGCATGCCGCAAAAGACAGACCTCTGGCCTTAAGATAATTCGCCAACGCACTATAGGTGCACGGCACTATAAGAAGAAGAAGGTGAACATGTCATAAAGATGGCCTTAGATGGATGGGCCGGTCGAGTAACAGTGGCTGGTAGGAAAATCTCCAATTTAAGATTTGCTGATGACACTACACTTATAGCAGCAAATGAGCAAGAAACGTTTAATCTCCTGCGAAGATTTGAGTACAAAAGCAATAAAGTTGATTTGAAAATCAATAAAGCATAATGAGCATGAAAAACATAATGATGATAGACAGATTCCACACTATTCAACTGACTAACATGCCTTTGAGATGTGGTGCTGGAGAAGAATGCTGCACATACAGACAGCTCATAGTCTACGGACAAACGTTTGCATTCTAGTCCAACTAATTAAATTAAAAATTAAAAAAAAATTAAAAAAATTAAAAAATTAAAAAAAGATTAAAAAAAGGCTGTCCACAATATATAACAATAACAATATGTTTGCAACGATTTCTGCAATTTTTCGGTCACGTGGTTCGCAGAGTTGACGATAGTTTGGAGAGATTCATTGTTTCTGGAAACGTTTCGGGGAGAAGATCAAGAGGACGACCACCAACTAGATGATCCGGCCAAATTAAGAATTCAGCTGGAAATTCATTCTGCAAAGTTCTCAGAGCAGCTGAAGATAGAGACAACAATTGCTAGGAATATTGGAAGAAATCACGATCCTCAGTAAATGGGGAAACAACAAGAGAGAGCGAGATACATATCAGCTTTATCCACCAACTCTTTACTCGAAATCGTATAATCGTTTCGTCGTGGATAAAGAAGTCAAGTAGCTTTTAACTCATATTTATTTTATTACTATAGAGGCAACAAACGCATGCAATGACGAAAATTTAATAGTATTTTTAATAGTATACTAAAAAGTAATTTCAATAATCAAAATTAAAATATTTTAGCATTTTATATCTAATGCATACAATTTTTTTAAAAGTGTTAGTAGTATCTATTTTGGCAATATTTCAACATGCCCCTATATAACCATAAAAAATAATCAAACTATCTAATCCTATTTTAATTCAAAGAATAATCCATATTCATAAACCCGGCCGAATGCTAATATCACCTTGACATCTGTGTTCTATCACAGCGAAAAAACACGTTCGAATTTCACCGGCTTCCTTCTAGAGAAAAATATGCAGGAACTACCGATTGGAACACCACTTTCCTTAATCTAATTAGTTCCTGCTCACTACCCTGTAGAAGAAATCGAAAGTGGATGCCTAGAATGAATAATAGTGTATTTCAGACGTGACACTGCACACCAGTCCATATTTATTATTTTTATTTCGCGATTTAATTACATTGAAGAATGTCAGTACGGTAAGAAATCAGATAATGATAAAACAAACAATGATACAGTAGTGTATGATATTATTTTGAGGAAAGAAAGTCGTTTGATTTGACTGGTTACTATTTTTTCTTAGGTTATGAGAGGTTACTAATAAAGTTTAGGAAGAAAATAACAACAAATAAAGGAATCTGTTCCATCTGTAATATGTGAGTCTTTACTTTTTTTTAATTAAATTTGTTTTACTTATGATCTACTTTGATTTCTTCTGAAGATTATGATATATTTTGTTTGCCTTGATATTAAGCCTATTGGACTGTTAGGCCAGTAAATGTGGAGCTCTATTTTAAAATAAAAAAAAAAAGTTTACATTTGGGATATTTTATCTTCTTGCACTGCGATGAATTTCAGACATATTTTCCTGAATATTGGCCAACATAAAATTCAACAGTAGATTTTAAACAATTTTTGAAGTGCCTTTAATAAAAACTGCGCTATTTTCCAAAATCATTAGGTATACTTGTATGAACTTAAAATACAATTTTCTTAACCTCTAAAAAATATTCCCTGATTATTGGAAGTTTCTGTTTAATCATACTGCGAAGTTCGAATACGCAACAGAATAGTAAACAATTTATGTCAATCCGTGTCAGTCTGATATTGTACTAAGACTGAGGGAAGGTCTCATCCTCGACACAACTCATCCCAATGGCTAATAGGGAACGTTCTATCGATTCTTCTTCCTTTGCCCTATCCGTTTCGGACGTTGGCTATTAACAAGGCTATTTTGACTTTGTTTACGGCACCTCTGAACAGTTCAGTCGATGTTAGTCCGAACCATTGTCGCAGGTTATGCATCCATGAGTGTCGTCTTCTTCCCGGTCCCCTCCTACTGTCGATTCTTCCTTGGACTATTAACTGTAGCAGCCGGTACTTAGTATGCCTCATGACATGTCCGAAGTACTCAAGCTTCCGTTTCTTTACGGTGAAGATTATTTCTTTGCTTTTGCCTATTCTCTGCATTACTTCCACGTTAGTGATGTGGTCTGTCCAGGATATCCGAAGAATACGGCGATATATCCACAGCTCAAAGGATTCTAGTTTCTTCAGGGTGGCTTCCGTTGTGGTCCATGCCTCTGCTCCATAGAACAAGACCGGGAAGACATAACACTTGACCAGTCTTAATTTTAGTTCCAATGAGATTTTGCTTGTGAACCACTTTTTCATATTGTTGAACGCGTTTCGCGCTTTTTCAATTCGTGATAATATTTCTGTTGACTAATCCCATTTTGTGTTGACTGTGGTTCCAAGGTATGTGTATGTCTCCACTTGTTCTATTTTTCGGTTGTTTAATGTCAATTGCATCGGAGGTTGTTGTGTTCTGCTGATGAGCATGCATTTAGTTTTGGTTGAATTGAGTTCTAAACCATATTCTTGACTTGCTGTGTGTATGCTTTGCATGAGTCTTTGAAGCTCGTTGCAGTCATTTGCGATAATAACTGTGTCGTCAGCATATCTAATATTATTGATTACCTCTCCGTTTACTTTGATACCCTCCGAAACTTCTCCCAGTGCTTCTCTGAAGGTTTGTTCAGGGTATATATTGAACAGGAGCGGCGAGAGGACGCATCCCTGTCGTACACCCTTTTTAATATCTATCTTCCCACTGTGTAAGTTGCCCATCTTTATCTCAGCACTTTGGTTTCAATAGAGACTGGTTATTATGCGCAGATCCTTGCCATCAATATGCATCTTCCTGAGCATTTCCATGAGTTTATCATGTTTGACCTTGTCAAACGCCTTGGAGAAGTCGATGAAGCACAAGTGGACGTCCTTGTGCATGTCTCTGCATCTTTAAATTAAAACTTGCAGACTGAAGATCGCCTCTCTTGTGCCCAATGCGCTTCGGAATCCGAACTGTGACTCCGATATATTTGCTTCGCATTTGTTATATATTCTATTGTGTATGATTTTGGTGAAAACTTTGGTAATGTGATTTATCAAGCTTATTAAGCGGTGTTGATCACAGTGTTTTGCACTTGGTGTTTTAGGTATGGCTACAAAGGTCGATCGAAGCCATTCCTCCGGAATCTCCCCTTTGTCGTAAAAGGTGTTAAAAAGGCCTGTCAGAAAATCGAGGAAGTGGTCATCCGTTTCGCATAGGAGTTTTATGATCTCGCTCTGTATGTTGTTGGGACCTGGTGTTTTGTCGTTTTTTAGCGATGAAATGGCTTTTTCCACTTCAGACCTTAGTATTTCGGGTCCAGTCATGTCGTCATCTTGGTCCACTGTCGCTCTGCGTTTATCGTTAAAAAGTCGTTCTACGTAATCTTTCCATGTGTCAATGAGCTTCAAGTCGTCTGATATAAGGTTACCGTCTGCGTCTATTAGTGTCGGGTGGGGATTATTGGTTTTCTTTTTAGTTGTTAATTCTTTGATCTTTTTGTGCATGTTGTGGTAGTCATATCTTCTGTCGCACTCTTCGATTTCATCGCATTTCTCCTTCAGCCAGCGTTCCTTCGCTTCCTTTATCTTTGTTTTTATATTGTGACTTGTTTCTTGATACTTCACTTGATTTTTGCATTTGTGTTGTCTTCTTTCTTCCATCATATCAAGGATTTCATCCGTCATCCATTCTTTCTTCTTTACTCGCTCCTGTAACAGAAGTGTCTTGTTTGTCATTTCAACAGCTCTTTTTATTTCTTCCCATTTAGCAACTGCGTCTTGTGCGGGTTCACTCAAGTTTCCAATGTTTCTTCTTAAGGATTCCTGTACTTGTTGTTTAATGTTGGGATCCTTTAATTTCCTAATGTTTATCTTGGTTTTGTTAGGCTTCCCTTCTATACGTTTTAGTTTGATTCCTAGTTTACGAATAGTTCTATCGATATATAGGACAATTTGATAGATGTGAAGAGGGTATGGTCAATAAAGACCCACTGACAACATGATATAGGAGTTGCAGTTATGCCATTAACTGTAGATGTGTTTATTAAACGTGTCACACACACATACACACACACATACACACACATATATACACACACTCATACACAGATAAGCATACACATATGCATATCTGCACAATGCTTAATCGGTGACAACTTTGTGCTGTGACTATTGCATTCCCCAATGAAGGCATGCAACGTGGGAAAAAGTCTTGTCTAACCTAGCGATAGAGCTGGCTATCTTTGAGGGTTATAGCCCTGATACGGTATGGGACCAATGACAGCATTTCATTTCAACCCGTGACAATAAATTGGAGACAAAAGAAAACAGAGATGGCCTAGAAAAAGAGATATCTTGGTAGCTTGTAACGTTTTTTGATGAAAAGAGAAAACTTTACTAGTAAGGACAATTTTTTGGTGCAACAAGATAGCTGATGGATTGTATTATCTTATTCGGACTGAAAAAAGCATCGAACATTGATTTAATCTACTTCTTAGGGTACCATAGGTCTTGCAAAGAGGGGGATATAATATTAAGAATAAAATATATTACTTTTATTAGTATTACTAATATTTTATTGTACAGCCAACAATACTTTCTAATATTCTTGGAGGGGACAAAATAAGATATGACACACAAGAATCTAGCGCTCTTCTCAAGCATTTTCTATAAGTTTTCATAGTTCACAGCAGTTTGCCGGTTTAAAGCTTATTCGATATATCTTTTTGACTATGAAGCCCAATAGATTTTCAGTGGTATTTAAGTCAGGACTTTTTGGAGACCATGGCGAAACATTTATGTGATTCTTGTTAACCCACGCTTTTAACATTCGAGCTGCATTAACTGGATAATGAAAAACAGGATATTTAACATCAATACATAAAATATGCGATAACTATAGAAGCATTACAGTAACACTATCGTTCAGCAGGTAGTACGGAAAAGTGATAAAATAATTAATTGAAGTTGAATATAGGTATAGAGAAGCAGAAGAATAACCAAAATGTAAAATTGAAAATAAGAAAACAAACGAATTTCACATAATCAAGGGTTTTAAGGGATGCTGTCTCCCAAGCCAAATCCAAAAACGCAAAGTCTAGATCATACCAATAAATTTTGTCTTCACATTTTGGTTTTGTCAACTGAACTTTCAGATATGAAGGGATGGTAATATAGAGCTGAAACTATTATAAAATTCATTATAATAGAAATTTTTCAATAATACAGTTATTATCTATGTATTGTATATAATTTCTTTAATATTTATTTACGTATGTTCGTAAATTTAAGTAAAAATCACTTAGAATGTATGTTCCCATTTTTTATCTTGTCCAAATTTAATAAATATTTATACCAAAATGTTTACTATAATTGATATTCCACCATGACATATGGCACACTTCTTAACTTCATATCGACGTGACAGATGTGAAAACTAGCAAATTATTCCTTAAACCACAGAAATGAGAAATTAACAATAATAGTTTTTAGTCTCCGAAGCCAAATGTTTATATAAATTTTTTTGAAATAATATATTCAGTGATTTTAATAACACGGTTAAAATATAGAGGAGAGAAATTATAGGACAAATATGGAATAAAGAAATTTTTGTTATTATATTGGTGTTTATAGTACAGGAAAATTTTAAGTTTTTGTTTGTTTTATATAATAATTATGAATTTTGAAGATATGTAGATTTCAAAGAGGTCCTAAACCTTTACACACAGTGAACTAAAAGATCTTTTGTGTACTGATATGCTCTAAATTTGTTACCTGATCAGGTTCTAAAGAGACTTGTTTCAAGTATTTATGGCGTTGGCAAACAATTAAATGGCAGTTGCAGGTAATACCGTCGGTTGTATGCAGTAGTGGCACAACACACAAACTAGTAATTTTTAAAAACAGGGGTTTAAAGTTTATGTGCCAATAATTTTGTCTAATTTGTTTTACTACATATGGATTGGGATTTTTGATATTTAACGAATTGTAACACATACTTTTAAATTCATCCTTTATTTTGAGTTGTGCCACTATTGCACATTAACATTTTGTCTTTCAAGACTAATTAAGGCAAGTACAAAACTGGCATTTTTTTTGTTATTCGTATCAACTGAAATATTCGTTCAATAAAGACTACTACAAGTTACTTGAATGAGAAAATTGTCTTTATTAACAACTATAAGAAGTACGAAATAAAAAAGTATATATTGATAATAATAGGAAAAGTTATGATTAACAATGCTTAAATGTCGGTAGAAATCAGCGTGAATTGGTGGAACACTCTTGTCTTCACAAAGATTAGTAAGATCTTTTTTCTTCTTTTTCTTCTTTTCAGTTATTGGCAGGCTGCCAGTGTAAGCCTTTTCTAGTTCTATAATATCCATGCTTTCTAAACCTTTTCTTGTTTTTTTTTCTTTGTGGTATCAACTGATCTATACTCCTCTTGTGCAAATGAAGTTTTAAAATAGTAGTGAATACCACAGCTTTTTTTACATAAATTTCACAAATATCGTTGAAATGAAAACTGTTTCCTTCACATCATTCACAAATCTTTCCTTCACATACATCTTCATTGAAAATTGTCAAGGTTTTAGTATTTAACTTTTTCAGGTTAAAAAAATCATTATGACATAATTCGTGTACTTCGAATGATTGTTTACAACGGGCAGTTCGGATTAGCATAGCGTAATGATTCAGTAGATATATATATATATATATATATATATATATATATATATATATATATATATATATATATATATATATATACCCTCATTTTAAAGCTTAAACGATATTTCTTTCTATTATAGAGTGGCAGCTGTCACCCTCATTTTGAGTATGGCCGTCTACTAAACAGCGATGAGTAATAGAAGAAATTTTGAAATAAATTACAGCGTTACTGATACATTGAAATTAGGTACTTGTTTTTTCTTTGGCCACTACAATTGTCTGACTAAAATATAAATTTAAAATCGTCAGAATCGGTTTTAATAGATGTGTGTTCCAAATACATCCGCAGGCATTAACTAATTTCTATGGCACCTTTACTGCCTTCTCCTTCGTGCCAAACATAGCTGTGTACATTTCCCAGTCCCTTTTTCTGTTGATATCTTAGATTTATAATAGAAAGCGGAAACATCTCCTTTTGGTGTCGGTAGAGCAGATTGTAGGTCAAAACAAGCAACTTTTTGTAAGTTTGTTACATTCTCTTTGTCAAATTTTTTTTAGCTCCCGGCTTAAGTTTTTCTCCTTATGACGTTTATTATAAGTATCTTCTAGGCTATTTTTTCTTCACTGTTCGAATTTTTATATTTTTCATAATATTGACATTGATCTTTTTTGGGAGAAAAGAATGCATAGTTAAAGTCATAATTAAAATGTTTACGATATAAACCAATTTTTACACATTCATCTTTGGCAATCAACTTTTCATTCGTCTCTTTGGCAATCAGCTTTATAATCATTGTACAGATCTATCAATGTTTTACCTCCTTCTATATATTTTTTTGTGGTACTACTTCGACAATAGTGGCTCTCCATTGTCGGAATTAAAGAAAGGTGTTTACGAATCCTGTTCATAGTTTCGTTACAAAATGTTTTATGCTTGCTATGTTTACCTCTCTGATCGTTGCTTATAAAGCCATTTTTCGTCTTCCCAATAACAGGTTGAATACATCAATTGGTAACTCCAATGGTGGATATAAAAAATCTTTTGCACACTCTTAGTCTTTTCTGATCACGGTTTTCCAAATAAAATGCATACTTATAACCACGGCTTGATGTGTGATCTTTATCTACATATCTATATGATGGTTTAATTATAGACACGGATCTCAGACTATAACTTCGTTGTTCATTTATATTTCCCATTGACCAGTATTTTTCAAAGATCTATGTTCTTTCTTATAACGTGAATTTTTCCTGATACCTAGATAATTAAATATTTATAGTTATCACTTCTTTTTTGATAATCCTTTGGATCTGACAAAACAATAAATTTATTCCTTTTATTTAATGTGATAAAACTCCAAAATTCTTACTGATTCAGTTTTAAAATATCTAAAATTGTCTGCTATAGTGGCACAACTCAGAAGTGCTGGTATTGCATAGAAACTTGATATCGACACGGTTCGACTTCCACTGCACAGCTAAAAAGGGCCAGTACTGTAAGAAACAATTTACCGACTATAAGTCATAGCGAATAATGACGTCTAGCGGACATTTCTGCTATTATTATTGTGCCAGTTTTGCAGGTCATAAATAAGGCTTTTTCAAGCCCTCTGGCGATATTAACTCAATTTTGTCAATTTTTGAGTTAGGCCATTATTGCATACAGCCGACGATACGTTCGGCCGATTCTTCTGCATTTTTACAGAAACTACATGTCGCTTTGTCTACTTTGTTGTGTTTCGTCATTTGTTTAAGGATCTGTCTACAGTTTCAAGCTGTTAAAGACTCTTCTTCCCTTTATCGTGCCTATCCGTGATCACATTTTGTTTTCTGTATAGGGGAAGGTGACCTGTGATGGCCCATCTTATTTTTTTGATAAAACTTAAAAACTAGTCGAAATAAACTAGCAAGCTTTGGTGAAAAATTATGTTATATAATTGTATACATTGGTACATGATAAACTTCATTATTTACTTTTAGTTTAGAGTAAAACATCAAAATAACGAAGAGACCTTCATATGCATTTGGTAATCTAATGAAGGTCTAAAATTTTTTAAAAAGTCGGATTTTATGACTAAAATTTCTTAAAATTTTTTAGTTAAAATATAGTTAAATTAAAAAAAAAATTATATTTACGTAATACTTTTCGCAATAATAATAATAAAAAAAAACATTTAAACATTAAAAAAATAAACAGCAAAGAGCTAGAAATGCTTTTCTGGTTGACAAACATCACAAATAAAAGCCTTTGTTGACCTAGGAATAATAGCACATTCCGAGTGACACCAGCAGTTGCAGTTATGTCACTTTAGAAACAATTGGTTAGGACAAGAACGGAAATAGAGTTTGTTGCAGTATAGACATGCTGCATCTGATTTATCACTATCGCTCTTTTTTGGTTTCCTTGATTTCTTCTATATTTGTGGTGCTGTATAACACCTTTCTTTCCATCTTTCTTTCTGTCTTTCCAAGTTTTCTTTTCCTTTGCGTTATTATTGTTGCCTTTGGAAGAGGGGACAATTCTTCAATTTGCTCTCTGCGTATGTAATGTTTGGATGTGCTTTCAATTTGGTTATTTGTATTTCCCTGTGAAGTATATATGATGGTTAAGACCATTGCTAACATGCTGGCTAAAATTTAAGATAGGATCCTCGATTTGATTTTGCGGTTCTTCTTTGCTATTTGAATTTATGAGTTGTTATTTATTAGATATGTTTTCCAACTCTTCCCCATAACTTTTTCAATAGAACTAAAAATATTCTAATGTTCTCTTTATTGAAAGCCCGTGCTTTTACGGTAGATGTCTGCTCAGGAGTACTTACCGTTGTCTTTGAGTTTCTTGCGAGAAACCGTTTCAGCCACTTTCTACCAGCAATGTCTTTTCTTTATTAAATCGGTGGTTAATTTAATGTTTTTCCTCTAAAAAAGCCTGGTTTCTAAATTAACAACATGCTTTGTCATTTCGGACTTAACATCGATATTATGTGTAGGGTTATGTCCACCTAAATATCCTTTGATACCGCCTTGTTCATTTTTAAACCATATACGGAGTGTAGTTCGAAGTACTTTATTATTTCAATAATCAATCATTTCTTCTAAAACATGTCTCGAGTCCAATATAATCCCCAAACGTTCACACACCTTGTATCAATTTTGTTGTCGAGAGACAAATGATAAATTTTGTTTATGTTACTTATATTTTGTAACAACAACGGCAGCGCAATTATGACGGAACGTTGAAAACGAAGCAGAGACAAAAAGGCTCGTGAGAACATGTGCCTGCAGTCGCCATTGTTAAACTTTAAAATGAACCAGTGACCTTTTGTATTGCAACCATCGTTACGCAACGCAGTCTTAAGATACTGTGTATTTCTTGAGCATAGTGTAGACGGTGTATCTGATATATGCAAATTAATACAAGGATCAAATTAAACACAATAAAAATATAATCTCTTTTACGTAATTAATAAAAATAAAGAAGAACTAGTTGTAAAAAATAGCGAGAACAAAACTGAAATATTAAAATGATTTAAGAAAAGGCAATTACTATATCAGTTTTTAAAGAAAACGGTTAAAGGATTCGTAAATTTATACGTTTATTTTCAACACAACTTTGACGATTTTTCATTGTAAGCAGTGTCAAATTTTTTTGTTTGTTCTTTACCAGCGTCAATAATCTGATACATTACTCCCTGTAATATAAATTTGAGATGAAATAGCAAACAAAACTCATATTTTGCTACCAGTCAAATAAGCTATGTCACAGGGGTCGTTCGACTTTGGCACATGAGTATTTATTCCATCTTCTTCTTCTTATTCTTCAGCCTGTATTCGTCCACTGCTGGACATAGGCCTCTTCAATTTGCTTCCATTGATTTCTACTCTTGGCAATTGTCATCCACTGCTTGCCCGCGACTTGTTTGACATTATCTGCACACCTCTTCCGTGGTCTGCCTACTCCTCTCCTGTTCTCTCTTGGTCTCCAGTTTATTAATCTCTGTGTCCATTTTTCGGGATTATCTCGGGCAACATGTCCGACCCATTGCCACTTGAGCCTTGCTATACGTTCTGCGACATTAGTAATCTTTGTTCTTTCACGAATGTCGACATTTCGAATCCTGTCTCTCAAACTAATCCCTAGCATGGCCCTCTCCATCGCTCTTTGGGTTGTACTGAGCTGCTCTAAGGTTCTCTTTGTAAAGGCCATGGTCTCCAGTCCATATGTAGTTACAGGAAAGATACATTTGTCATAAACTTTACGTTTTAGACACATTGGTATATCTTTATTCTTCAAGATAAAGCTTAACTTTTTGAAAGCTATCCAAGACAATTGTATGCGTCTTTTTATTTCGGCTATTTGGTTTTCTTTGCCGATTTTACTGGTATGTCCAGCAATGTATTGCTCCAGTTCCTTGATATCTGTACTAAATAATACTATGTCGTCCGCAAACCTCAAATGACTCAAACGTACACCATCAATGTTTAGACCTTTTTGCTCCCAGTCGAGCTGTTTGAATGTTTGGTGAAATAGTAAAATTTATTCCATAAGAACCATTAATAGCATTATTAAGTAAGCAATCCTTGTAGTCCAAAAATCTTTGGATCGATGAAAACATTGGAACGACTGTCCAAAAATTGACAGCTGCTGCCAACAAAGTTGTATGGACCAACGTGATTGCCAACATCCACAGAGGATATGCACCAAAAGAAAAAGAAGAAGTCCAAAAATTTGAGTCTTGGAAAGACTATTTAAGTCTGTAACAGTTTTAAGGCGTTTAAAAATCTTTAGAAAATATTTGAAATATTTTCAAATATTTAGAAGTCTTTTAAAGTTTTTGAACGTCTCTGAAAGTCTTTGAAAATCTTTGAAAATCTTTGAAAGTCTTTGAAAGTCTTTAAAAGCTTTTAAAAGTCGTTGAAAATCTTTGAAAGTCTTTGAAAGTCTTTTAAAGTCTTTGAAAGTCTTTGGAAGTCTTTGAAAGATTTTAAAAGGCTTTGAAAGTCTTTTAAAGTCTTTGAAAGTCTTTGAAAGTCTTTGGAAGTCTTTGAAAGTCTTTAAAAGTCTTTGAAAGTCTTTGAAAGTCTTTAAAAGTCTTTGAAAGTCTTTGAAAGTCCTTGAAAGTCTTTGAAAGTCTTTGAAAGTCTTTGAAAGCCTCTGAAAGTATTTTAACGTTTTTAAAGGTCTTTGAAAGTCTTTAAAAGTCTTTGAAAGTATTTGAAAGTCTTTGTAAGTCTTTGAAACTCTTGGAAAGTCTTTGAATATCCTCGAGAGTATTTGAAAGTCATTGAAAATCTTTCTTTTATAGTTTTTTGTAAGCAAAGTGCCTTTCAAAGATTTTTTAACATGTTTCTATTTTGGAAGAGATTTTATGAATATCGTTAAACGATTTTGTAGCAAATTATAGAACACGGAACTTGAATCAAACATATTGCTAGAATTAAAGACAATTATTGGTCTTAAAGTGATATCCTTTAAATTGATAAGATAAGACCAACAAGAGTAATCTATTGGATATAATAAGAGCGACAGATCGAAAATCATTTCGAGTAATTTTTTTCTTGTATCAATGCCTGGAGGAAAATCCATTAACGCTCTTTCACCGAATTCCCAATAATATATGCAAATGGTTCGCCGTAGGCTACCGGGTCGAAAAAGAGCCGCTACTAGACAGCTCCATTTCGGAAGTAGAGTTTCTTTTTGTATATGAGATCGAAAGTTACGCATTCCTGATTACATAATTTCTCGTAGACCGTACAGAGAATTCCGCAAGAGGTACAGTTTCATTAAAAGTGGTTCAGATTCAAATGGTATTGACGACGGATTGACATCAGCATATTTATGTAATGTCGGATGGATCGATGTATCTATAACATCAAGGATTGCAGAGAAAGTTTTTTATGGGTATTGTAAACATACAGGTGTAGCATGACACTGAACGTTATTTAAAATACATACATATATTTTTATTATAACAGATTTAAGTTATGTAGTAATAATATCAAGGTTTATTATTATTATTTTATCAAAGTTCGCGAGCTCTTTATGTATATACATAATACGTTGCTTTCACCACAGCAAACAGTTTGTCGTTAAATATAACACCAGTTGCGATTTTAAAGCAGATAAAGAACTTACCGACTGTTATTTTGGTGGTATTATGACTCTTTTAAGAATTCTTTAAAGTCGCGTAGAAATATAAGGAACCATTTCTAAAACTTTGGAAAACACTTAAAGATTCTAAAGGCCGGTTTTTACGCTGTGTTTTATTGTGAGTTTTGTCGGGCATACATAATGTACGGCAAAATGTACGTTTTGTCCAGTGGATAGAGACTACGTGTTTTCTCTTCCGCTTTTTACCTCAATTCCAATCCAGAGTCTTAAGTTGTGTGAAGCTTGTTCAGTGAATCTTTTTAAGAGATATTTTATTGATTATGGAGGAAATACGGCTGATTTCTTTAATTTTTTCAACTACAGGGTGTCCAAAAACTCTCCTTACAAACGAAGACCGAAGATTCCTCAGAAAATTTTATAACGATTTAACCCAATTCACCTAGTCAGTGAATGCTTTCTAAGGGAGCTAGAGCTCTTTATGGCGCCTTGTAATTAGTTTTTTTTTCAATACTTCCAGAAGGCTTTTATTTTGAAAAACGAAATCTGGTACGAATATTTATCCTCCAGAGTTAAATTGATTTCATTAATTGTGAATTTCTAGTACCGTTCATAGGCGTCCGTTTTGAGTAGGTCAACAGCTATTTTAACGCATAACTTTTTTGTCTTTACCTTTTAAGCATTCGTGATACTAGATTATTAAATTTTTAGTTATTTTAGTACTAAAAGGTACTCTTTAAAAGTTATGCGTTAAAATAGCCGTTGACCTACCCAAAACGGACGTTATCGGTACTAGAAATTCACAATTAATGAAATCAATTTAACTCTGGAGGATAAATAATTGTACCTGTTTTCGTTTTTCTAAATAAAAGCGTTGTGGAGGTACTGAAAAAAAACTATATCATAAGGCGCTATCGTTAAAGAGGTCTAGCTCCCTTAGGAAGCTATTTCGGACTAGGTGAATTGGGTTAAATGATCTTAAAATTATCTGAAGAATCTCCGGTCTTCGTTTGTCAGGAGAGTTTCTTGACACCCTATATAGCGATACAGCAACCGAGGGGAAAAGTGATGAAGAGGGAAAAGACAAGATGATCTAGGAAGTGGCTTCTAAAAAGAAGCCAATATTCCCACGTAGCAAGCGTGGGTACGTAAGAATCCAGCCTGATGACTGGCGCAATTTTTTGCAAATCGATACCTTAGCCATTGTGAATTGTTAGAGTTGGTAACACCATGCATACTGAAACAAGACACTCCATGAAAGATATCTTCTGAGACTCCTTGTCATCGTTTATAGTTTCCGGTGTCATTCTTGATACATCTTGATCATTTAAAAATTCCGATATGTCTAAGTACCACAAATATGATTTGTATATTGTATATTCTTCCCCATTTCAAGATATAACTGATGCTCTCACTTTTTCAACTCTTTTATAAAACAATAACGAGTTTATTTTTTTTTATTACGGTCATTATAGTCTTCATTTTTCACTTGCCACAAACATCGAAAACTTATATACATTTAAATGAATTCCCCGAGAGAATCTTGGGTAAATTGCTGCAAGTCTGACATTAGGTTTTTTGAGGAAAGGGGAAGCGAATTAGACTGGAGCTAGTCGTAATTTAAGCCAAGATCGAACGTATTGTCTGAACATGAGTCTACACGTTTCGTTCCTATCAGTTCTTGCAAAATGTTGCTTCTCCCACCAGTGATAAATTGTTTTGTACAATACTTTTTAAGTGCAAATTAAATGTTATATTTAACTATTTTTCCGGCCTTTTAAACTGTTGCTTCTTTAGAAGCCTTTCTTGACTGAAATAATATTTGTTGACTTTGATTAAGTGTTTTAAAATTATTTTTAAAAATAAGATTTTTAAAGAATAGAGATTTTAAAAAGTCCTATAAGAAATATTAAGTTTTTTTAAGTTTTTTAAAAGTCTTTTACTAAGTATTTATATAGGTATATTTTTAAATGCAGTTTTTTTTCAAGTTTTTGAAAGCCTTTGAAATTTTGTATAAAACTTATCAGAATTATTCTTTGTCTTGAGGCTTTAACATTTTAAAAGTATCATTGAAAATCTTTTTAACATTATAACAAGCATCTTATCCAATTGGGATTACTACAGTACTATCTACACGAATGCCTCCAAATCAGAAGACGGTATAGGATGTGCCTTTTACATCCCCATGTAGAAGGTAGAAAAAATGTTCAAATTAAAAGCAAATATTTCCATATTTAGTTCTAAGGCCTACTTTTTGTTTCTAACAGGGAATCGTCCTTTATTATTGTTTCAGGTTCCATGTCAGTTCTCACAGTCATTAACCAACCTTTTTCTCCAACCACATACTCCAATCCCTACATAATATGAATTAAAAAATTAGTGAAACACGTTTAAGAAAATAAAAAAAAAATGTGATATTTATATGGGCCAAAGCACACAGTGAAATTAAACATAACGAACATGTGGACCAACTAGCCAAATTAAGTATTTATTCAGTGGATACCACAGAATATCTACCCAGTATTTCTGATTTAGTTGCTTCACGCAAGGCAGTTTTGAAATATAAATTGAGTGATCTATGGTCCGAGTTTTGTTTTACCAACCCAAATAGATACACTTCTTTACACACAACTGTCCCTGTTGCACATTGGCATAGAACTTATAATGTCCCTAGGCGTTATATAACAACCATATCTAGGCTAAAATTTGGACATGCTTGTTTTTCTGCTCATCTTGCAAGTATTCATGTGATCGAGAGTAAAAACTGTGTGGAATGTGGAGTAGAAGGTGACCTAGATCATGTAATTTTTGTTTGTGCCAAATATAATTTGGAATCCACCTTATTATACAATAATATAGTTCATATTACCGGTAAATCTCCATTTAACGTTTTATCTGACCTAGCGACTCAAAATAGATTAGTTTACGATTGCATAATCGATTTTTTGACCAAATGTAATATTTTTCTTTAGTTATAAAAAATAATTTTTATTTTTACTTTTTACCTTTGTTTTCTCTCCTTTATATATTTAATCCTATTTACCGTGGCCTAGTTCTCCTGTCCATTTTTTATAAAAATAAAAAAAAACAAAAATAGAAATAAAAATAGATGGAGAAATGCTGAATCATCAGCGCTTTGCCGACGACATAGTACTTATTACCGACGATCTGGGTGAATTAGAAAACAACAAGGTTTGGGTACAAGAATTAGAAAACGTATCTTCAACAATAGGTCTAAAAATAAACATCGGTAAGACCAAATTTATGACAAATTTAGTTACCAGCGAACACCTAATCATCCAAAATCAAGTGGTAGAATTGACAGAAAAGTGCATATATCTTGGTCATGAAATCAGAATAGGCAAGGACAACCAGACCTGCGAATTTCAACGACGAATAACACTTGCTTGGGCGGCGTATGGTTCACTAAGAGCCATCTTTAAGAGCAACATTCCGATAGCTATGAAACGGAAGACATTTGACCAATGCGTTCTTTCTATTATGACATACGGAGCAGAAACTCTCACGCTCACAAAAACAACAGCTTTAAAAATGCGAGTGGCACAAGATCAATTCTTGGCGTGACAAAAAAAGACAAAATAAGGAATCAAGACTTAAGGAAAAGAACAGGTATCAGTGATGTCGTCTAACCTATAGCCAAGCTGAAATGGAATTGGGCAGGTCATATAGCGAGACTGAAAGACACAAGATGGACCATAAAACTAATTGACTGGCGCCCACGAGAAGACAAACGCAGCAGAGGACAACCACCAACACGCTGGATGGACGATATTAGACGAATATCCAAGAAATGGCAACAAGAAGCACAGAACCGTGAAGAGTGGCGAAAAATGGGAGAGACACATGTCCAGCAGTGGACAGAAGAGGTTGCATGATGATGATAATGAGTTCTCCTGTGTATGCTATATATTATAATGTCCTGATGGGCCCCTGGACGTGAAGCGAGTGACCCATGTTAATTGTATGTGTTTATGGATATATATGTGTATGTATATATATATATATATATTTTTTTTTTCTCTTCTTTTTATTAATTGTTGTAGTGATTTCCCAACTTTAAATTTATATAATTCAAAAACTTTTTACTGTTCCTAATGAGATAAAAGATCATATAACTGGCTGTATGGCAAACTGCCGAAGCCATATATGAAAAAAAAAAGAGAATCTCCTTTACTTTTACTTACTTTTAAAATGAAGTTTCTTTTAAAAGCCACTCAATGTTTGTAAGTTTTTTTAAGAGTTTTGGGAATATCAGCAAAAACATTTTAAAAATGTTTGGTACTATTTGAGAACGTTCTATTTCTATTTCTAACAATTTGGGATCGTTTTGGTGTTTTCAGAAAAAAATAAGGTTAGTTATTTTAAGACGTCCTCGAGATATTATTTGAAAATTTTTAATAGAGTTTAAATATATCTCTATATTTTATATTTAGTTTTAGTATCGCTGAATTTTTAACAGATTTTTAAAAACAAGAAAGACTCTTGGAAGAATATTTTGGCTTTAATTGTGTATTTAAGATAAAGAATTGCAGTGTTAAATTCTACAAACAATTTCTTTAGTGTCTGAGTATAATTTTTAACATACCTATTTAAATTCTCGTCAACCTTCTTGCTCTAAATCCTCGCTACTCCACCTACTAGTGCATTTTAGTATCATTTCACTTTCCTGTAGGCAGTACATCAAGAATCATTCTATTCTATCAGTTTTATTACCCAATGTCATCTTTAAATAAACGCTAATTTAATAACCTGAAGAAGCGTTAAGTATTCAATACATAATTAATGATTTGCCCAATATGTTTTGTCTTTTAACAAGACAGCTATTGGTAATATCGTCAGTGTGGGATGACACTTGTACTTTAGTATGTATGTATTTCATTTTTATAAATTATAGAATTTATAGAAACGTTCATAAACTAAACGAAAACTACGTACCTACTAATTAACAAGGGAAAGCACATTATTATTGGACATTATAACTTCTTATGGCAAAAGTTAACAAATTTAATGCACTTGTTTTATAACCGTTAAAAGAAACTTCCATAAAAGGAAAAATAAATGTTTTTTTCTTATTAATCTTAAAAAACATTCGACAGCGTTTGATTGAACTATATAATGCACGTGTTTAGTAGTAAATTCAGAACATTGTTACCAAGTATTGCCTGATCGTTTGTTATAACTATTTTATTTACAATGAGAATATCTAATTTCTCGTTACTGTTTGTAATAGACTTTTAACTTTTAATTTTCAAAGTATGGGGAAAAAAGAATGAAATCAAAGACAATTGGAAAATCAATCAAATGAGTTGCTTTTTATTACAATCTTTTCTTTAACTTAATGCCTTTCTGATATAAATATCATTAAAAAAGTACCTGTCTCAGCAAATTTCACAATGAATTTACATATTATTAAATTGCATTAAGTAATATAAAGTTTTGAATTTTTTAACCGGTTTTGTCCTTGTCTCGATAAATTATAAGAACTCCTTGATCACATGATGTGAGTATTGATAATCATTTTAATCCAGTTACTTAAAATATGGTAATACCTCCGAATTTTTTATAACTGCATCGATTTCTTTGAAAATTTTAAATTAAGCTTATCTTACCCCCCACTTCAAAAGTTATATACGCTCTAGGTGCGCTTTTTGTTTTTAAGGGGTGAAAACTACCCCTTATTGAAGAAACTGGGAAAAACACGGATTTAATTATTTTATGCACTTAAATCTTTTTTATACGCATAAGGTAAATATTGTAATGTGTTCTCTAATATGAAAATTATTTATTCACAATTTTCAACTCTGAAAACCCTTTAATAACCCTTAAAAGCTAATACTTTTTATAAAAATAATATGAAAAAAAGTCGTAGCAGCTTGAGACATTTCAATTATGTATTTAAATACAAATAAAAATCAATACCCTAGCTACACAATAATATTTTATTTATTGAAAATTTTCAACCCTTACAACCACCCTTATGACAAAAATGAATTAAAAATAAATTAAAAATGAATTAAAAATGAATTAAAAAATATTTTTATCGGTTTGAAACATTTCTTGAGTGCATTTTATTTAACGAAAATTAATTTTTTGCATATAAAATAATTTTTTATTATAATTTCAACATTTCAACCCTCACAACCAACCCCCTTTTTAAAAAATTAATTCAATATATTTTTATTGGTCTGAAACATTTCTTGAGTGCATTTTATTAAACAAAAATTAATTTCCTGCTTATAAAATAACATTTTATTATAATTTCAACATTTCAACCTTCACAACCACCCCCTTTGTCAAAAATGAATTAAAATATTTTTAACGATTTGAAACATTTTTAGCGTGCATTGTTTGTAGACAAAAATTAATTTTTTACTTATAAAATGAGCCTACTTTTTTCAACCCTTACAAGCATCCTTTTTGATGAAAATAAAATCCTTAAATCCTCAACTTAGACATGGACATAAATAGAAAAAAATTAGTTTATAATATTACAATTTTTTTATTTTCCAAAAAAATTAAAAATAAATAATATTTATATAAAACGAGGTATAAAATAAATGAATATCTATTCATCATCGGAATCATAATTTTCACCGTCCAATTAATCTTCGTTTACTGGAGGACAATTTTGGCAATTGTCACCACAGCATGTTCCGCATGTTGCATTGCAAAATAATGCCTCCGACAGCCACACGCTGATCCGCAACCTTTTTTTTACAATAACTCGGTTAATTTTGATGCTACAACATGCATAAAAAAACGATTTTACAGGTAATTTAACGAGCTATAGGTATATGAATGTTAAAATATTCTTAAGTCCTTCATGTTTAAAGGGTGAAGGGTCAAAGGGTCGGAGACCAGTGGTTCATGCGCTATAAAGCAAACTCAACCAACTATATCTCCGTTATTTTTTAAGCTACAAAAAAAATGAAAATTTTTGTTAAAACAAAAAACCTATTTTTTTGTATATAATGTCATCTTTTACGTATCTTTTATAGTTTTGAAGTTATTATAAAAAAAAGATTTTTTTTTAATATTTACAAAAAAAAATGTAATCATACTTTTTTCAAAAACTGGGTATTCTAAAGTGGCTAAACTTTTGGATCATACAAAAAACACTAAAATAAAGTGAATTCTATAAGGAAAACTATTTATTTCAATCCTAGTGAACATGACGTTAGTTTTATTGCGTTTTTTTTACAAAAATTTGAGAAACCCATCGTTTTTTTGATCGTATCTTACGTACAGTTGGTGCAAAGGACTTTTTATACTACTCATTTTAAAGGTCTTTTCAAGCTATTTTAAAAACATTATATGAATTATTGTCAAAAAATGTACCCGTTTTCCGTTATTTAACGTTAAATACTCGTATTGAAAGACAAAAACCAAAACAAACCTTCTTTGAACAGCCATAACTCAGTTAATATTAAACTGAAAATGTTCATTAGAAAGCCAATCTTTTTGTTTTTTTATGAGCTTTAATTTTAGTCGTTAAACTTATTTTGATAAAACTCTTAGTTTCAGAGCTATTCTTAAAAAACCTTTGAAAAACATGTTTTTTTTAACGAAAAATGACACTTTTCAACAGCGAATAACGCAAAAAGTATTGATCTAGCGAAAAAAATGTTTACTATATTTTTTGTTTGAAATTTGTCCTTCTATCGAATAGCGTGGTTAATTTGAGTGAAAAAATTTCCACCCTCGAAAAGGGGTGGCAAACACCCCCAGGGTGAAAGCGCACATCGGCACTATATAACTTTTATTCCTTGAGTAATTACTTACCAATACACAAAATTTCAAATAAATCGATTTAATTATAAAGAATTCGGAGGCAAAATCCCTCAGTAACTGATCTATTTTGGACAAATCCGAATCATGTAATAGTAAAATAATGATTTTATAGAAAGCTTCTATTAAATTACAGAAAATGTGTTAAATTAAAGAAATTTTGTACAGTTGAGTCCATAGTTCTTTACTCGTGCGTCATCATTTAAAGCATATGAAATAAGTCGGAATTTACTTCACGCAACAGCAAGTGACAGAAAGTGGCTACTGCTCCGATCACGGAATATATTATAAAATTTGACGTTATTAAATAAATATGTTTGATGTTGCCGATCCTGAGACAAAGTGTCTACGAGGACTTGACGATAGATGCTATCAACTTCATGTGGAGTCGTACGTTGTTATGTTATCTAATCCACTGGCAACTTTAACATCCTAATATATAAGACTAAATAATGTAAACTAAATTGTAACCTATAACTTTTAACGGGTTTTTACCCAGATATTTAGTGGCTAAAACATGTACACCTAGACACTGATGATGGAACATGGTTTCCGAAAACGTTTTGTCTTCATGACATAGCCCGATTGGGTTTTTTTAGTTTATATACCTTTTATAAAGGAAATCACAAAGACTAAACTGGCTTGGTCACCTAGAAAGGATGCCAGATAATCGAGCTGTAAAAGTAGTCCAGAGATGGAAGCCCCAAGGAAACAGAACAAGAGGAAGGCCCCGTAAAAGATGGATAGACGACGTAGAGAGGGATCTTAAAACCATGAACATCAGACAGTGGCGAAGGAAAGTATCCGACAGGGCAGAATGGAAGAACATTGTTAAGCAGGCCAAGACTCACAAAGGGTTGTAGCGCCATTAGAAGAAGAAGAAGATCTTTTATAAAGGATTTTAACAAATTTTACAAAACTATTCTGATTACCAACACCAACAATTAATTATAAAAAAGGAAGAAACAAAGGAAAAAAAATATAATAGGATATGTGTATAAGATGGAAGGCAATCGTATATATTTATTTCTGACTATTGCTCGTCTTTAGTACGGTCTAAACGTTTGGCATTCCTTTCCTCATGTAGCTTAGCTTCCTCCGTGGGTGTGTTAGTTGCTGCTCTGGAAACCTCAGAGTCTTCTAATATTATTACCACAAACTGGTTCTATTGCTCCCATAGTGATCCTTTCCCAAGTTACCATGCTCCTTTTCTGACTTGGCTGCACCCTACTGAAGACGACCAATAGTCAGAAATACGCATATACGGTTGCCTTCTATCATATACACATATTTTATTATATTTTTCCCTTGTTGCAAGCTATGCCGATACCTTCTACCTTTATTGTACTATTAACTCGCTTTAACTTTTCTCTTGTATATATATATATATATATATATATATATATATATATATATATATATATATATATATATATATATATATATATATATATATATGCTACTAAATTATTTACGTAAGTACACATAAAAAGATACCGAGCCGAACACAATCGTCTTCACCGACGAAACTTTTTTTTTTTTGGCGGAGGAGAAACACTTTTTCTCCAGCATTAACTTGATGACCGTTACCAACATTTATTTGTATAGTTGAGATACTGAAACCTTATACCTAATTAGATTAGGTTAAAAATAACTCTACACTTTCCTTAGATCTATTAACAATTATCCATTTTCTGCTTCATTTTTGTAAATTTTAAAACATTATAAATTGCTTCGTGCATTTGATGATTCAAAACTAGTCGTTTTTGCAAATTTTGCATATTTATATCACAACCTTACAACACTGTACAAAGCAACTGGCAAATTATATGAAGTTTTCCCTATTTTTTATCCAGAATTCACGTCTCTTCACTATCATGGGGTAGTAAACAGTAATGAAAGGAATCTATCGATATATAGAAAATATACAACGCCTATTTTATAGATTTAAAACAACAAAATTTGAAGGTATCTTACGAAAGAAACTTTTTTTACACTATTGACTTAAGGCGATAGCTGACAAATATATCATATAAATATCCATTAAACACCATCAAATTTTTTATAAACTTAATTATTTAATTAAAGACACCATATATCAATTATATTAATATTTCAGTTACTTAATAGGTCTTATTTAAAGTTTCGCAATATCAATTTCTTACCGGAAATAGATTTGGAATATTATCGAACATCTATTACCTTATAAAATCATCATTAATAAGAAAATTGGCAACGTATTTCGTCAATAAACACGCTTTTATAAGAAATTTCATTAACTTGAATAGCTTCTTTTAAGGATTAAATATTTTTTAAGTTTACAACACATTTTGTTATGTGAGCTTAGGCCAAGAACGATGAAGAGTCAAATACATAAAAACATAATACAAGGAGTGGGAAAATTATTCAAGGTGTAGGTTTCCAGATCCAAAGCAGTTTTTAAAATTCAATTTACAATAAAGAAATTCCAGTTAGCTTACTTTGTGCGCGATTATAGTTCTTCATTAAAATGATAAATTAAAAAATCTCAACGTCCGTGAAAAATCGTGTACTAAAAAACGACTTGAGCAAACCACTAAGCCATTTCAACCATCTTTGGGCGGCAACCTCCACCGATATTATCCAATTATCACAATTATTGTGCTTCTGATGTCCAAATATCTATATAGTCATTAAGAGCAGGGCAGTGTCGATATTTTGCAAGCGGGCAAGGTTATGTGAGTCCGGTATAGAGATCTGTGCCGGTAGTAGAACAATTACCTGGTAATCAAGTCGTGATATTAGGGTATCTGTTTTATTGGGTATTTTGACCTTGATGTCAGAAGTTTATGATGTTGGGTAATAAAACCAAAGCGAGCGATATTCGAATCGTAATTTTTCATTCTTTAATAGGTGCTCTAAAAGTTACCGGTTAGCTAATATTGTGTAGAAAGGCTTAGATCTTGCAGTATAACTATGATAAATCAACTTTTAATATACCACAACAAACTTAATTTAAAAAAAAGGTAATAAATAAACATGTGATACAACTTTCTTAGATTCTTTTCTTATTTTTCTTTTCTTTATCGAAAAACATCAAAGTTGTTATTGGCCTTTTATTTGGAATTGTTTATTTATAATTTTTGTATATTATTGCTTAAATTCACATTAAAAAAGAAACAAAGGTAGAAAAAGTTGCAGGACGAAAGAAAATATGTGGATAAGTTCTGAAATTAATTAGAAGCAATAATCATAGATATTTAACATTACTAATCAAAAAATACCCCCGGTATTTATAGGCTATTGAGTATATCCAAAAAAAGGGAAGCTTAAAGGAATTACAACGTTAAAAAAGTGTTAGGAAAAGTGTTCAAGATTTATTTAAATGTTTTATTTTTATTATTCAAAATATGACCTTATTTAGTTTTTAAATATTTTATTTAATTATAATATATATTAGCTAATCATATGGCTTTAGTTACACATCTTTTGAATTTTCACTTAAATTGGCCGATTCATTATTGTCAATTTCTGAGAATTCACTTGTCTGAGAACAACATGTTTTTGAGAAACTATTTATCAACCCAAAACACTTCAGATTCCTTAAGGAAAAGTACCCGTCCTTTGTGTAGAAAATTTAAAATGACATTTTAAGCTTAATTAATTGTTATGTACGGAGGTCCTAAGAACAAAGCAACCACCCTAGTTGACTTTTCTACATACGTATTTCTTCCGTATATACGGCCATTCTAAACCAACTCGCCGTCGCGAACGCATCCCAAAACCAGCCAATATCCGTACCAGCATCAAGTGTGCGTCCAGCATACCCTTAGATTCCTATCCATCCGTCTAGATATCGGCCGCATTCACAAAAGGTAAATGAATCTCGTATAGAATTGACAATAAGTTATTAAATCTGCCAATTGTTATTTGAATTACATTACATATCCATTTACACATGTTGCATTTTTCGGTATTTTAAATTAAATATTAATCAGTGACTTCATTAAGTTTTACACAAAACAAGGGGTTTTATTGTTTTATATGGTCGGTAAATAAACATCCAAAAACATCCAAAGGTGAATTAGTCCCTATGCACTAGGGTGCATTAGGGCGAATAATATGCACTTTTCGTACATATGCATCTACAAAAAAGTTATTCAAAATTAAAATTAATTTAATTAATTTCCTATCTAAATGAAAGTGAAAAATAAATTTTTTTGACTAAAATATATTCAAAAATGAAGCAAAAAACACAAAAATGCGATTTTTTCGCCCCATAACTCTTTTACATCAGGGTATAGGTATAGGCATTGCTTCTTAAAAAAAACTTCTATCCTTCCTCTTCAAAGTGACGTTTAGTAAAAGTCTTTAGGATTCATAGTATCCAAGATTCGATATTTTAAAGTTCGCCACTGACACCATTTTGGCCATTTTTTCTAGTTTTTTGCAATCGTTATTCTAGAACTTTTTTCTACGCAGTTTTTTCTAGGACTAATCTTAAGCAAGATATGGTCCTTCAGTATTCTACTTTTAACGATTTTTTCTAAATTTTACGGATAATACCATGTTGTTCTATATCAAAAAGTATCCTAAAAAAATTAGACCCCTAGACCCAAACATAACCTCAAAAAAAAAATAAAAAGTGTTTTTTTGTTTTTTGACGATATCTTCAATTCTAATCAGTGGCGACCTAGAATTTTCCTGGTGGTGGATTGGTTGGACACCGAATTTTTTTATGCTACCTCTATTTTGAGTTATTCAAATTTGGGATCTAGTTTAATTTAAAGTAATAAAGATAGCAGTGCCAAAGATTCAGGTGTCTGTTATCCTGTCTACCAATTAAAACTACCCTCTGCAACTTGTGCGCAGTTGACTGTCGAACTTACCGTACTCCGAAAGTGGGATGGCCGCTGTAAGGCTGACAAGAACATTTTTGGAACTTCTCTTATCTAAATCTTATCTCTGCCGTTGATCCGGTTGGTGTTTCTCTTATTCTTCTTTCTTTTTAATCACTATTCGGATGTAATTGTGAACACCATTCCATCTCCTCTTATTTCCCGTCATCTTCACGATCATCTCTCTCACAGTTACAGGGTGAATACCTACATATTTCTCTATACATTTTGTTTCCTTCCATTGTACATCTATTACACTCCAGCATGGTGCGAGTAACAGTGTCCGAATATTTGCGGTATAGGCATTTATCTGTATCTGTCTTTCTGAACCTATGAAGATACGCCCTAAAACAGACAATCTACCCAGTCCCTTAGGCTCGGGATCAGCATCTTTGTCCTCTGGACAATATCTTCCGTGTTGTTCCACTCTTCTTGCCATCTTTCCATTGATCTTTCCCTTTCTTCTTTTTTATGGTTGTTGTCAAATGCTCCCTTGTCTCATAGAGATGTCTCTTTTCTACTACACTCTACTTGCAGAGGAACACAACTCGTGATAGTCCATAAGGCCGCCACAGATACAGTCTTGTAGGCGCATGCTACTCGCAATATGCTCATTCTGTCTACTCTTATCATGAGCTTAATATTAGATATCTATATCTAAATATAATAAAAAATATTAATTTAAATCCTAAGTTCTAAGATTTAGTCTTTCTTCGCTAATACAATTTGTTAAATAAGTCTTTAGTATTTTCAGCGATGAAAATAACCTTTCACATGTACAGGTCGGTACAGGTAATTTAATTATTAAATTAGCATTTTGGATTTTTTGTATTCTGTGTGAAAGACAAGTTATATTTTCCTATTATTCTTTATAAATTTTTTACTTTATATGCCCTGAAGGTGTGGTTTAACGCCCAAAACCCTCCCTTGGGTGCGCCACTGGATCTAATCATGGTAGAAACTCATCCTTTTTTTCATGGTATTTTTACAATAAGATTTTTTTGTGGCTTGACAGTTTATAGATGCCTTGAATTTCTTTGCTCATTTTTTACTGTTCTATCCGTCAACAATATAAATAATATTAGGCTGACGCTGTTACCTTGTTTTATTCGATCTTGATGATCTTTTTTCATTTATGTAGATGCTGTCGTTAACTGTATCATTTTTTAGATAATTAATTCAAAATCAAATAAAAATAATTAATGTAGTCTTTCTACTTTAAACGTTTTAACTAATCGACTAACTGTTAACACAACGCATAATTGATGATGATCAAATTGGGAATCATTAGTTCAAACAAAAAAAATGACCACGCTGCCTGACATTTCCATTCGTTTTTGGTTCAAATGCCCTCGATCTATATAACAAAACAAACTCTCACTTTTTAGTGTTATAATTTAAATTGGATACACGAAATAAAAAAAGTTCGATATTTATCAAAATCTTCCAGTAGAAAATCTATATAGCAAATTTACTTAAGACATATTATATGAACATATAATTTATGTAATGAAAGTTTTACCCAGCAGTAAATAGAGATCAGATAAGTTTTACTCTACGCAAATAATTAATTTTACAGTAAGATTACGGTTCAATTTACTATGGCACAGCAAACTAAACATCGTTAAAGAAAGTGCTTTAAATTATACTGCAACATACATGCGCCATGCGGTAGAAGGACTCAAAGAAACAAACAAAAATAAAGAGTATAAAGAAAAGATAAACAACAAACTAGAAAACAGAATAACACATGAAAACCTAAATAAGGAGTGGGAAGAATGCAGAGACATCATAAAAGAGGCAGCTAAAAAAGTATTAGGCATAGAAGGTAGAGAAAGAATAACAAGAACGAATGACTGGTTTGACGAAGAATGTCAGATTATAACAAACAAAAAAAAAACAGAGCATATTTACTGATGCAACAGGGGCACAGAACCCGACAAGCAGAGAAAGAATATAAACAACTACGCAAAGAAGAAATGAAAACTCACCGAAGAAAAAAGAGAGAATATATGAACAAAAAACTTCAAGAACTACAAGAACTAAGTAAATCAACAGAGACAAGAAAATTTTATCAGAGACTGAACAAAAGCAGAAAAGACTTCAAACCAAGAACAACGATGTGTAGAGATAAGGAAGGTAATATATTGACAGAACAGCAAGAGATACTAAGTAGATGGACAGAACATTTTACGGAAAAGCTTGAAGGAGATCGGAGAGAGACGAACCCTGACCATTAGACCAAGCAGACAACAGAAAAAAGACTCCACCAACAATAGCCGAGATTAGAGCAGCAGTAGACAAATTAAAGAACAATTATGCACCGGGATCGGATCAAATAGCATCGGAGTTACTGAAGGAAGGAGGAGACGCACTCTCTACAAAAAACAATACATGAATTGATAACAAAGATATGGTCGAATAAACAGCTACCAGCGGAGTGGAATAGCGGTATTATTGTACCATTACATAAAAAAGGAAATCAGTTAGAATATGGAAACTACCATGGAATAACGCTGCTGAATGCAGCATACAAAATAATGTCCAACGTCATTTATGAAAGATTTAGACCACACGCTGAAAAAATAGTTGGCAAATACCAAAGTGGCTTCTGTAGACAGAAGTCAACAATAGACCAGATATTTTTTCTGCGACAGATCCTCGAAAAAACAAGTGAATATAACATCGACACACATCATCTCTTCATAGACTTTGAAATCGCATATGACAATATAAACCGAGAATTCTTAATAAAAGCAATGAAAGAATTTAATATACCAACACAACTAATAGAACTGATAAAAGAATCTCTAAAAGTAGAAAGTATAATCCGGATACAAAATGAATTAACTGAAACAATAGATGTGAAAAAGGGACTACGCCAGGGAGACGCTCTATAATGCATCTTGTTCAACATTGTACTCGAGAAAATACTGCGGGACAGAACAGTCAATACACAGGAACAATCATTAATAAAAGCGTGGTAATACTAGCATTTGCAGATGATGTTGACATAATCGCAAGAAGAGAAATGATAGAGGCATACAACCAAATAGAACGAGCTGCACAAAATAGTGGTCTTAAAATCGATCAGACCAAAACAAAATATATGTAGGTAAGTAAAAACGCAGAAATAAGGCAGGCCACAAAATATAACAATAGGAGAATACAACATTGAGGGGGTAAAGAACTTTATATACGTGGGATCCCTAGTCATGTCTGATAATAACGTTGCGGAGGAAGTGAAGAGGCGAATATTTATTGCAAATAAATGTTACATTGGCTTAATTAGGTAACTAAGATCAGATAACGTCGCAAGACAAAACAAAATACCAAATATATAAACCCCTAATAAGACCGGTACTCACATACGGCTCAGAAACCTGGACACTCACTAAAAGAGAGGAAACGTTGTTAGCCACCTTCGAAAGAAAAATCTTGCGACACATATATAAGAGCACAAAAGAAAACGGAATATGGCGAAGAAGATACAACTCTGAACTATACAAAATATACCAGGATCCGGATATTATAACATTCATTAAAATAGGACGGCTGCGTTGGATAGAACATGTAGAAAGAATGGAAGAAGGCGAAATACCAAACAAAATATTCAAACAGATGCCAGTAGGAAAAAGAACAAAAGGAAGACCGAAGCTGAGATACTTAGAACAAATAGAAAATGATATAACAACCTTAAAAATAAAAAACTGGAGAAAAAAAGCACGAAACAGATCAGAATGGAGAAGAATTCTGGAACAGGCCAAGACCCAAAAAGGGTTGTCGAGCCAGTGATGATGATGATGATACATGCGCCAACAAAGTTTACAATTTTTAGACACAAGTCATAGAAAGATTGTTATTTAGAGAAAGTATAAATTAATCTGGATCTTGTAGGCATGCCCATATTCTGAGTGAAGTTCTGAGAAGAGTTGTACCCTCTGATTTATATCAAATTATGATCTCTCTGTGCTTATGTAGTTAATTATAGATGATGTGACTCTGAACTTCTATTAACTCGTTGATGTTGGTATATTATTATTGTTAACTTCTTCTTTAAGTATTGATAACTCGAATATGCTACATTCTATTGATATGTTTGCTACACATTTTCTTCATTTAGTAAGATAAGGGCTGCTTCTTTGATTTTCCTCTTTGTGTTGTCCGTTACTTTCACTCTGTGCTCATTATCTCCGGCACGTTTGCATATCTGGAATTTGTCAAAGTCTCTGTTTAAAAAGGGGTTTAATTCATGCTCATTTATCCTAACACTTAGTGGTTTGACCCACATAAAAAGTGTTGCATTCACAAGATATATAAATGCGGTTCTTTTATCTCTATTGTGAGCGCTTTTGGCGTACAAAGGCATATTTCAGAGCTATGGTCAAATTTTTAAAAGTATCACTACTAGGATCAAGCACTATAGCTCAGGCTTACCTACAAATGTATCAGAATCGTCCCAAAGGCGGTGGAAGGCTGTCTATTTTAAGGTTAAGTATTTCTTTGAACAGAAGTTCAGGAGAACTCCGCTATGATGGGATAATCCTTCTCCTAACTACCAATCCTGACAAAGAGC
Source organism: Diabrotica undecimpunctata (assembly GCF_040954645.1). Lineage (NCBI taxonomy): Eukaryota > Metazoa > Arthropoda > Insecta > Coleoptera > Chrysomelidae > Diabrotica > Diabrotica undecimpunctata. The sequence goes on along the minus strand of NC_092803.1, from coordinate 22,649,263 downwards.
AGAGAATAGAGAAGTTCCCCTAAATATTAAAAAAACTATCGAAAACATCTACCAAAACAACAAAATGGAAGTCAGAATAGATGACAACTTACAGAACCTATAGAAATAGACAGCGGAATAAGACAAGGGGCCTCATTGAGCCCCATGCTCTTCAATTTAATCATGGATGAAATCATCAAAAGCTTTAACAAAGGAAGAGGATACAGAATGGGAAACAAAGAAATAAAAGTTGTTATGCAGACGACGCAATATTGATAGCCCAAGATAAAGATAGTCTACAAAAGCTGGTATACAGATTTACCATGAGAGCAAAAGAATTTAATATGACAATTCCATCTGAGAAAACTAAAACAATAGTAGTCAGCAAAGGACCAACCAGATGTAAATAGAAATTGATGGCATCAGTATTGAACAAGTAATGGAAATAAACTACATGGGAAACACTCTGTCCAGCTACAAAGACCTGGACAAAGAAGTGAGAGATCAAGTACAAAAAGCCAATAGACTGGCAGGATGCCTTAATAACACTATATGGCAAAACAGACACATTAACAGTGAGATGAAGTCAAGAATTTATAAAGCCAGTGTAAGATAATGTTAATGACATATGCCTCGGAAACAAGACCCGATACAGCCACAATGCAAAGGCTACTGGAAACGGCAGAGATAAGAGTACTGGAAAGAATTACAGGAAATACGCTGAGAGATCGAAAGAGAAGTAAAGACATTAGAAGAAAATGTAACGTACAGTTTATAAATGAATGGACACAAAATAGAAAAAAAGAATGGAATAACCACATAAGCAGAATGAAGGAGACCCGCAAGAGATAACTCAACAATCAGCAAAAGAAATATCGGACGACCGCGCAAAAGATTGAGTGACAACCTTCCATAGAGGTATTAATCCGCCAATGAACAAGCAGAATTGCTTATAAAGAGGTAGAAGAAGAAGAAATGTGATGTTGGCATTTGTTTGAAGTGTAACGTCTCATTTCATACAAACTCTCGTTAAGGTCCACATAAGATCCTAGCGTTACATATATGTAACATCGTTTTTTTTTTGCAGTGTAAAAAGTTTTTTTAAAAAGTACTATTTTTTATACGGTATTACTACAAAAAAATTACGACCATTATGGGTTGAAAAAAGGCTGTCACAAAACATGTCCGCAGCGAATTCTACAGTTCTTTGGTCACTTGGTTTGCAGAAGTGACTATAATATATATATATATATATATATATATATATATATATATATATATATATATATATATATATTTATATATATATAGAGAGAGAGAGAGAGAGAGAGAGAGGAGAGAGAGAGAGAGAGAGAGAGAGAAAAGAGAGAGAGAGAGAGAAAGAGAGAGAGAGAGAGAAAGAGAGAGAGAGAGAAAGAGAGAGAGAGAGAGAAAGAGAGAGAGAGAGAGAGAGAGAGAGAGAGAGAGAGAGAGAGAGAGATAGAGAGTTTCTGGAAATGTTTTGGAGAGAACACCAAGAGGACGGTCACGAATCAGGTGATCCTACCAAATTCAGAATTCAGCGTGACATTTATTCTACGAAACCCTTAGACCCTTAGAGCAGCTGAAGATGGTAAAAATTATGACCATTGGTCAGAAGATGGTGACCAATGGTCAAAATTTGTAAGGAGTATTGGAAATAATGACGATTCTCAGTAATGGGGAAATGACAAGAGAGTCACAGCTCAGTGTACTACACAGTCGAACGCTTTTTGAAGTTCAGCAAGCCCTATAATTAGTGATGTTATATATTCATTATCCTTTTCCATTATTTTTATTGTTAGAAAATGATCCGCACTATTAAATACTGTATAAAAACAATTTTTCTTCTCGATTGGTAACCAGTAAGTAGAGCATTATAGATCAAATCAAGCAACACCCTGTATAAACTAATCTTAGAAACCCCACGCGGAAATATTGTTTCAATACCATTTTGCTTACATTATTTGCAACGGTCCTACGTATTTTTTAATTAATAAAACTGTCATTTTGCCTATTTCGTATGATTAACTGTTTCTATTCTAGTTTTCATAATCGTTACGTTCTCAGTCCACATTAGAAAATAAATATTACCCAATTAAAATTGTTAGAATATCTGTTCTAGTTTTTGTAATAATGATATATTCCAAATTCCAAACCGGTGCGTTGTAATAACTACGATATATGTTGCAAATATAACGAGAAAATATTATATATTCAGAATATCAGGTATATAGAAACGCGAAGAAGATTTACAATACCGATTTTTAATAACTTTGACATTTTCAAAAAAGATATAAATGTCAATTTTATGGAAGAATGATGACAATATAAAAAGTGGACTCATTTTTTTATGTGAACAGGTTCTGTAAGCATTTAGTCGTCGTGTCATCAAAAATAGTTTTTTTATTAGTGCATATCTCAATTCTCGAATTTTAAACTTATAGTAAATCAGGCCAATCAGGTATGTCACAAATAAATAAAAACACTAACACAACTTACAAATATGTGAGGCCGGGCAAACGCTGTGGCGTAGTGTGACGTGAGATAACGCAGTGTAAAATAAGCTACCAGTCAAAGCTTGAGTCAAAGACCTTTATACAGTGATGAGTGCCTTAAGGACCGGCAAAATAACGGAAAAGATAGAAAACATAATACGTTGTGAAATAAAAAGAGATGAAAGTAGTAGAGGTGGGAAATTATCGATAGAAACCTCTAATTTACATTACATTACATTACGACTATCGATAGTTTCCCACCTTTAGACGTTAGCTTATGAGCTAGTTGACTTCAGTCATAATATTACAAGTATGACGTCGAACATTAACATTTTTTAAATTTCGCATAAAGTAAAAACTAATTGAAGGCAATAAAGTAAATGTAAGTAAACAGTTTAATTAGTAGTAATTTGATAAATACAGAATAATAAGCTATGATAATTCTATATTGAGAAGAGTGTATGCGACGTCTCAAATCACAGTTTATTATTGATCAATACTTTAATTTTGGATAAAAACATACTCGTACTTGAACTGTTTTTACTTACATTACGTGATACGTATTACTATAACTAAAGTCAACCAGCTCATAAGCTAACGTCTAAAGGTGGGAAACTTTCGATAGATCTAATGTAATGTAAAGTAAATTATAGGTTTATATCGATAATTTCTCACCTCTACTACTTGCATCTCTTTTTATTCCACAACGTATTATGTTTTCTATCTTTTGCGTTATTTTGCCGGTTCTTAAGGCACTCATCCCTGTATACCGAACTGCTTTAATTAGCTTTTCTTTGGCAGTTCTTCTGGTATACAAGGACAAAAAATCACGATGTTTTTGTATTTCAATCAGTTCTTTAGTTATCGCTGTATCACGGCGTAAAATTGCTGCATTACCTCACGCTGTGTCCGAACAGTTGCTGTCTGGTTGCAGTGATTGTCCATTGAGTACATAAATCTGTGGTGAATCATCCTGTGCTATCTTACTTAACTGCCTCTCAACGTTTGATCGGCCTAAAATACCGACATTCACTTAAGCAAAATATTACAAGCGAGGCAACCGGACTGAACAAACATTTTCTAAAAAAACGCTTTTGGCTAGGACTGCTCGCTGTTGTGTTTCGATCGGTATGACTATAAGTAAGTATTCTTCTTTTATCGAAAGTTGGCAAGTTTTGAAGTTTATTTTTCTTGGTCGCTATTTTAAAAACTGGATAAATATTCTGTAGATCTAGACAATACTCAAAAGTAGAGTTTTGGTTAAGGAATGGTACCAGATAAAGCCGAAAAGACTGTCACCAGGTTATTTATAAACGCGTTTTCATTGAACATCTCTAGTATGCAACCAGTAACTTCTTTGATTACGGAACATTGCCACAAATAAAACGACAAGAAGCAAAATAGATTATGTACTCATATAAAAATCACGCCACGAATATGAGAAATTTGGGAAGGTATAGACAAGAAGACGTAAACAGATACTTTGTATTACAATAACAAGAAAATACACATTACAACAATCAAAACCAATCAGAAACCGACAATTGGTTTTAGCAGACATCGAATAAAAGTTTAAACTAAAGCAAAATCATAAAAGGAGAACATAAAAGAAGAATTGAAACTACTACAGATAACGGTGCAGAAAAATAGACATGTTGCATGAAACAAACAAATGGTGCAAGAAATAAACAGAGTCCCACATTTTTCCTCAGAGTCTTCACGGACCCTGAAATCAAGTTCGCTGATGCACCCTTGAGGGGTATCAGGATCAACGGGAAAGGTTAAATTGCGAGATTCCTAGATCGAACAATATGAACCTCGTTTGTTAAAAGTACTGCTCGAGATGTTGCAAAAGTGGACATCTCAACACCCAATGCGTTCAAAAGAATATCATTTGTCCCAGCTATGGAGAACTCCAAAATTCACTACAGATATGAATTGGCTGATTCGCTTCATGTCTTAAATTCCTTTTAACGTCTTCCTTGACAAAAGAAATGACGTTGACCATATATATAACTATATCTTATTATACCTCTTGTACAGATACCTATCTTCAGCTATATCGACGTCGACGTACAACATAATCAACGTAAATGTCCTCGATATTCTCCTTAAGAGTCGCTAATTTCACAGACAAAAAACAGGAGGAGATAGGTTTTCTGTGGTTTTCCAATCTTATTGCACAATGATACTTGTCTTAGGTGAGCATCTAGGCATAGCTAACCGCCACGCGTTTACTGACGAAAGTCCAACAATTCTGGAAGAAATCGTTTGTGATACAAGGAGCTTGTGGTTAGGTGACAGATTTGGTTTCCAAAAGAACAACTTACACAACGAAACAAAAGACAACAGAACATCTACGAAACGCAATCCTATTCCCAGAAGGAAAAGCCACACCTTAAAAGAGCATGGAGCCTAGACGAGGTTTTTAACTGTATAGTATCGATATAGCATCGAGTAAAATAATGATATGATGAGGAATAGTTGACAAGAATAAGGCAAAATTAACATCATTAAACATCCAATGAAATAAAAAACAAGTTTAAATAAAAGGAATAATATTAGAAAAATAATTAAATAAAGAGCAGAAGAGGGATAAGAATATCAAGATTACCCGGTAATTTAGGTAGAAAATTAGCACTGGACATTTTCATACAGTACCAAATTGTAATTAGATGATTTTCCCAGTGTTATATTTTTTAAACAGATTCATGGATGCCCCAGAATAATCTGGATGCCACCAGGGAGGTGAACCTGTATATCTGTAAACATACTATCAACCAATATACAATATATTCTTCGTTCAAGTATTGTTGAGAGCACGAAATATGCCCCAAACTCATAAAACGGTCGTAAATCATAGGCGTTCCTAAGGTGTTTATTCATTAAATAATAATATAATGTTTTAATACTGTTATAATATATAATATTGATAATATTTTAATACTAATATATTTAGCAAAAAAACAATTAAAACTTTCACGACTAATGTTGGTTATTATATTATATTAATAAAAATAAGAATTTAACCATTAACAATTTTGTAAATAAGAATACCTTATCTCTTTGGATATTTCAATACTAATCTTCGCGTTTAATCACTTTACTAGAAAACCTGGAATTCATATCCGAAGGTACTATTCGTTGCAAGATAATTAAGATGGAATTCCCCAGATTTTTAATAATATAATTATATTCGAAACTTAACTTGAAAGGGTGAAGTTATTACGAACGAAAACAATTTTTTTTTAATTACGGCAGTAATTAGCGTCTCGAATATTTCTTTTGCGAATTATATGCAGTGCATGAGTGATTTTTTATTCCATATACCTACGAACATATACGTACCTTTCGCTCGTGCTCGTTTTGCTGGATTGTTTGTGATGGCTTCATCAAGTTTTACACCGGTACTGTTGCGTACAGTTAGTAAGTGTGTCTATTCGCCAAGAGAGAAGACTATTGTTCTGAATGTTCACGATGCTCTGGTTTCTCAGAATCTCACAAACACTGTTCGCAACATAGTCGAAAGTTGTGCCAACATGACTGGCGTAGGAGAGTCAACTTTATATAGGTTCCTATCAGAAAGAAAAAAACACGGTATAGCTAACCCAAACACAAACGAACACTTAAAGAGAGGGAAAAAGCCTATTGAAATTGATGAATTTGCCAAAAATGGTATTCGAAGGAAAATTCATGGATTTTTTTCAAAAAAGAAATACCAAACCTAAACAAAATTTTACAAGAAGTTAGAGACGACCCGGATTTGCCTCATATCGGACGAACTAAATTGTGGCAAGTTTTAAAAGAATTAAATTTCTGGTGGGAGAAATCAGACCGAAAATCACTTTTGATTGACCGGGAGGAGAAGATGATGTTGGAGAAGAAATTATCTAAGATCATACGAAAATTCCGGGCTAAAGAAAGGCCCATCTTCTACCAGGATAAAACGTGGGTAAACTCAGGTCATACTCTAAAAAAAATTTGGTCAGATAAAAATATATTAAGCTCCAGGCAAGATTTATGGAAGGTTGGTCTACTGGTATCTCCCCACCTTCTGGTAAAGGCAGTAGATTAATAATTTCTCACATTGGCAGTGAAAAAGGATTTGTTAAGCATGGTTTGTTGGAATTTCATTCCAAAAGCACAAAAGACTATCACGAGGAGATGACAGCTGATGTTTTCGAAGAGTATTTTGAGCAAATGATTGAACACATACCACCAAATTCAATTATAGTATTAGATAATGCACCTTATCATTCACGACTAGCAGAAAGACTTCTAACGAATGCTTGGAAAAAACAGGATATTCTTGACTGGCTGCGGAATAAGTATCTGCCTTACGAAGATGGAATGGTAAAAGCAGAACTTTTAAAAATTGCCCGGCAACACAAATCTAAGTTCAAGAAATACGTAGTTGACAAAATGGCGGAAAGGCGAAACATCACAGTCTTTAGACTTCCACTCTACCACTGCGAAATAAATCCAATTGAACTCATTTGAGCACAAATGAAAAGTTATGTGGCTAGAAAAAATACGTCATATAAAATACAAGTTGCACGTGAATTGTTATACGAGTCTTTATAACATATTACAAAACAAAACTGGAAAGATGCAGTAAGGCATGTAATAGAAGAAGAACAAAAAATGTGGGATCTTGATAGCATAATTGATGCGACCGTAGAGATTATTAACCTAATTATTAACCCTCAAGACGACTCTTATTCCGAAGTTGATCCTATTTATTTTGAATTTGAATAGTTTTCTAATCGTAATTATATAAGGTAAGTAATAGTAGTTGTAATCGTAAAGTAGTAAAGGGAAAAGGCGCAAAATGTCGCCTGTCAAAATGTTCAATGTGTTTTAAATGTATCCATTTTTTTTTCAAATCCTGAGAAAACTAAAAAGCATTTTTGAAAAATTTAAAACCAGAATGAAATATTTTTTAGAATAAATAAAAAGTTTCTTTTGCATGCAATATTTTCAATTAAAAATTATACTATATTTTCTCTTTTATTTTCACCCCTGTTACGTAACATATTAAAATAAACACTGTAGAAGTTTTCAGAGACTTTCTGCCCTGAGTAATAATGTAATCTTTCATTCTGCGTTTAAATTTTTCAAAAATATTTATTAGTTTTCTCCGGATTCTAAAATAATGGATACATTTAAAACACATTGGAAATTTTGCCAGGCGACATTTGGCGCCTTTTTCCTTAATTAAATAAATGTATCTTTTACAAATGGCAAGAAACTTTTTATTTTTGAATAAAATAAATAAGTTTTATTAAAAAATACAATTTACATAAGTACAATTTAAAAAATATATTTATTTAGTTCAAATAAATGTTTCAATCATTTACTCTACGACACTGGTCGTTCATATCTAACCATTCAAAATACCCCCGTAATAGGATTATAAGGTATTGTATTCCTTCAGATATAAGGTGGGTTAGTCGAAAACGTCTTAAACCGTCAGTTTTAGGTTGGTTTTTACTATTATATCGTATTACTTATCCTCTCTGTATTTCAGTTTTCTAATTAGGGTTAAACTTGTAGTGAGCTACCAACAAATTGTGAACCGGGTATAGAACTATAGATGTATAGGTATGTACTTTCTTTCGGACACCCTTGCTCCCCGCTTAGTAAGTACTTCCAATCGTTTAACAACAAAGGAAAATGAAAGACAATTATTTAACCCTCTATCTTATTGAATCATTATCAGTGAGTTTTTAAAAAATTTAAGTACTTTCATTTCGAAATCAAGAGCTCAATACGAGTACTTGTTCCGTTTACATGAATGCACTGAATTTTGCGATTAATAATTTTACTACAAATACCTCTAATTTTGGCGGATAACGCAATAATTTCTAAGAAACCTCCCAAGATCAAAATATATAACGAAAGTGAACTTCTTGCCTTGAAACATCGAATAATTCATTTCAAATGATGAATAACAACAATGAGTGGAGTCCACGCCTTTCGTTTGACGACCTTCACCTGGTGATTCACTTATGCCATGCTCGGAATATAGGTATTCATGCCTACATAGCACCACCAAGTACCGTTCGGACCAGTTCACCATAACATACAAGGTATGGACGAAGTGCAATTGTTATGTATGTTTAATGGAGTAATTTCAGATTATATAATGACCATAACATGCACTTTTAATGTGTGAATTTGATTAAGAACTGGTTTTTCCACATGTGGGATCATGAATAAGCAATATATAGATCGATTCATATTAAAATGAAGCATTTTTCTTGTCTATGAATAGAAAACCGTTATAATTACCATTTGTATAGGAGAAGTTTTATTTAGTTACCTTTTTTAATAATATTTATTTATTTATAATTTAAAATTATATTACGTTAAAGCATTTTAAAGTTCTACTATTTTCTAAACCTTAACCATAATTTCTCTTATTTCAGTTACAGTTTTCTTTTGCCTTATAGTGCTCTTTTCTACATTGCTTTGTTCATCATTTTGACACTTTTTCTTGCCTTACCCATGGTTTTTAGTCCTGTTTTATATTCAAGTTTTTCTTAGTGATTTTCCTACATTGTCACTCCTAATTTTTTTAGGGGTCTTTCGATTTCTGCTTTTTGGACTTTGTATCATCAGTGGTATTTAAAGTATAGGGGAGCATGGGGCACAATGAAATACAAATTTGTTTTTTAATTTTCCTGCTTTTGCATGTAGGTATATCAGTTTGAAATGTGTTTTAAAAGATGCCCTTTGGTACTAGGAACATTCTTATAGTAGCATCAAAAACCTTATTATTAACTATTTTGAGTAATAATCAATTCAAGTTTAAAAAAAAAATGTTTCATTGTGCCCCACCACTGGGGCACAATGTAACATACATATAGTGGTACATGCTATAGTTTTATTCCAATAATAAAAAAATAATATAAAATCAAAGGAAAAATAATTCAAACGTTGAATATAGTAGTTAGCCAATATTTAAATTAGTGAAGTCGATTCCGAAAGAAATAAATTGTTTTTGGCGTTGGGTTGATCCCGCAAAAACCAGGTTCTCCTAAATCCTCTTAATGCTATTCTCAGCGACTATTGATACATCTGGAACTGGTGGCTCTACAAAGGTGTTATGTCCTTTTTTTCTGAAAAACTTCACTTCGAAATATCCGCTCGTATTCTTTTCTTTCATAACAAATTCAAAGTAGAACTTACTATTACGGCTGTTTAACTTATATTCCACCAGTATATAATCATTTTTAATGGGTGACCTATCCAGATCTATGAAATTGATTGGTCTTCATTAAGAATGAAAATGTCTTCAATGGCGTCCAAGTCGTCATCAGTCTCAATATAATTAACTACATCTTCTTCTTCAGATGAAGACTGAACCTTTTCAATTTTTTTTGATTTTTTTCTAGTGTCCTTATTAAAATGTGTTATTTTCCGTTTGACCATTTCTCTTTTGACTATTGATACCGTTGTTTTATTGGCAATTGCAGTCTGGAGTACTGGTTGCTATCATACTTTTTCCTCTAACTCGACCGTTTCTATTGTTTTTCCTACTTCCTGCCTTGCGAAATCCTCTAAAATCTTCAGGTCCGCATAAGGTAATTTTTACATTACGATGGTAGTAGAAGTATTGGTATTGAGAGTTGGTATTGAAAGTTGAGGAGTTGGGAAAAGCAGCAGTGATGTTTGATGGAGTCATTCTTCTCTCTTGAGCAATCTTTACAAAACCAGCAACATTATAAATATTTGCTGTTTGTTCAGGATGCCGCATCATCCAAGTTTCTATTGCAGCATTGTAATACGTTTTGAATGGCTTAAACAGTCCAACGTGTAACGGTTGCAATTTATTAGTAGAAAAGTTAACATAGTCACTTCATTTTCTTTGCACAAATTAAGTGCCTCCAATGATAAATGACTTTCGTGATTATCGCATAATATCAGAGTGAGCGATTGCATGCTGTTTGTTGAGTTATAGATGAAATGTTTAATAACTTCAACAAATAATACAGAAGTCATCCTGCCTGATGGATTTGCCAAAAAAGAGTACCAGTGGGGGCTTCCTGCACCATGTGGGGCTTAAAGTGTATCTTGTAAAAAACTGCTTATTGTTTGTTTTTTTTTAGGTTAAAATATTTCATTTCTTAATGACTGGTAATAAAGTTTGTCAATAAACGTTCCTTTTTTGCTAATTTGAACAAATACGGCAAAAAATAATAGTTTAGACATTTTTTTTGTTAATTTATGTTTTTGTTAAAGATATGTCAGTTAAATAGAATAACAAATAAAATATCTATTAATTAACTAAAATCAATATACATACAATATTATTACCAAACTTATAATAAAATAATTCATTTTCCAGGAAACATCACAAATTTTTTATTTGTTTCAAATATAAACTCTTTTTTTTTAATTTTCTCAAAACTTCATTCTTGTGACTTACATCCTTTCATAAATACGCGATTCATTTGTGGTTTTGCGAATTATGCTCCTATTCGTGGTTTCGAACACTACGTAAGTCTGCAATTTCTCAACGTTTATTATAACTGACAATTTAAACATTATTGTATATAAACTAAGTCAGGAATACAATTTGACAATTAAAAACTGTTTTATTAAAAGGTAAAAACACATAAATTTTTCGGAATGTTGACATACGTTGCGTAGTATTCAAGCTAATATCCTATTGTCTACATAACTCGTAACCACCTTTCCGTAGCAGTTTAATTATTTAAATAACGCTATTAATTATTATTATTAACTTCTTACCGCAATGGATATAATGTCGAGAAAATGGAAAATAACGAAACACCGTGCGTACAACATATTTCTCAGTCTCACACTTTTCTTCTACGAGAATTGTGATTATTATCCTATAGACCAGTCAGTCTGCATATTATTAGATGTATCGTGTATTATACTATAAATACATTAATTTTTCATATTTTCCATCACGTCATCAACACAGTTTAACCGTTTAAAAATACTTAAGAAATTATTTTGGCCTGTGGCGGCTCTCATAAATTTATTTAAGGATATGCTCCTTTTTCATCCCTGTCACAGTGGTTTAATGAATAAGAGAATTGAAACAAAAGCAGTCAACTTCAGTTATCCTACACGAATTACTAAAACAAGTTTTGATTTCTCACCCCTTGATGCACGTTCTACAATAATTATTAATGCAGGACTCTCTGACCATGAAGCATATACCAAGTTTAACACTCTTAACAATTAATCCTCGAAAATCCAACGTTTAGGTAGGATTTTTTCCGCTCAGAACTTTCATAAATTCCAAAATTTGTGTTTGACTTCTGGGTGGTACTTTCTCTCTGTGGACATGGACTATAATTTCAGTAATTTTTTAGATAAGCTTGTCTGTATTTTTAATAAGGCATTTCCTTTAATTACAATTAAGTCAAAACATCACAAACCCTGGACTACCAAAGGTATCCGCATATCAGCCAAGAATATGCGGTCACTACTGTACATCAAGAAATTTACTACCAATGTCTTTGTTACTGAATATATCTTTAAGTACAGAGTAACCTATCTAATACTTATCAAAACAGCTAAAAAAATGTACTATGAAAATCGTCTGGGAAGCTCTAAAAATGTTGCAAGGGAAACTTGGTCCATAATAAACGATCTTCGAAACAAAACTAACACAGCTCAAACATTTTCTCTTCCAAACCCTGAAAATCTAAATGAATACTTCATTAATGTAAGTAAAAATATAACATCAGCTATTTTTCCATCACAAGATCCTATTTCCTATCTCCCCAATTCAAAAAAGATTTCGAATTCATTCTTTATAAGACCAGTTGATAAATCTGAACTGATGCAAACAATCAGTAGTATCAAAAGCAAATCTTCCTCTAGTACTGATGACTATCCATAAAAATTTTCTTAAATATTCCAAATAATGTGTTGGAAGTCCTGGTCTCACTAATTAACGATTTCTTTGAAAAAGGTATATTTCCAGAGTGCCTAAAGACAGCCATTATTATTCCTTTCCATAAGGGTGGTGAAAAATCTAATGTCTGCAACTATAGACCTATTGTCTTACTACCAGTCCTATCCAAAATTATTGAGAGACATAAAAGCCCGACTTATACCTTTCTCGTTGAAAACAACATTTTATCATTAAGTCAGTTCGGCTTTTTATCTAATAAATGTACCAGCGATGCTATGTTTTCTCTACTAAATAAGGTCTATCAAGCACTAAACAATAATCTTTATACTGCCACTGTTTTTTGTGACTATGCCAAAGCTTTTCATTGTGTAAATCACGACATTTTGATAAAAAAACTAAATTTCTACGGAATTCGAGGTATTTCTTGGAATTGGTTCCAATCTTACTTGCGGAATAGGAAACAACTAGTTAGAGCAAATGATACTGACTCTAATCACAAAAGAATCGTATATGGAGTACCACAAGGTTCAGTACTGGGTCCTCTACTTTTCCTTATCTTTATAAATTACATCAATAATTTAAAAATCGATGGAAAAATTTTCCTTTTTGCTGATTCCCAGTATTACCTGGAGGAATTATAATGTTACAACTGTTCATGAAATTACAATTACATGTATACGATTACATATATAGGCAAAATATCAACAAAAATAGCCAAACACATAAAAAAGAAAGGAATTACACCAGCTTTCAGAACAAATAACAACTTAGACAAATATATTAAAAACAACAAGAGCCAAAATAAAAAGCACTTACACAGTGGTGTATACAAACTTAAATGTGGCGACTGCATAAAAACTTACATCGGTCAAACTGGTAGAAATTTTAATAAACGAATAGCAGAACATAAAAGGGCTTTCAATAATAGAAAAACAGATTCTACATAAGCACTTCACCTTCTAGATCATAATCATTCTTTTAATGACGAATTTCAAATTCTTCACATTCAAAATAAAGGCCTTAAGCTATCCTTGTTAGACTCTATGGAAACTAACAAATTAAAAAACACAGATATGATTCTGAATGATCAACTTGAGACAAACCCCTCCTCAATCTATTTCATTAAAGACTATAAAGTGTAAACGCATGCCAAAAATAGATCACTTAAGAAAGGCAATCAGCCGAAACAGCTGCAGTGTTAATATTTTATAATAAATGTCGTGGAAGTTTTGAAAACAAAGTTTTCAGTGTTTATTGTTACAGATTATATATTTTATTATGTTTTATTTTGTGATATTAACGATTTATGTAATTTTAGTAAATTTTAAATGTTTTTTTGACTTTTTGTAAGCTTGGTCCATAAAATTGTACAATTTTCAGTGACAATCATGCATATTTCTATTTTATAAATCGCGAATAAGCCTGTAAGAGTTAAAGAAGTCAAATAAAAGCAAAAAAGAAAAATTTTGAATCATCTAAAGCTTTCATTTACAATTTTTAATGCATAATTTAATGCATGCATTGTGAACACATATTCAAAATCTGGTTTAATTTTAAATAAAACAAGAACACGGTTAACAAGAAAAGTAGAAAAACTTATGTTTTTAAATGTCAATTTAGACGATTCGCGATTTAATAATGTGTAATGTTAATGTAAGTACTATTTGTATTGTTTAATTTATTTCTCATTCAAATATATCCTTCGTTAGTTTCTTTCAATATAATGGCCAATATGTATGTTTGTGTACTCGCTTATTTGAAACTACTGGTAAACAATTAACTAGTTACAGTTTACGAAAAACGGTTCCGATAAAAATGTTAACGACCCACCTCTAGTTTCTTAGGATCGGAAAAAGAGATATGTAAAATATCTCTGATCGGAACTTATCGGAACTAATCGTCTCACTAATGGGCAATAAGCGTCAATAAAAAATATGGAGGGGGACCAAGGGGAAATAAGATTGTTATCTTTGTCTATTCGCTGAAAATATGATTTTATATCTGTGTTAGATATCCTGTTAAATTTTACCATACCGGCCATAAACTTTTACCTACACTGTATATATATATATATATATATATATATATATATATATATATATATATATATATATATATATACAAACTTAAACTTCTTTTTGATTATATGAAAGTAGAAATGCCGTCCCAGTCAACCGATTAAACACAAAACTAGTTGAAATTAGACCTTCCATACCCACCGTTTTCACCCTATTTGTCGTTGATATCCTATATCAATTTGCTAGTAACTAAATGCTACCCATGTACAGCACAAAAGTCCGCAGTCACCGATCTACGAACTCTCACTGGTCCGTATATGCTGAAATAAAAAGAGAAAGGACTAGAACTCATTGTCTTGCCGTCCGTGTCGAGAGTATCGCATTTCTTGCTCCGGTTTAATCACAAATTGCCGTTCTAAAGGACACATACACACGCTACTGATCTGATACGGTCATTAAGACTTTTTAATATGCATCAAAAAATGTTATCTGTTTGTTAATCTGTTATGCAATGTAGCTGTGTTTGCGTTTTTAGTGAATCAACCAGAGATTGACATTACACGGTGTTATTGTCAGAGATATGTTTATAGTGGACGACTCAAGTCGAAAAGAAAGAAATGATAATCTTCATGTGGCATGTGGCTATCTTGATGTTTATCCTCGGTCATATAAATCCAGGACTACAATCTGTTGTGTAATAAAGAAAACCGAAACCAAACTTTTTTCACATATTTTGTTCTGAGATGATCAATAGCACTTTTAATAGAGATGATGCACATTAATATTTCTTTATTAGTGAAAATCATCTTGTTACAAAATAATGAAAATTCAAAATAAACATCACAAAAGTTTCTGCATAGATGTGTGGATAAATATTTTTGGCGATATCCGTCTTTTGGCAGTAGAATGGCTCAACTGTTGAATCTTTACATCGAATTGTTACAAAATCAGCTAGCAAATTTCTTAGATATCACTTTTAATATTCAGCAGAACTTGTGTAGGTACTGTAGATACAATTTTTTTGCTTTTGTTCATTGTATCTTTATTACTTATTTTTTATGCCAACTTATTGATTGATAACGATCTTGGAACAACAGCTTTTTTCTGTTTTTTAAAGTACCGCCTTCTTGTAAACCTTCTCGGTACTCCTTGATGATAACTTGCAAAAGATGGTATTTTGTCCCTATCTTTGCTTGGCCAATTTACTATTATTTTCGGGTCCTTAAACCAAAACCTAGGATATAAGGCTTTAATCAACATAAATTGTACACATAATGTTAACAAAAACAATAGAAATTAATATGGCAGTGACAGTGACTTCTGTCAAACACTGACAGCAAAAAGTTGCCTACAATATTCAAAGTCTACAGCCAAAGCAATACCAAGGAGGTTAATATCATCAGTTCTGTTTTATTTTAAAGTCTTCGTAAGACTTATTCCGTTATTCCAACATTCATTTGCATTAAATTTTTATGTACGATTGCCAATTTTTATTTTTCATAGTATATTATAGTTGTCAATGGTTTTCACAACACGTGTATTTTTTATTGTTGAATGAAAAATTCAAATTAATTTTTCTCTAAAATGGTGTGCTCTAGACATTTCATACATACTTTTTTTTAACTTTTGAGTTTTAAATATTATGTATAATGAATGGTATAAGTCAAAAGAAAAAAAAGTCAAACTTTTCAAATTATTCGTTCATGAGTTAAATTAAAAAACCTAGGGTACATTTGGTTAAATAGATGTACAAAATATTATTACCTGTAACCTTATCAGACCATCTTCTTCTTCTTCTTCCTTTGCCCTATCCGTTTCGGACGTTGGCTATTAACAAGGCTATTTTGACTTTGTTACGGCACCTCTGAACAGTTCAGTCGATGTTAGTCCGAACCATTGTCGCAGGTTATGGCGTCTTCTTCCCGGTCCTCTCCTACTGTCGATTTTTCCTTGGACTATTAACTGTAGCAGCCGGTACTTAGTATGCCTCATGACATGTCCGAAGTACTCAAGCTTCCGTTTCTTTACGGTGAAGATTATTTCTTTGCTTTTGCCTATTCTCTGCATTACTTCCACGTTAGTGATGTGGTCTGTCCAGGATATCCGAAGAATACGGCGATATATCCACAGCTCAAAGGATTCTAGTTTCTTCAGGGTGGCTTCCGTTGTGGTCCATGCCTCTGCTCCATAGAACAAGACCGGGAAGACATAACACTTGACCAGTCTTAATTTTAGTTCCATTGAGATTTTGCTTGTGAACCACTTTTTCATATTGTTGAACGCGTTTCGCGCTTTTTCAATTCGTGATCTTATTTCTGTTGACTGGTCCCATTTTGTGTTGACTGTGGTTCCAAGGTATGTGTATGTCTCCACTTGTTCTATTTTTCGGTTGTTTAATGTCAGTTGCATCGGAGGTTGTTGTGTTCTGCTGATGAGCATGCATTTAGTTTTGGTTGTATTAAGTTCTAAACCATATTCTTGACTTGCTGTGTGTATGCTTTGCATGAGTCTTTGAAGCTCGTTGCAGTCATTTGCGATAATAACTGTGTCGTCAGCATATCTAATATTATTGATTACCTCTCCGTTTACTTTGGTACCCTCCGAAACTTCTCCCAGTGCTTCTCTGAAGATTTGTTCAGAGTATATATTGAACAGGAGCGGCGAGAGGACGCATCCCTGTCGTACACCCTTTTTAATATCTATGAGACCATCACGTTATTAAAAAATTTAATGAACCCCTGTTAGGCGCGTTTGCATGGTCACTTTTTTCATGTGATGGTGCATGTAGTACTACTGTATGCACTAAGAGAGTGATTGTCAAACTTTTTTGGTGGCGGAACCCTTTTGAAAAACTAAATTTTTAACGGAACCCTTAACCCTAAAGTCCTAAGCTAAAAGCAAAACCAGTTATATGTGTATTGTTTATTAATAATTGAGAATTGCAACTCTCAACGTCGGAAGCATAACAGGTAAAGAAAGAGAACTCGCTGATTTTATGCGGAGAAGAAGTATTGGTGAACTTTGTGTGCACGAAACTCGTTGTAAAGGTAATAAATCGAGAGATTTTGGAGATCGATGCAAATTAATCTATATAGTAGTTCGAATAGCTACGGCAGAAATGAAATAGGTATTATTTTGAACAACGAGTGAAAGGAACATCTTGTAAGGGTAACCAGAAGAAGTGATAGAATAATAAGTGTCCAACTGAATACTGTCAATACCAACGCGAACATCATATGTGCCTACACCCTATAGCTAGGTTGCGAAGAACAGCAAAAGAAAGAATTTTGAAGTGCCCTTGATTGTGGAATGCTTGAGATTACTGTAGATGAAAAGTGTTTTGTTGGAGGTAATTTGAATGGACATACTGGTATAGAAAGAGCGGGAATAGAAAGAATTCACGGAGCTTTGGGGATGGGAGTAAGAAATGATGAAGGAAATAATATTAGTGTTATTGGCTTTGCAGTGTCATGAGGTTTGGCTATCATTAATACGTTCTTTATAAAGACTGAAGACCAGTATGTTACCTATAGTAGCGGGAGAAGGGAAAGTCAGATATATTCTGTGCTGTGTAGAAGATATGTATGAAGAACCTCTAAAAGAGGTTACCAACTCTAAAGTAATAAGGGGTGAATGTGTAGTTAGTCAATACCGACTGGTGATAGTGAATACATAGACAAAGGTGAGGCGGAAAGGAGAGCGAGTAGGACACCAGAAAGTAAAGTAGTAGAAGATAAAGGATAACGATTTGGCAAGAGTCTTTAAGAGTAGAGTGCTGAAAGAGCTTGAGGATAAAGATAAGTTTAATGACTGGTGGAGAGCCAACAGTAAAGATGTAGCGCGAATGGGAGAGATAGTGCTAGAAAAAACATCTGATTAAGGGCTTCTTAGAAAAAAAAACTTGTGTGGTGGAACGATGAAGGGCAACAGAAGATTAGAGTGAAAAAAGAGGCTAGAAAGAGGTATAACAGGTTTAAAAGAGAGGAAGATAAAGATGGACCTACAAGTCCATCCTTATGACAAGATGATATCGTATTAGTAAAGGAGAGCAAAGATATGTTGAAGCAGAAGTTAAGGGGTTGGATAGGGGTTATTAAAGAGGGAGAATTTAAGATTAGAGTATATGTGGTTAGGAGATAGAGAAATAGTTAAGGACATATATTGTTTGGAGAAAGACTAGGAACAGGAAGAGTAGGATAAATTAAATACCTTTGCTCCTATGTAACAGAAAATGTGACACTAGATAGAGAAATTGCCCACAGGACACAGGCTGGTTGGTTTAACTGGAAGCGAATGAGCGAGGTACGAAAGATATACAAGAGTGTGGTGGGACCTACGTTGATGTACGGCGGTGAAGTGTGTGCTATAAAGAAGATTCAGGAAAACAAGATGGAGGTAGCTGAAATAAAAATGTTACTGTGGATGTTGGGTAAGACTAGAAGGGACGGGATCAGAGACTACTTGATAAGAGAAAGAGCCAAGGTGACTGCAGTCTCAAAAAGATTCAAGAATAAAGAGTGCATTGGTTTGGTCATGTCAAGCGAGAAATGGACGAAGAATGGAGAACTGGAAGAATCTAAGTGGGACGAAGGATAAAGCTGTTAGTTGATGAAAAGGGAGGTAGAGAAAAACCAAGGAGAAGATGGAAGGAATGTGTGGCAGAACACTTAAGAGAGAAAGGTTTAGGTGAAGAAGACACGATGAACAGAAATGAGTGGTGATGAAGATTAATGAACAGTCATACCTAAAAGGGAAAAGCTGAGGAAGAAGTTTATTAATAATCATACAAAAAAAGGTAAAAACAACTTACTGAATAAATAGTAAGTTAGTAAGCAAATGATAAAACTACGTTCATTTAATGGAAGACAAGAAATTGTTTTTTATTCCTCATCAATTGGTTAATGTAGACTACATTTTCTTTGGGTGTATAAAATATAGGTCGAAATCTATTGAACTATTCAGGAAAATTCTACAATTTAAATCGAAAACCTATATAATATAATGTACCTTCTGGTTTTAGACCGAAAAGACATTTACAATTGTTTGTTATACTTCGTTGAAATAGCGAAAATTCAATATTATAATGTAGCATTTGCATTTTCCTTGATATATATTTTGAAATCCCCTCGTATATGTATTAAATTAAAATCCCCTCATATATGTATTAAAATAACGAAGAATGTTTTCCATGTTTCTCTGTTCCTATTGTACGAGTTAAAGGTCAAATAGTATTTCGTTCTTTTTACGTGGCCGAGTAAAATAAACCATTTTTAGAGTTGTTTATATTTCGTTGGTATTTTCTTTGATCAAAACCGCTCGAAATATGCGTTTCAAATAAACATCCATTTAGATCGCTGAGCAGTTTTTGCCGGAAATATAATTGTTCACTCTCGGTAAGGCCGGCCGCTGTTAAAGGCGTGTTTAAAAATTTTGATAATTAATATTGTAGATCTTATGACAGCTAGTTTTATGTTGTGGTGACACAACAATAAATGTTTAATTTATTTCTCTGAACCATTTTGTCTTTTTATTCTAGAAAAGTCTCCGAACCATTTTTGTATTACTAATAATTATTTCAATAGTTACAACTAGTTGTTGTAATCGTTATAATTTGGCACCTCGAAGCGGCGTCCTTTTTAAATTGCTAGAGGTTTTTCTTATTGTTTTTATTTGCCCATTTGTCTAGGAGATTCATGTCAGTACCCCTTTGTTTCATTTTTGTAGTTGCCCCAATCCAACCCCATTGTCATTCAACTTATCCACGACCCAGCTCTCCAAACAAACCCTGAGTGCCATTCGCACAGTTTCGTTTATTTTGCTTACCCTATCTCCACCCCCAATAATTTCTGTCTCAAGATTTCAACCCCTGATAATCATACCCTATGTGGTAGGCAAAAAATATAACAATAGTACCTATCTTTATTTTACTCCTTAATGTTTATACCTCTACTGTCCGAGGTCTACCTTGTATTGTCAATTAAAATGCTCTGATTGATCCTTGAGCGGGAAGAGTGTTATTCATGTTAAATCCTTGTTTTTTAGTAATTTAATGATTCTGGCTGTGTATTAATCCTCCTTAGGCTAGGCCTCCACTTGCGATTTTTAGTCGCGGCGACAAAAAAATCGCTGTCGTAGAAAATCTAGAGGGTGCCTCCACTACGATTTATAAATCGCTGAATTACATCAGTTTTCTAATGGATGACATCGAAACTACTTGTGTAATCGCTCTTTTGCGTCGGGCGAGAACTAAACGATGAAAGCATCGTTATTGGATTCATTCCTTAACAAATCAAAGAGTTTTTAAACGACAGTTTTACATGTTTTTTGAACAATAGTACTGAAAATCAGAATCAATAGCACTCAAAATACCTTCAACATTTCCAGCATAGTCCTTGTTGTTTGACATTTCAAAAAAATT
Organism: Diabrotica undecimpunctata; assembly: GCF_040954645.1. NCBI lineage: Eukaryota > Metazoa > Arthropoda > Insecta > Coleoptera > Chrysomelidae > Diabrotica > Diabrotica undecimpunctata. The sequence goes on along the minus strand of NC_092803.1, from coordinate 22,628,428 downwards.
AAAAATTACATATTTTTGAAGACACACCAGGCTTAGCTGGCTTCAAAATCGCGACTAAGAAATCGTAAGTGGATGCATGTCTATGCTTGTCCGTCTAATTCATTGTGGTAGGCGATTATCGCGTCGCGGTAAAAATAGGACAGGTTGCGTTTTCTTAATCGCAGTGATTATTATTTAGTCGCAAATGGAGTGACTTGTATTTGAAATAATGTGTTCAATTTTTGTGACTAAACAATCGCGCGACTACAAATCGCAAATGGAGGGCTAACTTAATGCAAAAGAAAAACAGGATAATATCAGGTTTGAAAGAATTCTTTGAAAATTGATAATTGACTTACGTTATTTACTTTTAAAAAACATAACCTAACAACAACAACTTGTTGGTTATACATTTTGGCAGAATTTTTTAAAATACCCTTTTTAAACATGTAATCAATTGTTGTCCTAATGCCATATAAACATAATATTTAACTAAACATGCTACAAGAAAACAGTTTCAGAACCTCTTTAAAAAGCTATATATTTCATTCTTGTTATTTAATATACCATTTAAACGATCATTTGATGATTCCCAACCAAACAATAGAAAAATTAACAAATAGAAATTAAAGATTACAGTTAAAAACTATTCGATAACACTTTTTACACACCGTTTGATGTTCATTCATGTAAAAATGTTAACACGTTTTGTTTCTTATTCGGTATATATGTATATATGAGAAGGACAAAATCACAATAGTCCATTAAATCATAATTCTGGGTAAGTATGATTGTATCAGACGTGTCATAAGAGTTAATTGTTGGTGAACACTGAGATCGATATGGTTTTTTGTTCTATTATTGTTCGTGGGAATATACCATATATGATATAAACTTAAAACTTAAATTATAAACAGAAACCAGGTATTTTTTTATACGGATTTCCATTAATTTTTGGCTCTGTTCATATTTGTGATAGTCTGCAATTGATTGAAACACTGTATTGTAGGCACACTTCACATAATGCATGGCTATAGCGATCTTCCATGCTATATTTGCCAATAAAAATAAGTGTAATAATATTGCAGTTTTTGCATGTTTCTAATATATATACCTACGAAGAAACTTTTGACTAGCACTGTATATATAGATATACAATATATAGTTCACAAGGATACTTGTGGGAGAGTTATCGGTCACAATTTGGAGAAGACAAACAAAATGACCTTGATACTCCATCCTTTATTGAAGACGTTTCGTATATAAATCCATACACATCATCAGTTCATCAAAAATCAGTTAAATGAACTTACATACATAGACAAAGCTGCAAAGATTAACTTACAAAGATATGCAGCTCAAAAAATGGAACTGAAGTGTACGTTTAATTCAGAAACCATAAAATTAAACGTTCGGTTTTTTTCGAGAAAATCAGAGCTAAGTCAGTTTTTATATAAAATTTTAAGAGAACAAAAATGTGTAAAACATTGTGTAAACTTGTTTACTTTCATTTCTACGTAAAGAGTGCAAAATATGGTGTTTTTCAAGAGCAAACTGTAGATGTACTGTCGGAATAAAAGGTTATTCCTAACATCGTCCAATAGCTTCCAGCAATCTTGGATTTGTAGTTCACCTAACTCGCTATCGAAGAAATGTCTGGACTTTCAGTCAATCCTTGATCTTCCAGCCATCCTGCATGTTTGAAGGAATGTTTTAGTGTATTGCTCGTCACCTCGTCCCAGGATTTACTAATCATTAGGATGGCGTCAAGAATATTAGTTTAAGATCGCCATTGTTCTCAACCAATTCCATCAAAAGTCTTCTCTGTAATGGCTTTTCAGACTCTTGATGACACTTTGGTCAATGGGCTGAAGGACACTCGTTGTGTTTGCTGGCAGAAAACAAAGTTCAATGTTTTGAAGGTACACACACAGTATATAATGGGCAGGACAATTGGCTACAAGCAGAAGAATTTTTTCCCTTTAAGCTCGATATCCCACTCTCTTATCGCTTCTTCAAAAATTTCCAAAGTCATCCACGCACTCTTGTTTGCTTTATAGGTTACCGGTAGATTTTTTATGTTTTTAAAGCAACGTGGGTTTTTCGACTTCCCTATCACTAACAATGTCATGTTAGCGGCCACTAAAAATGTATAGTTCGTCCCAAACCCTTCTTTCAGTGCGTCATAGTTGATCCAATTCTCTCTAACATATTAAGCTAGAAGTGACAGAAAAACACGTGAGTCTGTGATTATTATACATAGAACTTAGAAAATTATTTATCGTAAAGCTAATTCTACTTACGGGTGTATAATTGGTTGGAGTTTAGAATACGCTAAAAAGATATCCAATCGATGATGCGCATAAATATAATTTGACGCAGAAGGTCTCGATCTCGACAGTCTTTCACAACGTCAACTGATAAAATAATTGTCATTCCAGGTTAGTATTATCAGACATTTTACAGTTAAAATTTAATTTTGTATTTATTGTCATAAAAATATTTTAAATATGCCGAGATATATCGAGAAAGAACAAAGACTAATATTAAAATTATTAAATTATTTTCAATTAGAAAAAGAGGGATTACGATCCTGCAACTGTCAAATTTAACTAAAATGACATGTAATAATTCTCGACATTCTTAAAATCCTATATTATGTCAAAATTAGTGACGCACTGAAAGAAGGGTTTGGGACAGACTGTAATGCGTTCCTTAGAGAGCTTTCCACCAACGCACTTTTTCGATTTAAATTTTAAAGTTCTGTTTGGTGTCATTTTAAAAAACAATCCAGTCGCACCTGTATTCAAAATGTTGTCTGATGCATATCGTGCCTTCAGTCCAGGACACACGTTTTCTAGCCAATCATCCATTACGTTTTTGTTAACATCGCGAGCCTCTCCGCTGATTTGTCCGTAGTTGATCTTGTGCCGCAGCTTCCACTTGCTCAGACAACCCTCAGATGCCTTAAAATTCTTAATTCCAAGCTCAGTTGCAAAAATCCCAAGCTTTTGTCCTGACCACAGGCCCAGAAAGTGGAATATGGTTCATACGCTGCTGCTTTAATCACTGAAGCCAAGCGAGATCTAAATCTTCGTGCTGAGATTTCCGCAACTTCTTCCTGCTACCGCCCTTCATCTCCACTTCAAGCCACTTTTTTCTGTCCTTCCATATCGTAGCCATAGTTGACTGAGACAGCCACGTACGGTAAACGTTACTTTTTACCTTTCTCTATTACTCGAGTTATAGTAATAATATTTCATTGGGTTTAATACATTTATTTAAACATACTTTTTAACAAAGTCTCCAAGAATCAACAATGTCCCAAAACCCATGTTCTAACAATGATCTTGACAAGTAGTGACAACTGACAAAGAGTCCCCATACATTGTGCCTAGAGCCCCGTGACCGTAATCATAACCTACTGATATGACATCTTTCCCCTTACATTTGATAGTCCTTAAAACGCACTGGAGGCCTTTTGATTCTAGCACTAGTTCTATTTTCAGCATTCATCTGGGAGGTTGAAGGTTCCTCTACTCCACAACTCTGATTCCCAGATGAGGAGTTTAATGATCTATCATTATGTGCGAAATCAGTATTCTTCTTAATTTCCGCTTTAACTAGGGAAGGCCTCAAGTGATAACTGTTTCGCCTGACCACTTCCCCATTTTCTTTCTGCACTAAATAAGATCTGGGTGCCTCATCTATTTTTTCCAGAATTTTACCTGGTCTCCATTCTCTACCCTCTCTGACACCTACATTCTCTCCTGGCACTATTTCTCTTCTTACCTTGGTGTTTCTATCATAATAATTTTTATATTCGTTTCTTTTTGCCTCTAGTTTCTCCCACTCTTCCTTCAGATTTACGTCTTTGTGCTTTTTATTTGATGGTAGCTTCGATCTGAGAACCCTGTTAGTCACTAATTGGGCCGGTGTTTTATCTGTTCCCTTTATTGGAGTATTTCGATACTCCAGGAGCGCCATATCTAAGTCGTCACACTTTCTAAGCATGTTTTTTGCAATTTGAACGGCTCGTTCTGCCTGCCCATTAGACCGTGGATAGCGGGGACTGGACGTTACAAACCGAAAATCCCAGTCTTTAGCAAATTGCTGACAATGCCACGAATTATAAGGCATGTTATCTGATATGACTTCATAGGGTATTCCGTGTGTTGAAAAAATTTTCTTTAACTCCTTGATGACCACCTGAGAAGTTTTTGAATTAATTTTCACTATATCGAGCCATTTAGAAAAATAATCGATCAGAACTAGATATGACTGTCCACCATAATCTAATATATCACTTGCTACCTTTTCAAAAGGTGCTTGAGGCAACTCTCTAAGTAATAGTGGTTCTTTAGCATTGTGACTTTTAAATATCTCACACTTGCTACAATTTCTTACCCAGTCTTCTATACTTTTGTTCATTTGTGGCCAATGTAATATCTGTCTTGCTCTCTGTTGGGTTTTCTGAATGCCAAAATGACTTGAATGCAATAATCTTAGCATGCTCTCTCTCAATATTTTTGGGACTATAACTCTGTCTTTGTAAAATATTAGTCCGTCAAGTAAATATAGTTCATTTCTTATATAATAATAATACCTAATTGAATCGCTTACTCTTGACAAAGTTTTGGGCCACCCTTGTATACAATATTTCTTTACTAGTTTCAGATCCTCATCAGCATCCACTTCAGTCCTAAATTGTTCTCTCTTCTCATCAGTCATGTCAATAGTATGAACTATTTCTGTAATAAATTTATCATCATCCACTTCATCTTTTATAAAATTCCTCGATAATAAATCTGCCACATGCATGAACTTGCCTGGCTTAAATTTTACCTCTATGTCATATTTAGATAATTAACCCTAATCCTTTGTAATCTCGGCGACATTATGTCCGCAATGCCTTTATGCATTAATGCCTCCAAAGGCTTATGGTCAGAATCAATTTGCACTTTCCTTCCGTAGATAAAATTGTGAAATTTATTGCATGCATAAAGGATTGCCAAGAACTCCTTTTCAATTTGACTCATATTTGACTCTGCTTTCGTTAGCGCCCTAGATGCAAATGCTACCGGTCTGTTATTCTGTAAGAGACAGCACCCCAAGCCATTACTACTACTGTCAGTCTGTATCACAGTTGGTAACTTCTCATTGAAATTGGCAAGCACACTACTTGACATAATTACTTCTTTTATTTTATTTAGTGCATCAGAATGTCTATATGTCCATACCCATGCATTACTTTTTTTTAAGAGTTCTCTTAAGGGCGTGGAAATCTCTGACAAGTTTGGAATGAATGCCCTTAAATAATTTACCATTCCCAAAATTTGTTGTAATTCCTTTTTATTTTCTGGATCCTTCAATCTTCTTATCGCTTCTACTTTTTTGTTGTCAGCTCTCATCCCATCTTTATCAAAGGTATGACCCAAGTATCTAACACTTTCAACGCAATATTGTATTTTGTTTGGGTTAAATTTCACATTTAGTTCTCTAGCCCTATCTAACACCTTATTCAGTGTATTATTATGCTCTTCTATTGACTCACCACAAATTAATAGATCATCGAAGTAGACTATACAACCTGGAATATCTGCAAAATTTTCAGAATTTAATTTCTGGAAGTATTCAGGTGCTATGTTAAGACCAAATGGCAGGCGGCAAAATTTATATGTGCCAAATATAGTGCCAAAAGCACATAAATTACTGGATTGCTCATCCAGTTCTACTTGGTAAAAACCCTCCTTAAAATCTAGAACTGTAAAAAATGACTTACCCTGTAACATTGAACGAATCTCATCAACAGTAGGTATTATACAAAATTCCCGTTCCAATGCCTTGTTCAGGTCACGAGGATCTAGGCAGATACGTAATGATTTATCAGTTTTCTCAACAATTACCAGGTTACTAAGCCACTGCGTAGGACCATCAACCTTTGCTATGATTCCTCGCTTTTCAAGATCAATTAGTTGATTATTAAGTTTAGGCTTGATTGTAAGTGGGACTCTACGAGGTGGCCTAGCCACTGGCACTGCATTTTCTTTAAGCTTTAAACTACATTTTTTCTGAAATTTACCTAAACCTGAAAAAACATCCTTATTCATTTCTACAAATTTTTCTTTAGAATGCAGTGTTATGTTATCAATTTTATTAATTAAATCAAGCTCTATGGTAGAACATAAACCCAAGATAGGTGTTGATCTTTCCTTTACAACAACAAAATCTAATAAATGATCAATATTTTTATATTTACAGACAAGTTTTATTATACCCAAAGGAATGATCTTAAAACCACCATATGTCTCAAGTATGACCTTAGTTTCTTTTAATTCATTAATTTTGCAAACTTTTTCAACAAAAACCTTGGGTAAAATGTTAACCTGTGCCCCTGTATCTATTTTAAAGGGTATATCAATGTTATTAATTTTTAAATTTTCCATCCAGTCTTTATTATTTTTATTCTTAATTTCATTAACAGTGATTGATGAAATCATGAAATTATCTACTTCATTATTTTCACTTTCTTCCACTTGTACCTCTCTTACTAACCTACCATGATAACACACTTTATCAAAATGCCCATATTTACCACACTTTCTACACTTTTTTCCATATGCTGGACACCTCCTTGGTCCATGGACACTCCCACAGTTTCTGCAGTTAAATTCACCTCTAGAAGAACTTGCACCCCTGACTGTTTGGACTGAATTATGCCCCTGCTTGACTTTACTTCCAATTGATTCAATTTTCACCTTCTCTAAGCTGTTCTGAACTTCTTTTATTTGAGCTTGGGATACTTCATGCATTTTACATATTTCAATAGCTTTAGTCAGATCTAAATTAATTGTTTTTAACATGCTTTGTTGTGCATGCTTACTATTGGTGCCTAATACTATTCTATCTCTGACCATTGAAAATGCTTCAACACCAAACTCACAATTTCTTACTTTATTTTTTAAATCTGTTAAAAAGTGGTCAAAAGGCTCTCCTTCTTCTTGAATGCGCTTATAAAACAAATATCTTTCATAAACCACGTTTTTTCTAGGGGTAACATAAGACTCAAATGCTTCCAATACATCTGCTAGCTTTCCTTGTTGGACCTCTGTTAATTCCAAACTGTTATAAATCTCAATGCCTTCTTCTCCAATTAAATTGAGTAAAATTGCTACCTTAACTTCATCACTTTTACCACTTTTTCCTGATGCCATCAGATATATTACAAAACTTTGCTTAAATCGTTTAAAATTTTCGGCCACATTGCCTTCAAATGATAATGGATTTGGTAACCTTGCTTCCATGATTTTTGTTTAATTTCCACTAGACTGCGCCAAGTAATAATATTTCATTGGGTTTAATACATTTATTTAAACATACTTTTTAACAAAGTCTCCAAGAATCAACAATGTCCCAAAACCCATGTTCTAACAATGATCTTGACAAGTAGTGACAACTGACAAAGAGTCCCCATACATTGTGCCTAGAGCCCCGTGACCGTAATCATAACCTACTGATATGACAGTTATCGATAACTTTTCCTCCACCGAGAACATTTACGCTTTTTCGAAAACATGTTGACTGTTGAGACACTGAGACACAACTCAAACTAGGAATGAAAAGTCGTCAATAGATGACAACATCTGTGTGATAACAGTTAGGCACGCCACACGAACAATAAAAGCGAGTCACTTAACCCTCTGATAAGAATGAGTAAAATGGGTAGCTGCATTCCTTAAGCGCAAAACAAAACAACTGCTGGATAATGACCTTGCCACTTGTGACTCAGGTAGTCTGAGTCATCATCATCATCATTCTCAGCGTATTCTACCGATAATATATATATGTATAATTTAGACCTGCTTATAGAAAAAGTTTTTTTGCACGGACGTGTATTCATTAAAAAATGAAAAGAAAACCTGAAACAATTAGAAACTCCATATGTTAATTTTTATTCTTGTTGCTCGTGAGAATATTAAAATATTATTTATAAATGCTTAGACCTTATCTAGGAATGGTCTAATCATGTTCTTTCATTTAAAAACAATACTTACGACAAAGTAGGTGCTGGATTCATTGTTTACAGCACGCTTTGACTATATCTATGAGAACAGCTTGAGAAATCGTCGACATTGTAAGGACAAAGTTGTAAAAATTAATGTGTTGATCTACTTTACGAGAAAAAAAAGTATTGCTTGATAAATAAATAGGTGTATTTTGACACAATTCTGAATTATATTTTTTATTAGATTATTATTTATAACACTGATTCATGCATATTAGGGACATAGCTAAACAAAGCTCTCCATTTTTTGTGATCCTTTATTGTCGCTATTCAATTTTGAATACTTTTTTGTTTAAGGTCCATACTCGCTTTATCTAAACATTTTTTTGGTCTATTCTTTGTTTTTTTTTATTATACATATCTGTTTTTATCACTATTATAGGTACTTATTCATCTTTCAAAATATCAAAATCGTCTTAAAATAGTTCTTAATTTTTTTTCATTGTATTCTTTATTTCCTTGTATCTAACTTGTGGCTATCTACCCTGTTCTCCTTTAAAACGTTTCTTAGGTAAGTTAAGTTTTTTACTTGTTCTAATTCTAATAAGTTCCCTTGATAATCATTGCTTTTAAAGACTTTCAATAATATCTTAATCAGGATTTTAATTAAGATTTTTGGGCCAGTAACAAGCCACGTATATTGTAGCATCGCTGGCTAACCATAGATCCTTACAGTTTAGGAGGGATCTGGTACTTGACAAACTGTGTTTCATATTTTATTGTTTTCCACACTCGCATATCACCATGAGTAACTTGTAGAGTTCACTTCGTTTTATTCGTCTATACTGGACTGTCCCATAAGTATACTTTTTAAAGTCCTCCAGGTCTTTTTATCGAACCTACTATCTGAAAGTCTCTGTTCTTGACGTGGGATATAGTTTTCTGACTACTCGAGTGGCACACAACGCAGAAAACTTTTTTTGGCCAGGCGTACTCTTCAGTTCAAGAACACATTACCGGTGCTCTTGTTCTCAAAGTGTCAGGGCATGCGATTCAGTTACTTCTTTCCAATTTTTGTAGTAAAGTGTTTCTAGTAGCAATTTTTGTCCTATATTATGACAATGGTGTTGATATGTTAAAGTATTCTATATTCTCTCTAAGGTTCAATACTGGTCTGGTGTCTGGAATTCTAAATACGAACTGTTTGGCAATCAATTTAGAATCCACTGTCTTTTGGATACATTATAGGATCATCGTTTCATATAATATAAAATAATATAAGTAATATTAATATAAGTAGCATAGTAGGCAGATTGGTTGGTAGTTGTTTGGCATTTCTCTTCCATTTGAATTAATTTCCTTTAATTAATTTGCAAACGTAGATAAAATTGCAATAGCATCAGCATAAATAATTTCACTTTCAATAACTATTTGGTTTAATTTACCTTCTCTTAGTACCCATTCTAGGGACAAATTAAAAGGGGTTATGGATCAAATCTGTATTTGTCTGTCAATCAAAGTGTAGAAGAATTTTTTTTATTCCAGTTTTCAAATTCTTGACTCTACTCTAATCTTCTTCTTCTTTCTCTTCTTTTTAGGACTCTGTCTGTTTTTCAATGTGCCTCCAGTAAGTTGTCGTTCTGTCGTTTTCGTGGCCTTCCTACTGATCATCTTCCTATTGGGAAACCGTCTCTTGCCGTCTTTAATACTCTATTTGTTGTCATTCGGCTTCTATGATCGTTCCATTCTACTCCTCTATTTCTTTCCCAGTTCTTGATCTTCTCCATCTTGCATCTACATCTTATATCTGTACTTCGAGCTCTGTCCCATAGTGTCTTGCCATAAATTTTTTTAAGTGTTTTCATCTCTGCTGTTTCTAACATCCTTTTTGTCCTCTCTGTCAGGTCGTGTTTCTGCCGCGTATGTCATTATTGGTCTAATGACTGTTTTGTAAATTCTGCCTTTCATTTCGTTCCCGATATTTTTATTTCTCCATACTGTTTCATTCAGGTAGTCTGCGGCTAGATAATGTGATGCCTAAATATTTAAACTCCATCGCTTGTTCTATTATCTGACCTTCCAGCTCCAATTTACACCTTTGTAAATTTGCTGTTGTAACGATGCATTTTGTCTTTTTTGGGGAAATTAACACGTTAAATTTTCTGGCGGTTATATTAAATTGGTGCAGCATACGTTGTAAACCGTCTTCACTTTGAGAGAGTAGTATTGCGTCGTCTGCATAGCAGACTATTTTAAGTTGTTTTTCTCCCATTTGGTATCCTTTTTTATTTCTTACTTTTTTTATTCTTTCATCCATAATCAAGTTGAACAATTAAGGACTTGGGAAATCTCCCTGTCTTATACCATTGCCATGCCAGCTTCAATAGAGTCGGTAAGTATTGTTTTGGTAAATATTTTCGATTGTTTTGATTATTCCTAGAGGCATTTCTTTTGCGTACAATAAGTACGTTATTATGTTATTATACGTAATAACGTAGGTTATTACGATATAATATTATTATTCGTCTTTTAATTTGATCTTGTCCTTCTTAAGGTCCACGAAACATAGATATGCCGGTTTGTTGTATTCTAATGATTTATCTGGCACTTGCTTCATTATAAATATAGCGTCGGTGCATGATCTTTCCGACCTAAAACCTTGTTGTTCTTCTGCTAGCGATATAATTTCATTCAGTTTATTTGTTATCACTTTGGTTTTTAATCTCATTGCTCTAATTCTTTTTTGTGTTTTCTTTAGTATGTTTTTTTTTTCATCGTTTACCTTTGAAATTAGTCTTTTTCCTAGATATTTGTATTCTTCTCTAATCTATATCACGTTTTAATCAATGTTTAAATCTTGTTCCTTGTTCTTAACATGTAAAATAGAAACCCCTAGAGAATGCAAGGGAGAACATAAATTTCATGAGACTGTAAATTAAAGAAAATAAAGAAATGCAAAAATATTACAAAAAATAATAAGCTCGGCAGGAATTCAAAAAAATATAAAATATACTTCAGAAAAAAGACCATGCAATTTACTATAAAAATTGACCACATATCGTGTAGTATTTTATTATTTTCATAATATTTCATAAAAATTACAAATATACGATTTAATATTTTATGCACCATTTACTTTAAAGACATAGTAGCTATAAAATATTGCAATGCAAATTTTCTATATTAAGAAACACTAAAATTAAAAACCTAACGTTAGCAATATGGTTAATTGGATGTTTCTAGAGCAAAGAAAGCCACGTAATCACAATCCTGCGATTTTCACTCATTATTAGCAGACAAATTGTTAGATATAATGTTGATTGAATGAACGATGAGTGATAGATTACAAAAAGATTTGTAAGTTTCGAGATATGGGATATGATATGACTAGTTTTGGGATTAAAAAGTTGCAAAGGTTGAGTTTACCGAAAGTACAAGCTGATTATAGCCGCAAATGTCAAACATGGAACAAAAAATTTCGGTTTAGCAGTGTTGACATATTTTTATAATATAGATGCTGTATGCTTCAAATTAAAAAAGATAAAGTTTCAGAAAAGTACATTTTATTTATATTATGTTATGAATTCTGCAATTTTTGATTTAAATAAAAAAATAATGAGTAAATATTTGTTTCTTTGAAGATTAATTGCAGTTAATTATTAGAAATTTTTTTCGGCAATTGCCCTTTGATAAATTAGGGGATAGATTTGGCAATCCTCAAATCAGCAGTTGCCAGACTGCAACAGATATTTGCAATTAATCTCGAAAGAGACAAATATTTACTCGTTATTGTTTCATATAAATAAAAAATTGCAGAATTCATACAACAGTATAATTAAAATGTACTTTTTAAAAGCTTTCTTTATATTTGAAGCGTAAAACATATGCATTATAAAAACATCTCAACACTGCCAAACCGAAATATTTTATTTCATGGTTGACATTTGCGGCTATATTCAGCTTGTACTTTCGGTAAACTCAACCGTTGCAAAATATGACAATATGACTCCAAAAATAGAAGAAAATAAGAACCGGTTTATTTAATAGTAACATGTTTCTCTCAGTAATTTTAGTTAAAGCAGCTGTTCAACCAAAAACAATCTCACTTAGAAGATGTTCTAATTTTAAGAAGGCAAACTGACAGAAATTTTCAGGGAAACTAAATTTATACCTAACATCTTTGGAGCCAGACCTCAAAAACTACAATGCATTTGTGAAGGCGGTCAAACTGGCATCAAGACCATTCCGAGGGGATATAAAACCAATTATATCTCTGGAATGACAGAATAGTTTTTCAAACTATATAAAAACTACTGTCGGTTGTATGATGAGAACCCCATATTAATATTCTGCCGGTGGGCTTAGCTCGCAAGAACGGCCCGCAAGAGTGTCGAGGTGTGCCGGCACATTTACTTTGAACAAATTACAGTACTTAAAGTAGGCCAAAATTTCGCCTGAATATAGTGTGCATGGAATAATGGAATACGACCCGGGTCTATTTTGTTAGTTTTCGGAACTCAGAGGTACTGATTAATAAGAACGGCTGTAGGCATTCGTATTGCGACGTTCTCTTCTTCTTCCTCTTTATAAACAATTCTGCTTGTTCATTGGCGAATTAATACTTCTATGGAAGGTTGTCACTCCATCTTTTGCGCTAATACTTCTTCTGTTGATTAGTGACTTATCTCTTTCTATTTTGACGACACGGGTTTCCTTCATTCTACTTATGTGGTTATTCCATTCTTTTTTCTATTTTGTGTCCATTCATTTACACACTGTACGATACATTTTCTTCTAATGCCTTTTCTTCTCTTTCGATCTCTCAGCGTATTTCCTGTAATTCTTCTCAGAGTGTTAATGTGTCTGTTTCGCCATATAGTGTTATTAAGGCATCTTGCCAGTCTATTTGCTTTTTGTACTTGATCTCTTTTTTCTTTGTCCAGGTCTCCATAGCTAGACAGTGTAATTCCCAGGTATTTTATTTCCATTACTTGTTCAATACTGATGCCATCAATTTATATTTTACATCTGATTGGTCTTTGTTGACTACTATTGTTTTAGTTTTCTAAGATGAGATTGTCATATTAAATTCTTTTGCTCTTATGTTAAATCTTTGGACCAGTCTTTGCAGGCTATCTTCATCTTGGGCTATCAATATTGCTTCGTCTGCGTAACAAAGTATTTTGATTTTTTGTTTCCCATTCTGTATCCTCTTCCTTTGTTAACGCTTTTGATGATTTCATCCATTAAAGAGCATGGGGCTCAATGAATCCCCTTATCTTATTCCACTGCCTATTTCTATAGATTCTGTAAATTGTCCATCTATTCTGACTTCCATTTTGTTGTTTTGGTAGATGTTTTCGATAGTTTTTATAATATTTAGGAGAACTTCTTTATTATACAGAAGATGGATTACATATTTGAGTCGTACTCTGTCAAACGCTTTCTTTAGGTCAATCAAACACAGAAATGCTGGTCTATTATACCGTTGATTGAATAACAATTATACTTTAGCGTTGATTGAATAACCCAAAGTGATTTCTCAGTATTTTCCTTTATAACGAATATTGTATTTGTAGACGATCTTCCACTACGAAAACCTTGTTGTTAATCTGCTAAACTTATCCTCTGATCTATTAGCACGCTAAACTACGCTAAAACTTACAAGTTACTTACGTTTTGTATCTCCTTTCTTGAATAATATAATTAGTTCGCTGGTTCTCCAATCTTCTGGTAGGTATTTTATTGTGTTTTATACTTGTATTAATTAATGTTGTTAATTGTTCGGTCATTGCTGCTCCACAATATTTCAGTAATTCGTTTGGTATTCCGTCTTTAACTGTTGCTTTTCTGTGCTTCACGACAAACGTGTCTACGACGTTAGAGATGAAATTCTTGGATCGTTGAAATCGTTCTTCTTCGACATCTCCGTAACTAGTTATACATATTCCTAGATATCTAAACCTTTCTTCCTGCTTTATTATCGTAGCGGGTATTTAGATGATTTAGTGGGTAGATGTAATAATTTAATTTTATCTGACTCATTTATATTGATAATTGAGACATATATTATATATTTTAAAGTAGAGGACTTTAAAATAATATTGTCAATATTTTTGAGTTGCGTTCCTGGGACGACTTTAAATGGAAATCGAAACATCAAAATAAACTTATTTTAAAGAAAATTTGTGGCTTATTCCCAATAAAAATAATAAATTGCTAATTAAAACTGTCATGGAAAACTCACTTGGGACGTCTCAAGTTTTATTTGAAGTTCTAGGAGTAACAATAATGCTGTTACTAGATAATATACATCTTATAACACAATTCACTTTCTAATACTTTGTAAGTACAAATAAGTGATATTGGGCGTTGAATATACCTATCATTAAATATAATCGAATCTAAACTGATTTTGTAAGAACAAAAACAACAGAAAGCAATAACCGTTGGCTAAGTGAACATAAATATTTTTACTAGTATCTACACTTTCGTAACTCGATTGTTCAAGGTGGCACTCATTCTCATTACGCCCATAATTTCTCACCACAATATACGGGATGATTTTGTTTTATCATAAGAAAGAAATGAATGAATAGTATATCATTATACACCAAAAAAATCATTATTATTCTCACCTTCCCATTTCAATATGCTCTTTTTCAAAGCCTAGGTTAGCTTCCTTGAGTACGATTCTTTTCTCTGGTGTCTGCTTAAGCCAGTATTATTCCATTAGATCTAAATAATACAATCACCAACAATTATAGCTTGGGGGAAACTAAATTAGATTCATATTGAGTTATAGTTGCTATTTATAGTTTATTTTTTTCCAATACTGTTTTTTTAACGTAGTGCTATGTAATTAGTTAAATACTAATAATATAAGTTCAATAAGCAACACAAAAAAATATTTTTACTCTAACAGAACTAATAATAATACAAAATGTTTATTATATTAGCAATTAAATATTGGGATACACCCTGTATACTATTCTTACTTAATTTTATGTGTATCACCATGCATCGTATTGTCGACCTTTTGGAATATAATTTATTGCAGTGTTATAATGACAATGTGTGGGTACTGTCACGAAAATTATATCGATATTACGACACTTTGTAGACTACAAGATCAAATTATGTATATCGTTTCAGGAAATCACCACACCCCAAACCGTATACGGCAAATCTGCATTTTTATCTCTAAATGCACATCTGCATATTTAATAGTATATGACCGTTAGTTTTATTAAAAACTTAATGGACTATCTGAAGGTTGGTTAAAACAAGAAGTGATTGACATATGTCAATAAGTTATTACGCGACAACATATATATTAATAATATTCTAAAACTGTATGGACGATTGTAATATATATATATATATATATATATATATATATAATAATCACCTGATGGGACGTAAGGGCCTGGAAAAGCACGACCACTTTTCCACTCCCACGATGCCTTAAGGGACTTCGACCAATCAATTCGAAGTATCCTCTGCGTAGATTCCATTGTCGATAGATTGATATTTCTCACATGGAAAATTAAATAAAAACACTTTTTAAAGGGTGGAGACAATTCAGTCATAGAGTCTCAGTTCGAAGAACCGGAGCAGAGCCCCGACATTGGACTCCCAGGGTATAGGAGACCCTATTTGGGAGCCGAGATGAGATTCGGCTTCAACTTCAGAGCATTTAGTGATTACGGCGATAATAGAGTGGAGTTGCTTCCAGGATATCAATAATCAGGGAGTTCGTTGCTGGCAAGGGCCAGCAATTTAGTGGGCGAGAATGGAAGTTTGCCTTTAGGGCGTCTTTTGAATACATTGCCGACGGATAAGCAGGTAGTTTTGATGATATTTTGAGCTCTGAAGTTTTGGCTACGAATGGTTTTGATTGTATAACTTCTGTTCAGAGAGAAGAGCCTCTTATTGATGGACTGGATGTTCGACAGTTGATGAATGAGGGCGGAGGGGTAGTCGTGCCGTTTCTTGTTTACTCTACGCAGGATTCCGGTTCCAATCCCAGCAGTTGTTGTGTGAGGTGGTGGTTGAACAAGATATAAAGATTAGACCTATATTCAATCACCGGCCTGATAAATGTTTTGTATGTATGTATGAGTGTACGTGGGTGTGTCCGTCTGAACTTACCACAGAGGGCATTCAGTAAACCAACAGTATAAGAGCGTAGATTGGTCTGGGATTTGCCCTTTTTATGGAGTATAATTGTTTTAGCTTCTTTCCATGGGGATGGAAAGTAGCCGAGTTTAAGAGTGGTATTGACAATGTTCGTCAGATAGAGTGTGACGCTCGGCGAAAGTTGTTTCACGCAGTTCCTGGCAATGTTTTCAGGTCCCGGTGCATTTGATCTGCCAATTTGGCAGAAATGTTCGAAACTTTGTTGATTCACAGGTGCCATGATCGGATGTTCATGTGGGTCCTGTGGATTAAATTGGATCTTGTTATGTCTCTCTCAGTTCTTTCGCGAAATTCGTGGTCAAATCTGGGGTCATCGGGAGTGATTAAAGTGTTTTGTAAATATGTTTTGAAGACTGTTTAGTTAGGATTTTAAATTTGGAAGTTTGATCACCGCAGACAGACGGTTATATACTGTTTTGACTAGGGAGTTGCGGGTGCGTTGAAACTGACTGAGCAGACGTCTCATTTGTTTGATTTTGTTAATTATGTATGGAGGAAGTGGTGGTTTTCTAGGGTTAATGACCCTATTAGGGACTGATATCTCAATTGCTTGATTTATCAGGTTGTTAATCACCGTGATACCATGATTGATATCATCAGGATAGTTTAAATTACCTAACTGTGGAATATTAGCTAAAAAAAAGTCTTTGAGAAGGTTTCAGTCGGCGTGTTTGTAGTCTATTTTTATTTGAGAAGGATTAGGGGGTAAAGGATTTAATACCTTTTCTTTAACCAGTATAGAAAGATTATCCGACGTAATCGAGTCGCCAATAATGCATTTGTCTGTAATTCGGTGTACGGGAAAGTTAAGGAGCAGGTCTGAGAAGAGGATGCCTGCACGGTTATTTGCCATTCGTCAAATTGTGTGTGCCTGGTGTTAAAGTCTTTGATAATGATGGCCTTATTAAGGCTTTAGACATAATCAAGCAACGCTTGGGAGAGAGTTTGGAGAGCGTGTTTGTCATAAGAGATTAGTGTAAATCTTAGTGGTGTTGTTATCAAGGTGGATGTCCACTGCCAGGAAGTCACATTAAGGACTATGTGTGGAGGAATGGTATTCGGGAAGAAACGTTATGAACGCTCTGTTGTTATGTACCATAAGAGTACTATTGTGGCCAAACATCAGAGGGGATAGGGCGTTGGTGACGTCAAGGATAGGTTGACGTCTGTCAGGAAGAAGGTTCATTATGAGTACTCCATAACAGCTTTCATGTCCTGTATGTGTGCTGCAAGATATTTAATCAGAATTACCACAGCATTCAGCGGCTTAGAAATCAGTTGTACTTGATCCTATCTTAATAAATCTTGTGAAAAGCTATTAACACTGTAAATCTCACAATATATAAGATTCTCAATGATTTTTAATACGTTTTCTTTTATAATATAATTGTAGAATAATTTTCTCACTATACACTTTATATCCGTATAGACCTGTAAATACAAGTTCCAGAATAATTGGTTTACAAGTTTGAAAATAACATTTCTTTTAATACCCGACCAATCTCGATATCAATGATAGTGATGAGCGTTTTATTCAATAAAATGTAGGTTAACACAGCTTAATAAAATCTATACAAGTTCAATCTATTTTACCCCATAATTAATCTCTTATTTTAATTATATCTAACTATGTTGAAGATCCAATAATTATTGTACATATTTTAGTTCTATTCACTTGATTTTTCAAACCTTTCTGTTAAGAATTAGTTTAAGTGTAGCCGTTTTCCTATTCTTCACAAGATGTGCATACTAATACACAGTAGACAACTGTATATGTTTCTGTCAGTATATATGTAAAAACCCTTAGAGTCTTCACATATTTTCAAAACATTTTTTCTCTTTTTGGTTACTTTGGTAGTACTTTTTACGCTTCATGACTTTCTTCGTCTATGTTAGACTCGATCTTTAGGTCTGATGAAGTCAGTTTTTCAGAATTATTTCTCTTTTCTTAGATTTTTTCATCTCTTTTAGATTTGATCTTTCATCAAGAATGTACAAAAATACTAAATCTTATTACTGATGAAAATATCCTTTTCAAAATATCATCTCATTGAACCTTTTCTTTTCATTCCTTTTTAAAAATACTACAATTTCTTATTATTTTTAGTTGATATCTCTCCTGATATGCGGAGACATATTCATCAGTCAAACCGAAGCAAGAAGAGTGCGTATACAACAGCCCGAAGAAGAAGAAGAACAAGAAACTGTCAGCTACTATGCGGCTGAACCTCAAGAAGAAAGAGGACAAGTGGTGTTGGTATCTTCAGCAGATAGATACAATGGTAAGCAATTTTCTTGAGAATTTTAGCCCATCCTAGCTATTATATTTTCACTGGAGATGATACAGTTTCCGTCGAGTGTATCGCAATTGTTAGGATGTTGCTTAGTTTTAGTTATAATTCAGAATAAAGGTAAAAATAAAATAAGCCAGTTGGAGTTTTAAGGATATGAAAACAAAAAATAAAACGGAAACTTTTTGAAAAACATAAAAATCTCAACTTCAAGATGCCAAAACTTTATTTTATATCTCTTTAGCCACAAAAGACCGCGTACGCCAGTTTTACAGAACATTTAAGACCATCCGAGCCCATAGACGGCGTATCCAAAAGTGATTTTTTTCAGATATGCGCCTTTGTTTGCAAAAATGCTTATTTTTTTCACACTTCTACTTACATTCTGAATAATATGATTATAATTCTTGTTTTTGACTCTAATGCTTACATTTCTAATTTGTATATTTATAGGTCTCTATGGTCAGCAAGCTGCTTCTTCCAGAAGCATCGACAACAACTATATTCCAAGAGGATCCGCACGTGCGAACGAAGGCAGAACGAAAGAAGTTAAAGCGCCACCTGTGCAAACCATCAGGAACTATAATAAGGTCAACGATGACGGATCTTTCACTTTTGGATATGAAGCTGCCGATGGCAGTTTCAAAGAGGAAACTAGAGGTAAGTAATTTGTACAAAATACATTTCATGAGTTTGAGCCTATTTTATTAATAATATAGTTAATAACAAATTATTTCAAAATTTGAAGACAAGCATAGAAATTATCTTAACTGTCGAATACTAGCAAAAATAAGGTATCAACTGATAAAATATTTTACATTCATTTAGAGAAATATATTTCTCTCAATGAATGTATAACATTACATATATACATATATTGTATAAATATACAAACAATTATATGTGAAAAAATAGAAGAACATTACAAATTCTATTGTTTCTAAATTTTAGTGGTAACTAGTGGACAGTTGGGCAAAACAAGATACCAAGCACACACAAAAAAAATATTTTTAGATATTTTTAACGACTGGAAAATAGTAAAAAATAATAAAGTCCTACATATCCCGTTTTAGCATACCAGGGTTGGATAAAACGGGATGGGTTTACAATATTTAACTTTTTGTATAAAAGTAACTAAAAAGTATAATTCAGTAGACATAAAACTGCAAAGCGAAATTTACTCTTGAGAGAACAATATCTTCAGTAGTCAGAGACTTAAAAGTACGCGTTTTTTATGTTTTATTAGCAAAATGGGAAAGAAGACCTTTTATTTAGGACTAGGTACGTATCAGAACAAAACTAACATAAAAATATGTCTTCCTCATCTATGGCATGAGAATACGCTTCGTGAGCCTATTCTTGACATCCAGAACATTGGATTTAACCTTCGCCAGCCTTGGAGCCGACGAACAACTCATAACAAAATAAGCAGTTTTCTTCTCCTTCTGTTTTATTTTCAGAAGATGACGACATGTATTCTTGGCTGCTTGCTAAAAGTTTATTACACTATTCTGTTTTGATTTTTAACATTAGGACTCTTCATTGCTTTAGATTTTCTTGTACTTTCAGCTGTGGCTGCACCTGGTAGGTCTAGCTCTTTTCCATTTCTTTTCCTTACAAACTTTTTTGGAATTTAGAAGGGGGATTTCTTAGCAGCCCCTTCTTTGATTTTTTTGAATTTTTCTTGCACTTTAATCGTCCTTTCTTCTCCAATTTCTAACTCACTTTTACATGGAGATTCTGTAATTACCCGGTTTTACCCTTTCTACAATCAGTCTTGTTCTCTCCCCGAGGACCTTGTACTTAAACAACAGGTAGAACAAACTTTGGAGAGATGAAAAAGGGTAGCGAAGGTCTATAACAAGGGAGCTATGATTCTTTATCTCCTGAGGATGTTGTAGGTTGGTCTAGCCATAGGCGATCTCCTGACTGGTTTGTTGGTTAATTTACTCTTACCATGTCATTTAAAAAAGTTAAAGGTTGTTTTTGCCCTTTTCTCCCATCAATCTGGTGCCAAATGCCTACAGGTTGTAGCAACTGGTCTTACGCTTCTTCTGTTTAAGACTGCAAAACCTCAGCTCCACTCCTTCGAACTAGCTCTATTTTGACATGAAAGGTTTGTGCTCGGAGCTTCTGTCTTTGGGTAGCATAGGATAAAAACAAGTGATCTGGGAAGAACCACTTTAGTACTTTTTGTTCATAATACATACTAAGTGGTGGATGAAACGAACACCCAGGGGCCAAAGTCGATGAGTTTTATATGGTGGGAAAGTTAGGATGATTATATTATTTTCTCTTGCCCAATTTACACGCTCTAAACTTTTGATATAACTGTTGTGTATATCTAGCAGCAACGGTACTGGCCTCTCATGGGAAGGGTTGAAAAATGTTATGATTTTTTTAAACCAAACAATGAAGGTCTCCTTAGTGATCCAGTCGGTCTTGTGATACACTGCAAATGATTCTGGGAAAGCATCATTCATAAGTCGTGGGGTTTCCTTTACCCAAGAAAATACAAACATAGGAGGGACGAAAACCCCAGCTGTACTGATACATGTTTCAACGGTAACCACAACTCCTCGTTTGAAGGATTGTTTGGCACTGTTATAACTCCTGTTTCATCAACATTATAAATATTATTTGAAGTAATCTTGTTTTGGAGTAATCTTATTAGATAACTAAGAAGGTCAAACAATTGTTTAACTGTAGTGCGATTAAATCGTTTTTTCTCGGTCCATACTCGTAAGTTCTGGATTTCGAAATCTAAGTTCCTTATGTCTGCCAAGAAACGAATACAACCAATACTTTCCAGTCATTTTTTTTGTATTAAAGTTATGCTTAATATTGTTTCTCTTAGCTAACTTAAATGCCATCATGCGCGTGTCAGTTAGAGTTATACCAAATAACGTCTGCTCAACAAGGTATTTTTCTTATTCAGCATGGTACACTATCTCATATCTTCCCAACTTTTCCACTGCTGCCATTTCAGGGGCCAATGTATTTGCATGAGCTTTTTTGACTTTCCTCTTTAGCGTAGATTTTGGAACTACGTAGGAGTCGGGTGCTAATTTCAAATCCATACTTCCATTTAGTACTTTGCGAACAGCCTCGGCCATACTTGTCTCACTCCAGCTGTTTTTGGTGGAAGTTCTTTGATATTTGGGTGGCATTTTGTTTTCTGAAGAAATACTAAATTTACTAGTTGATAACAGTCAAGCATTTGGAACCTGTTTTTTAGAATCATGCATTATTATTAAATAATTTTGTTATGCAATTATTTTTAAAAGCTAGTTTTAGAAGTTTTTTACAAATAAAAAGCTTAATCCAAAACATATTTATTGGTGTGGGAATAACATATATCTAAATAAGCTGTTCAAAAGACCAACATTAATATACTTACCGCTATTTAAAAAATTAATAGGCTAACAAATAAATGGGTGAATAAAACAGGACATACAGAAATTGTATCCCGTTTTATCTAACTTATGTGTCCCGTTTTGTCCAACTCAGACACTTTTCAAAAGAAAAATAAAAGAATATTCGTTAATAAATGCTTAAGTCAATGTAATACTCACCGGAATTATACTTTTATATAAATGTAGGCAGTATAATGTAGAAACCAACGCACTTAAACGTACTAAGTAACAAAAAGACAGAGTCAAACAATTCTAAATACAACATATTTTCATCAAATACTGGCCTCGAGGTATAATAAAACAAACTGAGAATGATATAATGATAACTGATTGATAACAAGTTTCCGTCATTGTCCGTTTGATAGTAGCACTAGTTGGGTCTCTAGGACAGGTATTTCGTTTCTCAGACTGTCCAGTTTTATCCAACTCTCCCCTATTTATTGATAAAATAATAACAATAACCATGGGCGCCCATATATCAAAATCCAGGGGGGGGGGCAAGTCAACTCAAATTTTTATTTTGATCCATACAACTTAATAAAAACTAAAATAGCCGATTGCAAAAATGCAAAAATATAAACATGATTTACAAACAGTAAAGAAATACCAGAAAAGTAAAAGTAATCTTAAACAAAAAATTATTAACAACATATTTTATGGTATGACTTTATACATACAAATTTTATTATACAAAATTTTTTATGTAGGAATAAAAAAATCAATTTTAAGCAAGGATGTTAAAAAATAGTAATAAAAAAGCAGATACTCTGAGATACGAAATGCAACACAAGCAATAGTGTAGTTTAAATAATATGTAAGTAACATAATATCTGAATTGAAAAATTTCTTTTACTAGGAAATTAAAACAAATATTCAAAACTGTACTACGTTGAAAGGGTTAGGATAGGGTGTACAGTACACCCTTCTACTACCATGCTTAGCCGAAATTGCATAAATAGTCAAATGTGTGCAATCTTCAAATACTTCGCTGGATGCCAACTTATTTATATTTGACATTAAAAATTTGTACTATGTTGTAAACAATTGAAGAAATTTAATTAAAAATTTATTTGTTATAATTTATTATAAAAAAATTAACATTTTTTTTTCAGTTAGTATTGTATGTATTATAATTTATTGAAACGAATAATTTCCCAATAGAATCTAAAATGGTAAAATGTTAAACCCAACAAAAACGTAAAAAGTAAACTTGATATTGAAGGATAGTGCTCTGTATCTTGTGAAAATAAAAACTGAAGGTTTCTGGGCTTTTGTCCAAACTCATCTATTACTTTTTTAATAAAATTATTTCGATTGTTTTCTATTTTATTTCTATGAACGCTCATCATACATAGTCCATCTAATTTTTGTTCACTTATAGTGGACCTAATCCAGGTTTTAACCCTTCAAAGAGTTGAAAATGATCTTTCAATCGTGCATGTAGTGGGAGGAAGGCACAGAGAAATTTCTATAGCTTGGGCTATAGCTGGGTAAAATAAGCAATGGTCTAGTAGCTCTATCATTGAAATATCTTCTACATCTAAATTGGTTTGATTTTTCCAATAATAGAGTCACAATGATGCCTGTTCTTTTAGATTAGTAATTTTGTATAAATTATTTATGATTTCTATTATTTTGGCGAGGTCTTCTTCAGTTAATTTTATTATGTTTTTGGGAAGCAAGTTATACAATAACATACCAGGATCATTGTCTTCTGAAAATCTGACACCAAGAGAACTAATTAAAGAATCTAGGTACGGAATAAATAATGACACTCTAAAAAAGTCTTCAGCGGAATTAACCGCATGGTTTGACCGTTGTGTTTGCTTTCTAGGAGCGATTCGTGGTTTTTCAAGGGTAATACTTAGAGATTCGGCATCATTTGTACTCTTTTCAAAAATTGTTTTAAAAGTTGTTTCCGCTTCTTGTCTGTGCTTTGTTATCATATCAAGAAATAACTGTATATGATTTTTAACTGCCAGCATATCTATTGATTTAGTTTGTAAAATGTTTACTATGGGTTCTAAGAAAGAAGAATATTTGGAAATCAAATTTAGGGAAATTATAAAAGTGGAATCAGATGTGGCACATGAAAGCTGCTGTGCTTTTGATCTTGTTGAGCAATTAAATTTGTTATCTGCTATTATTGTTTCTAAAACATTTTTGATTTCAATAAAATTTACTAGGCCACTATACCAAATATTTAAGTCAAACAAGTAAAAACGTGTAGCATTTATTAAGCGGATATTTTTTTGTGAGAGTAAATTTTGCATTTGACATGGGACGAAATAAAGTTTAAAATTGTTGGTACAGGTACACTTTCTACCAATTAAGGCTTGATACCTACGACATCTCAAAATCCCTCTTTGCATTGTACAATATTATTATGGTAAGTAGCTACATTCGAGGCATTGTTAAGGAAGTACCTACCGCATTTCTCGGTATTTCGCTAGATTAGTTTCCGGTTGTTTGCTGTTTTGAGGTATTGTTGTAAGTTTCTCGCCACAATATGCGTAAATAATGTTTTTTTTTAAATATACTTACATACATACTGATTTTTGAAATAATATTACTAATGATAGGGGGGGCAACTGCCCCCTCTTGCCCCCCCCCCTATGGGCGCCCATGACAATAACACTCAAAATTTTTCTTATTGAGAAAATAAAATCATATTACATTACAATATAATCAAGAATTAGGTCCATATTCATAATCATTGTCGTTAGTATCTTCATTTGGGTTGTAAATGATGACTGGGTTAATTGCTTCTATGCTATTTTTACGCATCCAACATTCTTCTATTAACTTCTCACATTTCCGCACACTTTTTTCCCAAATTGCAAGAGTAGCAGTATTGAATGCTTCTTGCCATGTTTTCAAAACTGATGGGTCACTGTAACTTACGATCTTAGTAAGTTTTGCATATTCCCCAAACATGTTCAATGGGATTCAATTCACAATGGTAAAGGAGCAGTCTTAACACATTATGTCCAAAACTGTGTATAATCTCGTCTACTATAAATATTTTTGGATTTTCATTCCTTTTGGCTAACTGTATTAATTCCGGCTTGAAAGAATCCTGAGGAAATAAAATATTTTCATTCGTAAACAATCCTTTTATTTTATGCACTCTCCAGGAATTTGTTGGTTGTTTATTTAAAATTATATTTTGTTTATGTAAAAAAAGATTAAAAAAGGATTTTTTTATTCAATTTAGAAATTACTTATTTCATATTTTCATTACTAGATAAAAATTTACTTTCGTACTTCTTATGCTGTACGGTAGAGTAGACCATTGGCTGTCGAGTGAATTCAAACAGTGATAAACTTGTTAAATAAGGTATTAGACTAGGCGGGATCTGTAGAAATTCAGACCATAATGGACATTTTCCATAGGAAGCTATTTTTTTGCTAGAATCCCTTCAGGATGTGCCCAATATCGATAATCACGATATGCGCCACTTGCAAACCCTGTGCTAAATTTTTTATTTAACAAAATCTGAAAACAATTGAAAATTTCTCATTTTTTTGTTCCTATTTTCGTTTATAATTCGGAAATATTGATCCTAGAGAAAAAATTATCAGAAGTTAAAAGTTTCGTTATTCAATTTTGCACAATATTTCGTTAGCTAGACATTGAAAATTTATTGTTTATTGTTGAAAAAATAGCAATAATTGGAAAAAAAGTACAAAAAATGAAGTTAATCCTTTTAATGTTTTCGACTTTCTAAGCTTGACTTACAAGCTCCATATTCCGCCTAAAAAAAACTTTTTAATATGTTTAAAACGTGTGCTAAATTTTGTTAAGATCGGTCGGATAGGTTTTGCATAATAATTTTGCAATCCAGCCTACTGGAAAAAAATCGCAAATTTTCAAATTTATAGTAGGAAGGCTTTCAGATAGTTGCAAATTTTTTTACATATAAAGGAAGGCTCAAACTTTTAAACGCTTTTTGTAAAATTCAAATCGGTTCACTAGGAGAGCCTAGAAATTTTTTTAAAGTTTTAAACATTTTTTAGGCTTATAAACAAATTGAATAACTTAACGAGCTTTAAACATATCCTTTCAAAAAAAGAAAAAGACTTTAAAAAAAATTATTGAAGATTGAGTCAAAATAAAGTTTATTTATGAAAAAAAAATTTTTTTTCGTTCGCCTTTGTTTTAACAATTTCAATTATTTAGTAACAATTTATAAATACATATTTGTTTACTAAAAGTAACAATTTACTTCAATATATAAATTGCAAGCTCAAAAAAAATGCATGAAGAAAAAATGCAAATACTTGTTTAACATACAATTGTTTATTGCAAATTTCCCAATTTGCAACTAAAAATGGTATTTGAAAATATGATATTTATAATCCTTGTCGTCCGAGACAGCGATTAAAAAAAAAGAGCCAAATTGGTTAACAAGAAGCCGAGATAATGCAATTTTTAGCGCGCGCTATGATTTTGCGCACATTTCGAGTGAATGTCCCCCACCACCACCTTTCATGCATTCCGAGCGAATTTTATGGGAAAACGGTTTTTTATTTGTCTTTTTTATGGATGTTGCCATGAAGCGCATTACGTAAAACTTAAAAAGTACTTGAGAAGACGAGGGTATTTGTTTAAAACCGAGCCCTCTATCACTTATGGTTACACGGCAAATGTATGCCAACTTTGACCTTCAATATCTCGGCAACCAGTAAGCCTAATGTATCTTTTTTTTAAAGAAGCATCTTTTAATGTTCTTTAAGTGTATAAATTTTGAAATTGAAATGTTTAAAGCTCGTAAAGTTATTCAATTTGTTTATAAGCCTAATATATATAAAAAATGTTTAAAATTTTAAAAAAATTTCTAGGCTCTCCTAGTGAACCGATTTGAATTTTACAAAAAGCGTTTGAAAGTTTAAGCCTTCCTTTAAATGTAAAAAAATTTGCAACTATCTGAGAGCCTTATTTAGGGCCTACTATAAATTTGAAAATTTGCGATTTTTTTCCAGTAGGCTGGATTGCAAAATTATTATGCAAAACCTATCCGACCGATCTTAACAAAATTTAGCACACGTTTTAAACATATTAAAAAGTTTTTCTAGGCGGAATATGGAGCTTGTAAGTCAAGTTTAGAAAGTCGAAAACATTTAAAGGATTAACTTCATTTTTTTGTACTTTTTTTTCCAATTATTGATATTTTTTCAACAATAAACATTAAATTGTCAATTTCTAGCTAACGAAATATTGTGTGAAATGGAATAACGAAACTTTTAACTTCTTATAATTTTTTCTCTAGGATCAATATGTTCCGAATTATAAACGAAAATAGGAGCAAAAAAATGAGAAATTTTCAATTGTTTTCAGATTTTGTTAAATAAAAAATTTAGCACAGGGTTTGCGACTGGCGCATATCGTGATTATCGATATTGGGCACATCCTGAAGGGATTCCAGCAAAAAATAGCTTCCTATGGAAAATGTCCAATCCAAAACAGATCCCGCCTAGACTATATAGTGACAGCTTATTTAGTATCTTTTAATTACGTATAGATACCTGAATATCGTCAATAAACATATCGCTCAGTGAAAAAGAATAGTTTTAATAACTTGAATTGCAAATAAAACGAGTTATGAACCTTGATAAATTTATAAAATTATAAAAAAACCTTGAAAATTATAGAAATTACGGAAAACATTGTTGTTACAAAAGATTGAATGGTTTGTAGAAATATTTTATTCGTACACTTTGCATTTTTGTGCAACTGCTAAAATGCTGGTCACACGTCATTGAAAATCTGCAATTTTCGCAAAGATTATACATACATTCATGTAGGTCATGATCATATTCATTAATACAATTAAAACAGCATTGAAACAACTCATATTTACTTAATTTAATGAGCTTACACTGACAGTTACGGTTCTTTCTTCATTGACATGAATTTTATAAAAAAAATTATTAGCAAAATTTGCTATCTACATTTTTTCCTTCTCGGGAAGTATCAACGTTACTATACTTTTCTACTCTTATATTAGATTTCAAGTTGGTGTTTTTGTAGTTTTGTAGAATTTTCTTAAACGTAGGAATTTTTCCTAAATATTATAATCAATAAACATCTTTTATAGGCACTGACTGTGTAGTAAGAGGAAAATATGGCTATGTAGACCCTGATGGCAACAAAAGAGAATTTACTTATGTCTCAGGAAACCCATGCGACCCTAATGCCCCCAAAGAAGAAGAGGAAACTGAAAACGAAGCAGATAACGAAAATATTCCTGCTAATTATCCCTCACGACCCATACAACCGCAATATCGTAGACCTGTAGTAACAGCTGCACCCAAGCCTGCTGTGACTCTCTTCCAGACTAACTATGCTCAAGAGGAAGAAGAACCAGAGCCTGAACAGCTATTAAGAGTGACACCACAACCACAGGTAAACATTAGCATAAACTTCTTTTTTTATTTATTATTATATATTATATAATTTTGGTAGCCGGTGCGTCGTCCAACCTACATTTCACGCCCACAATACGTGCCACAGACAACACCCACAGTAGAAGAACGTCCTAATTACCGTCAACAAGTACATTCCAGCACAACGCCATCTTCTGTGATCTACAGAACCAGCGCTCATCCTGTTAGCATCACTCCTAGACCAATAACTACTACCACAAGACGACCACAACCTCCAGCAACCACTTATAGACCACAACTGGTTCAAGTTAGTGTGACGCCAAGACCCAATCCACTTTTGTATTCTAAACAGTTGCAAGTAAGTAAAAAGTAGAGAAGTTGAGTAGAGAACTTTTGAAGAAAGTAGAGAGGTTGTAATGATTGTTTTGTTTACAGTCCACTTTGCAGCCTACTGCCTTGCCCGAAAAGAACGACTTTGAATCGGAATTCCACAGGTTTCAACAGGAAAATAATATAGTGTCTCCTACGCCAACACCTTTTACTGTGAAACCGACTACACCTAAGCCTAAACCTGCAGGAAATCCAGGTAATCTATAAATATGAGTTGTATTTACCGAATAATTTTATTTTCTTGTTCAATTAGTATATTACTCATCTTTTTTCTGTATAGGTCAGGTTTACTCTACAGCTTTAGTTTATGATCCTTCCACTGGACAGTACAACAATCAGATTTACCAAGCACTACCACAATCCGATGGAGACTTCCTGTTAAAGCAAAGAATACAACCATACGTTCAAAGACCTCGCCCACAAGTGTTGAACATCCAACAACTTCAGCAACAAAGTCCACTTTATTCTCAAAATCTAAGGCCACAGCCTATACCACAGGTAGTTATAGTCAGTAAACTATTATTAAATTGTAAAATCGAAGACCGAAGTGTAACATTATAGGCTTTTTTATTTACAAACTGTATGTTCTACACTGGTCGTATCGCATCAGGTCCTCGGAACTTCAGCAGATCTGTTATATATAACTCTTCGCCAACTCCCAATAAACCTAATATTTGGCCTTCTTGTATCAAGATTAAATCGAATCTTCTCATGGCAACATTGACTTTTGCCGAAGGATAGCCTGTTCGACCCTGTTTGGACTTACTAACACCTATTTGGGGCAGAACTTCCCGAACCAGTTCTGAGCGGAGTTCTACTAAGTATAGAACTCTCGTTTGCATAGTCTCAGTCCAACAAAACTCTTTCGTTCTCTTTTTCTATCTTATAACTTAATCTATCTTTTGTATTTTTTAGTTAACAAAAAATTCGTAAGTAAGTTTTGATACCGCAACGCGCTTTCCTGAGCAACATTGTTTTTAAACTTTAAACAAAAGTTTTTCTGTTTTGTTTACAGGCTGCCTATCAAGCGCAACAGTCTGAGCTCCAATTCCAGAACTCTGCGCAACTTTACGCGCAGCAACAACATGCCAGGGAGCAGCAGAGAGAGCAGCAGAGAGAGCAGCAAAGACACCAACAACAAGCAAGACCTCAACAGCAACAGGTGTACTACCTTCAGCCTTCCGTGGACCAACAGGGTGGATTGGCGGCCAGCCAGATCGACGCGTTTCTTAGAGGGCACAATATTCAGTTCTAGAAAAGTAACCAAATCGCAGCTGTGAATAAAATAGGTACGCTTATTTTAC
Organism: Diabrotica undecimpunctata; assembly: GCF_040954645.1. NCBI lineage: Eukaryota > Metazoa > Arthropoda > Insecta > Coleoptera > Chrysomelidae > Diabrotica > Diabrotica undecimpunctata. The sequence goes on along the minus strand of NC_092803.1, from coordinate 22,598,451 downwards.
TGTTTTTTATTTTGATTGATTTTTAACAGATATTTGGTGTCGTTCAGTTAATAAATTTTAAGTATAAGAATTATTCGTACGGCTATTAGTAAAACAACAGTCAAGAAGTATCAAACCATATTAAATTAAAAATCACAAAAAATCTTTTTATAAAAATATTACTGTAAAATTAATTTCCTACTCAGATGTAATTCTAGCAGATCTACCACTATCCACAACTAGTTGAAAAGCTTGTAGAATATAAAAGTCGACATTTCGATGTTTTATCGATCTAAAGAAAGCATTCGACTTAAGAAGAAATTCTAAGAATAAAAAGTAAACTTAAATTCGTTGGGGCAGGTATAAAAAAATATTCTTTGTAAGATGAATGAAGTGAATATTGAGCAATATTATAAAACCACGACACGTTTCAATTGAACGTTTGAACCCATAAGACAATATCCAAGTCAGTGAAAGCGCAAAGCTATTGAAATATCGGCAATCACGCCCTATGACGCAACAATTATATGTGCACGACATTTTGTTACGCTAAAGTAGAGCTTTTCACCCATAACAAATTCTATACGGGGGTTATACCAGAAGAATTCATTTCTACGTTGATAAGTGAAATTTTAAAATCCACAAGGAATCTACGTTCCTGTATTTGGCTGTATACCATATATTAAAAAATTAATTAAAATCCTTTGTAAAAGGTATACATATATTTAAAAACCCAAACGGGCTGTGTTAGACAGAACGTTTTCGGAATACATCATTCCATCATCGGTGTCTAGGAGTACATGAATGTAGCCACTAAATATATGGGTAAAAACCCGTTAACAAATAATTAGTTACATTTGTTCGACATTATATCTTATAATGAGATATATCTAAGATATAATGTCGAACAAATGTAACTAATTATTTGTTAACGGGTTTTTACCCATATATTTAGTGGCTACATTCATGGACTCCTAGACACCGATGATGGAATGATGTATTCCGAAAACGTTCTGTCTAACACAGCCCATTTGGGTTTTTAAATATATACCTTTTACAAAGGATTTTAATTAATATTTTGAAATTTTAAACTTCATTTTGATCTCTGTCTTTACTGGCTTCGTTAGCATATACTGTTTTAAAGCAGTTCTGCCTTTGAACGGGACCATTCGTCGATTGACAAATTTCTTAATGGTGTGTTTGCTTGAGAATAGTTTGTTTTAAAATGCGTTATCAGAGTCCAAATTTTATATAACTTATCAAACATAGCTTCTCCTTCGTGAAGCATTTCTGAATTATCGCTAATGTGACACAGTTTCAAAACTGTTAAGAACCTTTTCATGGTAAAGTCAACTGTGACCCTTTGTACGAAAAAGTTTCTTTCAGTTGACCAGTAGCGTTTCATCGTAGGTAACGTATGAAAACTCATAACTACTAGCATGCCAAATTCTTACACAGTGAGATCTAAAGATTTTCCTAGCTGCACTGCATATAAGTATTTGATTTCTCCACAATTTTCTTACAGTTTTTAATCCTTAAAAAGAGCACTGAAAAAATCCAAGGGCATGGCATTTTCTGGAAAGTCAATGTTAATTTTTGAATTCTCACTAAAATGAAATGAATTATACTCTAATATTGGGTCTGTCTTTTTGGACTACTTGAATTACAATTTTTTAGAAGAAAAAATACCTACATGATCCTTGTTACTATTTAGATCTGGGCTCTGAGTCACTATCAGATAAGTATATGTAGGTTTTTGTCCTTTGAGTACAAATCTCTTCGGCAGAATAATCTGGATTCAAAACTAAAAATCCGAAGTTAAATAAGTTTGTTAATAATAAAAACAGTTTGTTTGATATTGAAGCAATATTTGAGCTTGAAATAGAAGCAATTTTTGTATTTGAATTAGGTTGAGTGTTGCACTTAGCCGAAACGAGTACAAGTGACATTCTCTTATGCGTCAGAATCACTTTTATAGTTTTATAGGCAATAATTATCATCATCAGTATCATACAAGTCTTTATTCACAAACTCTTCCACTTGTCTTGCAGCAAGAGCTAGTTGCCATTGCCTTTTTGTATATTCGTTCACTGAAAAAAAAAACGTTTTTCTCAATATTTCTCAGAACATCTTTTCTCAAATACGTAGAAAAGATGTCTCTTTTCATATGAAAGACTAGAAGGCACACTAACATTCTTACAACATAAAATTTGTGGTTATATTCATGAAAATTAATTGTCAGATTTGTAAAAAATAGGTTGGGTGTATTTGTAATGTTGAATAGACTAAAATAACTTTTAACAATGGGTAATATTTACTTCTACTAAGTGATTCACAGATGGGTTTTAGAAAGGGTCTAGGAACTATATATATATATATATATATATATATATATATATATATATATATATATATATATATATAAGCGGGGATCCTACAGCTTCTGCCGCTTCCCGCATTTCGATCGCCATCTTTTTCTATCTCTCCAGGTGTCTTCATCAATGGCTCTGTCTTTCATGGTTTCCATAACACCTTGTATCCAAGACTTGGCTGGTCTTCCTCGTTCCCTCTATTACTTGGATTGTATTCCATAGCTCTTTTTGGCCATCTGTTGTCGTCCATCCTCTGTACGTGTCCATACCATATTAACTGTCTAGTTTCTATTCTTTCAGAAGTTGTATGTACTCTATCTGTTTTTCTTCTAATTTCAGAATTAGGTATACGTTCTACTCTTGATATATGGCAAGCTCTTCTTAGGTAGTCCATTTCAACCGTGTCAACTTTTTTCTTTCCTTTTACTGTCATTTGCCAACATTTTGCTCCATATGTAAGAATGGGCTCTACAATTACTTTGTAGATAGTCATTTTAGTTTTCATAGTAGTTTTGTTGGACCAAAGTATCGAATTCAGAATTTGAACACTCTTCCTGCCTTGTTGCACTCTATAGTCTATATCTCGTTCCGTTGTTCCTTTACTGCAGATAATACTTCCCAAATATTTGTATTCGTAGCACCTTTTCATTTGTCTAATTTCCAAGTCCGGGTCTTCGTCTTCACTGCCTATTCGCATATATTCTGTTTTAGACATATTCATACTCATCCCCCATTTTTCGTATTCATCTTTGAGCTTTCTAAGCATATAATCTGCATCTTCTTCACAGCTTGCAATTAGTACTTGATCATCTGCAAAGAACAGCGTTGTCAGATAATGGTTGTTAAGCTTCAACCCCATTCCCGTACATTTTTGTCTCCACTGGTGCAGTGCTTCTTGGATATATATTTTGAATAGGGTGGGGGAAAGACAACATCCTTGTCTCAAGCCTTTCGTTACTGTAAATACCCTTGAGAAAGTATTTCCTGTTTTTACAGTGCTTTGAGGACATTTATAGATGTTCAGTATTGCTTTTAGATATGTTTTACTAAGGTCCGTTTTCGTCAAGATACTAAATAAGAGTTTTAAAGGAACTGTATCATAAGCCTTCTCCAGATCTATAAATACCAGATGCGTAGGGAGGTTTCGAGCTGTTCGTTTTTCAATTACTTGTTGAAGGGTAAATGTGTTGTCCACGCACGATCTTCCTGCTCTGAAGCCGCTTTGTTCTTCAATTTCTTTATACTCCTCTTCTATTCTTCTTTTCAATATACGACCATATAACCTTCTCAGCGAGCTAGTTACGCTAATGCCTCTATAATTTCCGCATTCTTTTCTGTCTCCCTTTTTATAAATGGGGCTAATGTGGGCCAAATTCCAATCGTCTGGAATCGTTTGGCCTTCAATTAAGCATTTATTAAAAATATTCACTAAGCTTTCCAAAAGAGCATCCGGTCCATGTTTCACCAACTCGATGGGAATGTCTCCAGGCCCGGGTGTTTTTCCATTTTTCATTTGTTTCAATTCTTTTTTCAGTTCTTCTTTGTTTATCTTATGCACCTCTAAGTTTTCTGTCATTGAGATATGGTCAGGTCTTTCCATAAATTCGTGCCTACTTTCTGTTAATAGCGTTTCGTAATATTTTTCCCACTTTTTATTTTGAATCAGGTTTATATTTCCCTCATCTTTTCTTTCTTTTCTAATACTTTTTATGAATTTCCAAGCTTGTGTCACTTTGGTTCCTCCTAAGCATCGGTCCATCTCTTCGCATTTCTCTTCCCACATTTCGTTTTTTCTTTTAGTGACTTCCTTCTTTGCTTCCCTGTTGAGTCTGCTGTAAATTCTGCGGTCTTCTGAGTCTTTCGTGGATAGCCATGTTTGATAAGCTTTTTTTTTTGTCTTTAATTGATTTTCCTACTTCTTCGTTCCACCACTCAGGATTTTTTCTTTTGTCAGCTTCTTCGTACCCCAATGCCTCTTTGGCCGCCTGATGAATGCAATTTTTTATATCTTGATATTCTTTTTTGGCTGTTTCTCTTCGAGTTAAGTGAGTTAGTTTTGAGGCTAGTCTAAGTTTGTAGAGGAATTGTACTGATTCTTGTTTGAGGCTATCAATATTATATCTTATCTTTGTGGAAGCTGCTACCTTCTCCTGTTCAATTTTGTTCTTGTTTACTTTCCTGTAGTGTATGGTTATTTTTGCGACCACCATATAGTGGTCAGATCCGCATTCGGCACCACGATACACCCTTACGTCATTTGTTTGGAGCCTTTTGTTTTCTGGTTGGATGAGATAGTCGATTATAGATTTTATCTTTTTCTTTGGTTGTTCCCAGGTAAGTTTATGTATATCTTTGTGCTGATAAGGAACTAGAGAACTTGTCTAGGAACTAGAGAAGCATTATTCGGAGTCAATGTTTTGACACAACGATGTCTGGATATGAATCAGGACATATATGCTTGCTTCATAGATTTTAAAAAAGCTTTTGACAGAGTTCAACATGAAAAGCTTTTAATTATTATTAAGACCAAAAACATAGATAGCAGAGATCTACAAATTATATCGAATCTGTATCAAAATCAGAAAGCAAGAATTAGAGTCGAAGGAGAACTGACAGAGGAAGTAAGTATACTTAGAGGAGTTCGACAAGGGTGCATACTTTCACCACTCTTATTCAACGTCTACAGTGAAGTGATATTTCAAGAAGCTTTATTGGATATTTTGGAAGGTATTTTGGTCAACGGAAATAGCATTAATAATATTAGATATGCGGACGATACGGTCATATTTGCAAGTGACATGGAAGATCTACAGTACATAATACAACATGTATACAATGCATGTGAAAGGTACGGACTGGACTGCAAATGACTCTCAAGAAAACGAAATCAATGATATTCTCAAAAAAACCACAAAATGTAGATAACCTGATCATCAATAATACAACGATCGAAAGAGTAACAACATAAATATTTAGGAACGTGGCTAACCGAAGATGGAGATCAAACAAAAGAAATCAGATCTAGAATAGAAATGGCAAAAAACACGTTCATAAAATTGAAGAACTTAGGTACTTTGCAACCGTAACCTTAATCTAGAGATCCGCACAAGAATGCTACGTTGTTACGTTTTTTCTACTTTACTATACGGCATGGAAGCGTGGACAATAAAACAGTCTGAAATCAAAAAATTAAACTGCTTTGAGATGTGGTGCTACAGGAGAATCCACAGAATATCGTGGACTGAAAAAGTAACTAATATAGAGGTGTTACAAAGAATGAAGAAAGAATGTGAAGTCATAAAAACTGTTAAAATTAGAAAGATTTAATATCTGGGTCATATAATGAGGGGCGAGAAGTACGTATTACTTAGGTTAATTATGCAAGGGAAGATACAAGCGAAGAGAAACCCAGGACGACGCAAAATATCCTGGCTAAGAAATTTGAGAGAGTGGTTCGGTTGCAGCTCATTAGAATTGTTCAAAAGCGCGGCCAATAAAATTAAAATAGCGATGATGATTTCCAACGTCTGATAGCAGAAGGAACCTGAAGAAGAAGAAGAATATTTACTTTGTATTGTGGCAAAATGTTTTTCACGATATATATTTTATACCACTACACTTTCTAGTGTCCAATATAATTACACAATTGTTTACTGGTAAGCTATCTTTACCCATTAACGGCCTTCAGATTGGTATTGACATACGCCCGTCGTGTCATGTGTAGTTTCACTGAAGTTCATATGCAATAGTACTATGTGTACTTACGGTCTAGTAGATAGTTAGAAAAATAACCTTTAACAATAGTGGTAGCTTTAGCTACCACTGGCAATTAAAGGTTGAATATCTCCGCATATTTTAAGTCGTGGGTTCTATTTTTATTAACTGTGATTCAGTAGTACTAGGTTTATTTCGTATATTTAAGTTCTTCTGTAGTTTGTTATTATTTTCTATCATGGTTTGTAAATTTTGCTTTTAAAAACACATACTAGTCTTTATGTTTCTACGTCATATATGAATGCTTTTGTGGTTAACCAGCTCCTCTATAATATTTTACCCGTATGTTTACATGTATGTGGTCTTTTTATTGCCTTGGCCATTTTTCTAAAACTATTCTGATGTGTAGGTACGGTATTATTTCTATTATTGACTTCACTCATTTGTCTCGTTTACTTATTTAAATAAGTTTCATAAATTATTTTTTGTGGAATTTTTATATTAATTACTATGTTTGATGGGAATAAATAACAATTTTAATTAACAATACTTTGCATTACAAGTTCGGATTTCCACCTTTGAAATTAAATTGTTATTCTTTATTTCCGGTAATTTGAGAACAATATCCGACGGGAAAATCGAAACGGTTAACATAAAATATTTTTATAATCAAAGTTGTGGTCTATTTCCATTAAATATAATCATCAATATAAAGTTTATTTTTTATTAAATCCTGAACGTCCCTCGTATGACAATTATTTCGCATCGGGTTATTTCAATATAGCGAAAGGACGCCTCATTGTCACGGTCGTTGTCTCTGTTTATGTTCAACTGCATTCCAAATAGGTCACTTTTATAGCCACAAGAAACAAAGATCTACAAATACAAGTAATTTTCTGTATACCGTAGATTATATAAGAATAAAAATATAGTAATTACAGTACATGAAATAAAAAATGTGGAAATTCTACAGGATATTTAAAAATAATTAGCCCAGGGAAATAAGCATTTTTTCATGACACTCGTCCGGCCAGGCAAACGACAGTTGTTTTGAGTAGTATGGTCCTCTGTAACAAAAACCTTTATGTTTCCTGCAGTCGATTTTTTGGACTTAATTAGTTATTAACAAATTAAAGTCAAAAAACGGAAAATTTTTGCTTTTTTCGTCCATCAGCAAAAAGTGAAGCATTTTAGACAAATTTTAGTAGAGAGGAAACTTATAAGTCATATAAAAACCTTTAAAATGGCGTTTTCTAAATGTTTCTATCCTTATTTGTTGCTTGGAAAGTTGCAAAATAAGTCAAAAATTTCGGTTTTTTATAAATGTTAATAACTTTTTTGAAAATAAACTTATAACATTTATATTTTATGGAATGCTGTGCCTTGTAGTGCTTAAAATATGGTTAACATTTCAAAACGATCAGTCAAATAGTTTAAAAGTTATTTTATTTGTTTATGCCAAATTAATTTTTTTTGAAACAATATAAGTTAGAAAATTATATAGTTTTATTAATTGTAAGGGTAGTTTCTGGAAGAAGAAGACTTGTTCTATTATTAACATTAAAAAAAAATTAAGAAAATTAATTTTAAATATTGCAAAATAATTTTGCAAAAACATATCGTTTTTTTGCTTATAAACAATTAGAATAACTTTTTAACCATTGCCTGCAAGAATATTATTTTTTTATATTTAAGAAGCCGGAATTTTTTCACAAATTTAAAAGAAAAAAAATTTGTCCTTAAATAATTTGGGATAAAGTTAGCCTCTTTTTATTATTTTATTCATAGCAGCTTTGTTTATAATAATTATTAAATCTTATTAGCGTTATTTAAAAGAAAATACTTTATAGTTTTAACGTACTAAATTCTAAAAAGATTGCCCTTCAACGAAATCGTCCACAAAGCTTCAAAATGTGGTCCTTAAAATCGGCTGGCATCAAAACTCACGGAAGCCGAAGGGAGGGGGAAGGAACTGTTAGCTGTATCGCTGGTTCTTATTTATGGGTTTCAACGTTCCTTTTTTAATTTGTATGTACTGTTTGCGTACATTACGAATATGCATTATTTCAATAAATTGTTAAATAAACTATCTAATTTGCTTCAATTTTTTTTTTAATTTTTATCATAATATTTGAGATAATTTTTATTTAAAAACATAAATATTTATAATTAATTTATACCTCTTTAATAAAATAATAAATAATTTATTTATAAAAGATTTTATGAAAACAACAAATTGTCCTATTCAATTGTTTCCAAAAATAGTATTGCTTTGGAAATATTAATTAAAATAACTTTTCTAATGTCTATTCTTTATTATTTTATTATTATTCTTTTTAAGTTAGAATTAATTTCATGTTATCGAATGCACTATCCTTTAATAAAGTCGCCCCAAGAATGCAACTCAGTAATATTGGCAATATAATTTTAAAGTCATCTACTTTAAAATATATGTTTATATATATATATATATATATATATATATATATATATATATATATATATATATATACAGGGTGATTGATTTGTGTAAGGATTAGTTTTAAAATTAGTTACAATCTTACAGGCTGTTCCATAAGATCGTGGCAGGCCAAACTTTTGTTTTTTTCTGCTTCACTTAAGCTTCACTTGTTACGTTAAGAACGAAGTATTTAAAATACCACCAACAAGAAGGGATTATGAAAAATAGAATCCGAATTGCATTTCAAAATATTTCTTTACAAATGCTTAGTAGGTAATGTAAGCAACTCTTTCAATGACCGCTTTCAAGTATGCACAGATGTTTTGGGAGGTCATTTTGAACACATTACTTAAGTAAGATAAGTTAAAATTACTATTATTTTTTATAAATTTTATTTCAAATAAATTGTTTTTTTTTATGTGTCGCTATTTCGTTACTGAATTAATAATTATTATTGGTAAACATTAAAATATCTACCAAATTAATACTTTGATAGAAAAATAAAAATATCTAGAAAACTGATAACTTTAGGTATAGGGACTACTTTGAATACTTCAACAAATTTGAAGTACGATATTAGTACTTTTTGATAGTGATTTAAAATACAGGGTGTTCTATTGAAAATTACCAAGAAAATAATGTACTTGCATTTTGACTTACCCTGTATTTGATTTAACGAATATTATAAAAACGAATATGTTTTATAAGTTTTAACAATTATTAAAAAACTATGGTTGCAATAGATCAATGTTCCTATACTTCTTTGTAATTATACAGGGAGTTCAACTTGATACGATTTTCAGATAATATTGGTTATAACTTTTTAAATACCTGGTATAACATAATATAACTTTACATTGTTGTGACGTGGAAGTAAAGCAGATTTCAAATTTAAAATAAAATACAGGGTGTTCCATTTAAAAAAACATAAGTTTGGTCTGCCACCATCTTATGGAACACCCTGTAAGATTATAACTAATTTTAAAATGTGTAGTTTAAAGCTGCCTACAATTTTTGTCAACAACTTTTTTTTGCAATTCTTACTATAACAGATCTACTGAGATTTCTTAATTGTTATTAACAAAGCTGCTATGAATTAAATAAAAAAAAGAGGCTAACTTTGTCCCAAATTATTTTAGGACAATTTTTTTTCTTTTAAATTTGTAAAAAAATTTAGGCTTTTTAAATATAAAAAAATAATATTCTTACAGGCAATGGCTAAAAAGTTATTCTAATTGTTTATAAGCAAAAAATCGACATGTTCTTGCAAAATTATTTTGCAATATTTAAAATTAATTTTTTTTTAATATTTATAATAGAACAAGTCTTCTTCAAGAAACTATCATTACAATTACTAAAACTATATAATTTTCTGACTTATATTGTTGCAAAAAACATTAATTTGGGATAAACAAATAAAATAACTCCTAAACTATTTGACCGATCACTTTGAAATTTTAACAATTTTTTAAGCACTCATAGACACAGCATTTTAAGAAATAAAAATGTTACAAGTTTATTTTCAAAAAAGTTATTAACATTTATAAAAAACCGAAATTTTTGACCTATTTTGCAATTTCCTAAGCAACAAATAAGGATAAAAACATTTAGTAAACGCCATTTTAAAGGTTTTTATATGACTTAAAAGTTTCTTCTCTTGTAAAATTTGTTTAAAATGCTTCACTTTTTGCCGAGAGACGAAAAAAGCAAAATTTTTCCGTTTTTTGACCTTAATTTGTTAATAACTAATTAAGTCCAAAAAATCGACTGCATGAAACATATAGGTTTTTGTTACAGAGGTCCATACTACTCATAACAACTGTCGTTTGCCTGGCCGGACGAGTGTCAAAAACAGGGTACTTTTTTTGCTTATTTCCCTGGCCTAAATGTAGAAATTAAATAGATAAGTAGATACGAAATTAATATATTTAACAATTTTTGTACTTAAATGGTTATATATTATATTGTCATGATATACATGTCAAAATTTACTTTATTGAAAATTGTATCTCTTATTTGCTTAACACAGAAAATAAAAAAAAAATAAATTTCATAAATTAATTTCTCAGGGTTGATATAAAAAAAGTGTGTATTATGACCGGAGAATCAATACATTTCTATCAAAATTATTAGTATGAAAACAAGAAACTACAATAGAAGGAGTATCTAGCTTATCAAAGAAAAAAACAGAATCAAATTCTACAAATTAATGATTGAGTTATCAGTTCTTAAACTTGAAGCAATTTTCGCAGTATGTCACACAGTGTTCTAAACACAAAAAAACTTCACATGCCTCACACACGTATCTAGTTTTTCTGTCTCTATTTCTGGGACATTTTGAACATCGTCCCTGCTGATTAGGTTTCCTCTTCTTTGCAGGTGGTTCGGAATTTTCACCTAAGATCTTTTGGATACTGCTTCTGAACCCTCTAGATAATCAAGGGTTACTCATTCTTTCTCTTTGATGTTCTACGATTAATTAGAGAACCAGTTTCTTTAGGAAAACTCTTCTAGCTATGTTAGGACTATCGTTGTTTTGTCTGTGAATGATCGAGCTATTGATTCCTGCAGTGTTCATTAGAGAAAAAAAAAATTGTCACAGGTCAGCGACGACTGTTGCGTCATTATACGTTGCAGATAGCTCGTCTACTACGTCAACTCCGTCTTTGGTCGAATTATAAAAGGAAATAATTTCAGGCAGCTTATTATGATTATTTGTTACTGTTGTATGATGGTGAAGTATCCGTTCTGAAATCCCAATATACTCTAAAAACTTCTCTTCCTTTCCCTTGCAGGAATTCTATGGACAAACCAGCCTTATTTTTTTTGATAGTACCTAGTGCAGTTAAATTATGAGTGTCAACTTTACCAAGAGATCACGACTAGTGTACCAGTTATCAAACGTTATATTGCGTTTGGTCCCAGACACGGGAGCAACCAATCTTTCTACAATGTCTTTCGAGAAATTGTTAACTCGGAATGGACCTTTCGTCTGTTGTCCCACATACACCTTCCATATTTCGAAGGCTTATTTGGCATATATTGCCTGAGTTTCCTATTCCTGAGTTCATATCAAGAGGTAAATGCAATAAATCAAGACCTTCTTCATCTGCAGATTTTTTCTCAAAACCATTGTTTAAAATTGAATACATCCAAAACTCAGGGTATCAAATCTAGGGGTTTGGTTCGACGAAGATTAAAGGTTTAAATATCACGTTAGGTCGGGGGTTAGGTGAAAGAGCAGTTGTATGCCGCTATTACACAGTGATATACAAACTGAATCTGATACTAACTGATCCTATTGATATAATATTTTATTGTAAAGGAAAATTAGTTTGTTTTTTAATAAAGATATTTATTATTATTATAGATTTAGCCATACGGCTCACACTCCCTCTAAGGGGAAAATTCACTCATCCCAGATACCTATGGTATCAAAAGGATTGAGCTCTGGTGGGACTCTTTCCATGTTATCGAGTCCTAGGTGACTTGGTACGTCGGTGTATCTCCCAAAAATTTTCGCACGCATCTGGACGTCGAAAGTAGCACTGCTTTCTGCATGATCTTATATATATGTTCATTTAGACCCAGCTTTTTTATGTTTTCTAGGAGATTCTTCGGGATGACTCCAGTGGTAGAAAGAGTAATAGGTATCGTCTGGGTACTTTTCATTCTCCATTGTCTCCTTATTTGTATTTCCAGATCTCTGTACTTGGCGATCTTTTCGTGGTACTTAACACGTAGATTATTGTTGTTAAGCCCATATCGGCATTTGTCGTTTTGGACCTTAGGGTCTTTGACGATATATTTCAGGTAATTTTTGGTGGGTATAACCTGATCCTGAATGGCGAGTAATGAACCTTCTGTTTCAGGGAACATCTTTCCTGATGTCAGCCAATAGTTCGACGCTATATTGTCGACATAGTCTTGACTGACTTCATTTGGATGTCTCCCGTGCAGAGGTTTACCTATCCAGATGCGCATTTTTTCGTTCTTAGTAAGATGGTTTATGCGCATTTCTTGTTCGCTCAGTTTGATCGGTGTTGTGTCACCTACTGCACAAATCGCGCGATGAAGAGTAGATGTTATTATTATTATTATTATACTATTATATTTTTGAATCTTTATTTTTGTCAAAAAATAATTGTGGAAATTTGTTCGATCAAAGAACTATGATATGTGGCATTATCCCATTCTATTGCGTTCATTGCATAAAGTACCTTGTATTTCTTCTGTTATCAAAAGTATCTACTTGTTACATTTTGGGCATTTTTACGTAATATTTTAAATTAGAATGTATAAAATTTAAAGTAGCTCTGGCAGATCACTCTTTATGGGAAAATCGTCTCACTCAAGTCAGTGATTTCACTTTTACCAAGCTTGATAAATGCGTAGGAAATGCTTCGTATAAATATATAAGAAATAAATAATATATGAAGAGACCTTCAATGTTAAAATTTACACGTTTGTTTCAGAATGTCTTAATGTAGCTCACTATAATTTTATTAGTAATACACGTTATAAAATAAATATTCCTTGAAGTTGCATGAAATATCAAGTAACTGTAATTTTCTAGCGGAACTAACAATTTTATCGAAGAAATTGCTAATGTATATTTGAATTCGAATAATGCCTTAAACAATGATACTATTAGTAGTTTATATAAAATCCCGATTTTGTAATGCTAATACGAATAGCAATTACTTGTTGAAATACCCGCAAGGTTCAAGCCACTTACTATTATTACGTCTATAAGTCAGTAGGGTTAAATACGATGGATAAATTGGCTTTTTGTTTTCTTGTTAATTATTATTATTACTGCTATATATATATATATATATTTCCAAGGCATATCTGCTCCATATAAATCTAAGTTGATTAGAATAGACGGTATCCTTATAAACTACGTGTACGGTAAAAAGCATAGTAAGGCTGTTCTCTGAGTTTGAATTTGGATATACCTGCACATTTCTAATGAGAGGAAAATAACTGGAAATCGCGAGAACATATTAGTATTAAATACATTTCAAAATGATATAATAACCAATTACATTCAACAAGTAGCAATAATATACCAACTATTGCCTAAAGAAGTAAAAGCAAAAATTATTCAAAAGAAATGAGAGATATGATGACGAAAAAAGAAAACTTTAACGAAACTGGCACTGCAGATAATAGTATATTACTTTATGAGGCGGAGAAGCATGACTTTTCTTGACGCGCCCGATATTACGCGCCGAACGAAGTGAGGCGCGTAATAGAGGGCAAGTCAAGAAAAGTCGCTTCTTTGCCGAATAAAGTATACTATTTTTTCTTCAAACGTAGCAATTTTCAACCAAAAATAGTACAATTCACACGCTATTTTTACTCGAAATTAACTGTGACAACTATCAAAGTCGTCTAGATGTTAGAAATTAAAATAATTAAGTCGTCGGTGGGATTTGCGTCTCCCTGGTTACAGTTGTTTGACAGTTGTTTGCAATTATTAAAGACAGCTTATTGTTGTTGCAACCGCAAGCGCAAATTTAGTGCGAAAATGGAAAACCTAAACGAAATTGAGTCCGCGGCTAATGATGCAGTAGCACGTTTGGGGCCCTCCAAGTCCGGAATAAAGTATCGGTTAGCGTACAAGCACTTCAAAGAGTGGTGCAATACAAGAGGAGTACGGCAAGTTACCGAAGACGTTTTAATGGCATATTTTAATATAATGGAAAATGAAAATAAATGGACATCTTCTACAATGTGGTCACGATACTCTATGATAAAATCCGAGTTAATTATTAGAAAAAATGTGGATATAAGCAAATTTTTAAAGTTACGTGCCTTTCTGAAAAAAACAAGCGAAGGATATACTGCAAAGAAGTCTAAAGTTTTCACTAAAGACGAGTTTGATACATTTTTGTTTGAAGTGCCAGATAAGTTGTATTTAGGATTAAAGGTAAAAAAAAATTAGATTGCAAAGCATGTAGTATACTCTACTAAATTATAAAAATATTTCAGATTGTTTTGTTAATTGGGGTTACCGGCGCCTGTCGATGCGACGAAATGGTAAAAATGAAGACTGTGGACATTGAGGATAAAGAAAATGTAATAATTATCAAAATCCCAAACAGTAAAACACGACAAATTAGATCTTTTACGATAATTGGTCAAAACTACATTAAACTGTATAAAAAGTATGCATCACTGCGGCCTGAAAATTTCACAGAAAACCGATTTTTTATCAAGTACCAAAATGGAAAGTATTACCGAAGCGTCATGGGAATACATTCGATCAGCGCAGTAGCCCAAAAAGTAGCTAGTTATTTAAATTTAAACGATGCAAGCGCATACACGGGTCACTCTTTACGACGAACTTCAGCAACACTTTTAATTGATGGAGGCGAAAATCTAGAATGCCTCAAACGATATGGGGGCTGGAAATCAAGCACGGTTGCCGAAGGATATATAAAGGATTCAATAAGAAATAAGAACGATAATGCTCAAAAAATTTTAAACCCTCATGATTCGCCAACATCGGGAATGATTGCTGAAAGTTGTTCTTGACCATCAGTATCATCAACAATTACCAATGCGTATCAAGAGTCGGGAACATTTTTGCACGGTTTCAATTTTGAAAATGCCTCATTAACTAATTGTACTTTTAATATTACTATAAATAAAAATGATGTTTAATTGTTGTTAATGACATTTGTATTGTTGCTTTGTGACATGTTTCTTATTGTTGTCATGACAACATTTTTCCCTCCGCCGTAAAGAAGTGGGAAAAAAACTGCTGCCGGTGGAGACATCAAACTTTGACGGATTAAGTTAGATAAGTAATGTCATTATTATTTGACGTTTGAAGAAAAAATGATTTTGAACAATGCGACACCAAAATTAAAGGGAGAAATCAAGTCTATTTAACATAGAGCAGCGTTTCTCAACCTTTTACCATTTGCGACCCAATTTTCCATAATTATTTTCACCGCGCCCTCTTTCGTACAATAACATTATATCTATGCAATAATAATGTACCTTGAGTATTTTAACAAAAAAACTTACAGTAAAATCTTACTGTAATTACCATATTACCGAGAATAAATACATTTATTGATATGTGGCAACATCGATTCAGAACATATTCGAACATTTCCGATATTTTGAACATTGGATTGTCTGGCTACCTGCATCTCTTCTCCTCTTCACTCCTCAGTTCTGACCCTAACCAGTCTTAGTTAAGCCAGTATTTCTGTACCTTTAAATTTATTGTGAACGAATATGTTCTAGTTTGCGTGTTAATTGCACTTGACAGTACTACAATAAGATATCCCAAGCAGTAGGTAAATATAAAATTATACAAAATCATGGATAACGTTTTAACTGGGCGTAAGCGAGCATGAGATACCAGTGAAGCATCAACAAGTGCACAGGCAAGAGTGGCTCCAAAAATAAAATCAAAAAAGTATTTCCAAGAATACTTAAAATTTTGGGTTTACTTTTACTGAAGTAAATGAAGAAGAAAGATCTCTATGTATTATTTGCTCAAAAATTTTGGCAGCCGACAGCATGAATCCTAATAAACTTAAAAGACATTTGGAAATGATTCATAGTGAGTACATTAACATACCCCGAGAATTATTCGAATTAAAATTAAAATCACATGAAAAGCAAAAATCATTTTTAAAAAAAACTTTGATTGTGAATGAAAAAGCTTTACTTGCCTCTTATAAAGTCGTATATCAAATAGCCAGATGTAAAAAGTTTCACACTATTGGCGAAGAGCTTATTTTGCCAGCTGCAATTTAAATTGTAGAAACTATGTTTGGAGATAATTTTGCCAAAAAATTGGAGTCTATACCTCTATCAAATGATACTGTTGCCCTTCGAATTGGTGATACATCTGAAGATTTACAGGATCGGCTACTCGGGAAGTTGCGCGACAAGATGTTTTCGATTCAGCTTGATTAGGCAACAGATAGCAATACAGATGCTCATTTTATTGCCTATGCTCGATTTTCTGATGGCACATTAGTGATAGAAGAACTACTTTTCTGAAAACCAATAGAATCGAAAGCAACATCGCTAGCATTATTTGCTATCTTAAATGATTATATAAACGAAGCAAAGTTAGAGTGGAGGAACTGCGTCGGAATATGTACCGATGGTGCTCATGCAATGTCCGGAAAATTTCAAAGACTACAAGTGCTTGTGAAACAAAAGTCTCCAATGTGTATATGGACACACTGTTTGATCCACAGAGAAGCTTTGGCTTCTAAAGAAATGTCTCCTGGCCTAAATATTGTACTAACTACGGTTGTCTTCTTCTTCTTGATGTGCTTATCCGTTACGAATGTTGGCGATCATCATGGCAATCTTTATCTTATCTGCAGCAGCGCGGAAATGCTGCACAGATGTTGTATTGAACCAGATTCTGAGGCTCTTTAACCAAGATGTTCTTCTTCTTCCTGGACCTCGTTTTCCAAATATTTTTCATTGCAGGATGGCTTAAAGGAGAGCATGTCTGGATTCATTTCGCATAATATGTTCGAAGAACTGTAACTTTCGAGATTTGATGGTAGTCAGTACCTCTCGGTTCTTATTCATTCTTCTGAGGACCTCCTCATTTGTGACTCGGTCAGTCCACGGGATCTTAAGTATTCTCCGATATAGCCACATCTTAAATGCTTCCAGTTTTCTGCATATATCTTCATTCAAGGTCCACGATTCAACACCATAAAAAAGGACAGAGAAGACGTAGCATCGCAGCATTCTTACTTTTGTATCAAGAGAGAGGTTGTGACTTTTGAAGAAGGCCCCCATCCGATTCAAGGTGGATCTAGTTTTTCCGATGCTTGCTCTAATCTCCTGGTTTTTGGTCCATTCTTCATTTATTATGGTGCCGAGGTAGTTGTAGTGCGTCACTCTTTCTACAGGGGATTGGTTGACGTAGAGATGACCTTCTGGTATCCTTTTCTTGCTAATTATCATAAGCTTTGTCTTCTTAACGTTTATATTGAGTCCATATTGTTGACTGTAATACGTGATTTTGTTCATAAGAACCTGTAGGTCTTCTAAGTTGTCCGCAAATACTGCATATCTGATGTTGTTTAGCCGGTAACCATTTAGTAGAATACATTTTTCAATTTCGTGCAAAGCTTCGATAAATATTCTTTTAGAGTACAGATTGAAGTTTACAGGAGACAAAATACAGCCTTGCCTCACTCCACGCATGATTTTCACATAGTCAGTGTGTTCACCTTCAATTCTGAGATTTGCTATCTGATTCCAATAAAGATTTCTAATTATTTTCAGATCTTGGTTGTTAATTCCTGTTTCTTTTAGTATTTACATCATCTTGTCGTGCTGTACTCGATCAAACGCTTTCTTGTAATCAACCAGACATGCGTATACGTCGCAGGTTGTAACGGTTATAGACATATATAATTACATTTTATTTATAATTGAGACACGAAATCGCCATTTTTCTAGAAGAAAAAAATACACCAGAAGCCGAGATGTTTCGCGATGGTTAATTTTTGATGAAATTGAGCTACTTGGTTGACATATTCGAGAAACTAAATATTCTAAGGGAAGCCAATACACATAAATTGGATACGAGTGATGAAATTAATGCTTTTTGTAGAAAATTTAATTGTGGAGCAGAAATTTAAAGCAAAAAAACCTAGAAATGTTTGCAAATATGGATGAATATATTAAAACTTACAAGGTTGAAGAACAACACGTGAAAGTTGTTTTTGTAACCATTGAAAATCATTTAGCGATGCTGACAAAAAATTTTAAAAGATATTTTTTTGCCGACTACCGACTAATACGTAGTTACGAGTGAGTTAGAAATCCATTTTAAAATACACCCTAAAAGCTCTGTACTGTCGAAGAAGAAACGTTCATAGACTTCACGGCAAATGCCAAAATCAACAGACAGTTTAATAATAAATCCCTCTTTGAATTTTGGTCAGGGGTAAATGATGAGTTTTCTATGCTGAAAACCAGAGCGTTCCGTATACTATTACCGTTTTCAACATCTTACTTTTGCGAAATAGGATTTTCCGAGATGGCTGCTTTGAAGGCCAAATATCGAACGCTAGAAAAAGAACTGAGATAATCTATTTCTAATATTACACCCTGTTTCGATAAACTTTGCTCTGCGAAACAGGCCCAACGAAGTCACATATATACATTAAACTTTGATAATTTAGTATTCAGTGCTCTTTATAATTGTACCTCTTTATTAGTGTTAATGTGTATTTTATTTTGTCAGAATGTTTCGGTGTATTAACCGCTGAGAGAACAACTGAGTGCTTCGTCTGGAGAGAAACTAAACGGCTCAAAAGGCCAATTATGCGGAATCTTCCCATTAGGAATACATAAAAACCAGAGTTTTTTGAAAAATATTTACTTGTTATTTTTTTATTTCAAAACTGTACTTACTTTAAAAATACATCTCTTGTATAGTCAGACGTAAGAGTATATAGTCTTTTTATGTAACTCAAACAAGCGTTTTAAATTCTCAAATTTTGAATTTCATTTATTTCCTATAGGTGCCCAAATTATTTACTCGCATGCAATACCATGCGAAAATATATTAATCTAACGCTGTTTGGACGTGAATAAAGATGTTTATGCCTGCTTTACCTATATATTATGAAAAGGCGTTGGACAGTGTAAGGCAATACCAACTCTGACTTGAAACAAAAGCAAATAGACAAACGAGAAATTTTTTTAATTTTTTTAAATTTATAATGTTTATATTGGTTTAAATTTTTCTAACATATATGTGTTTATGTTTTAGGGTGGTCGAGATATTGCCAGAGAGAAAGCCGAACGAATGGACTACAGAATTTTTACTTACCCACTATAGCAAACAATAATAAAATTAATACAATTCCAAAATACGTTTCCTGAAAATAAAACTAATAGAATTAAAAATCTATGTATTAATTTCATTTTTTGCAATATAAAAGTATCTTTAAACATTTGTTGCGCACTATATAATAATCCTGGTACTGTTAATAATCCCAGTAAATTAAAAAAAAAACAATTAATCTCGATTACTTTATTAATAGCGAGAAATCAAATATCACACAAGTTGGAATCGTAAAAAATCGATTATTTTAAGCCATTAAAATAGTATTTATTAGATTTCGTTCTATTTTTAGTTATATTTTTCCATTATTTTTATTTTTCCCGCATGTTTGTTATGCCTTTTTACTGTTTTAACTACATGTTGAGTATTTGTCGATATGGTTGAAATGACGAATTTGACAAAGGAGAAGCAGAAATTATGATACAACCAAACTATGACGATTGACATATCACATGATAAATTGACGTTGACCTGTTGATATTGACAGTTGATTTTGACATGTGAAATGACGTTTATCTCGATTTTGCATGTAATGTCAGAAATATACATTTTTGTGACAGTATAAATCGCTTCTTTTTGTCAAATATGTGATTTTAATAGCTTTTTGTTTTTTTTTGACAGACTTTATGTAGATAGTGAATATTCTAAGTTACCTTTACGATGTAGTGGCTTATTTGTAATTTATTTGTAAGTTTTTTTTAGTTTATCAAGGTGTATATATGAACATGTATGCATATTCTGTCATTTTTTGTTAAAATAAAATGTATTTATATTTAAAAATGTTTTTTCTTGACAACTTTGATATTTCTCTGTTTGCCATCATTTATCATTATTGGCCAGACAATTCTTAGAGGTTCTTAACCTTTTTAAGTTTCCCGTGCCATATTGTTTTTGCTTAGGTTTTCCAGTTAAAATAACCTATATTCTCAGCAATTTGCTTCACCCCGTTTATCCATCTGAACTTTCTGGTGCCCACCTGGTAAGATCCTGGTATCTATCTCAGAATTTTACTTTGCAGATAATATTCTAATTATTACACGAACGGAAATAGAAATGTCAGATATTATAAATTTATGCTAAGGAACTGGTGGAGCGAGGATTAAAACTGAATATAAAAGACCAAGGTTATGACAATAACAGAGCAGAAAGACATTTCTTCTTTAGGTGATGTGTCCGTATTCAGACGTTGGCCGTCATCATGTTAAATCTGTCTTTATCAGCTGCTGCTTGAAATAATTCATCTACTGTCCATTTCTTTCCTCCTACGACCAATGCATTTCTTTAACTCCACTTTTCCTTATATTATAAGACGAGGTAAATAGTATTTGGGTTCTCTAATTATATAGTATTTCTCTTCTTCTCTTTATGATATTTGTGAGCAAGCGTTCTGAATTCATCAACTTAAGAACATCTTAATTGGAAGTGTGTGAAACCCATGATATTTTTAAAATCCGTCGATAGTACAAAAGTCCAGAACCTCTAGTAGTAGAAGAAGTAGGTAGCATAAACAAGTGGAAGATGGACAATAAACCATTTGGCTGCAGTATTATCGGTTTATAATAGATGGCTTCCAGAAGAAAAAACAAATGATAAAAAAGTCAAAAGAGCTTAATAATGCCTTTTATCTGTTTGGTTAATGCGACCAAGTGATGTTATTACGATTTTTGAGCAAATGATACGAACTTTAAATATTAAAGAATTATTAAAGAACATAATACCAGAATTTTAACAATAGTAAAAAGAACAGAAGGACTATCTAAGGAAGTGAATATCATTGCGACAAGTAGATAGATAGATTTTAGATTTACCTTATATAACATCATTATGGACCAAGTCATCAAAAGTATTAATTCAGTTAATATTAAATGGGGTGTAAAACTTCTTCCTGAAGAAATCCCTGCTGAACTTCTGAAAAATGGAACACCAACGCTTGTTAATATGCTGACAGAACTTTTTAGTAGATACTTGACAGGAGGTAATATATCTGAAAGCTGAAAGGAAAGATGAATTACACGTATTTATAAAACGACTGCAAGAACACCCCATGCATCACAGTTACCAGTGCTCTCAGTAGATTATACAGAAAAGTAATGAAAATTTCGATGAGCATAAATGTTTATGCTGTTTATGCCGCTGCTCTTATATCATCTACCCATTTCTTTTGATATATCAATGTCGTCTACCCATGCTTCTTGTCGTAACCCTGCGTCCCCATTCTAGGATTCTCCTTGTCCACCTGTTATAATCATATCTGGGTATGAACAGGCCCAGCGCCATTTCATTTTTATTTCTTCCAAGATATACCTGTTCTTCATTCTAGGCCGTATCTCGATGTTTCTATCTGGGTTCTTAGTTCAATTCCAAGCATATTTCGTTCTATTGCCCTTTGCGTTGTTTTAGTTTTTGAGCAGATTTCCTGGAACATTATTTTTGTTTTAGTGTAGTTTATTTCTATACCCGGGAGGTAAAGGACACTATGTTCATTTTGATCAAAATTGGGATTATTGCACTTTTGAATATAACTTTTCTGACTCTACACAGAGGTAAACCATACTATGTCTATAATACGATTGTTAATAAACACCAAGTCCACTTCCAGTCAGAGGTAAACAACACCATCCGGGCATAGTGTTATGTACCCTGGTACCTGGTGGAATTGTCATGAACTAAAATAATTGTAACCGTTTTATTTAGTTCGCAATATATTCGCAATAGTTAAAAAGCAGTTTATCTTCTCATGTGTCGACATCCAACCTACTCTTCGATCAAGAAAAAGAGACCCAAACACTACCAAATCTGAAAAAAAGACACTAAACTACCATTTTACAGTGAACAATCAGCGATAGAAGGTGTGCAAGGTTATGTTTTTAAACAAACTTTGTATACCTAATTTAGTAGTAGTGAATATGTTGAAAAAAATTACGCCAGGAGATTTAATAAAAGTTTATCAAAGAGGTAGATCAATAAAACTCCTACCAAAACCATAAATAGTATACATCAACATATCAATTCCATACCAAAGTACGAGAGTCATTATTTCAGAGAAAAGAGCAAGAAAAATTATCTGGGCACATAACTTACAATAGAAAAGATGTATCAACTGTACATTGATGAATGCAATGAAAGGCATAGACACTTGCGATACATGAAGTACATTCACCGCTCAATTGAAAAATAATCTTACTGTAGATGAACTAACCAGTGTACAGGTTGATCGTGATGATCACCTAATTGAATCTAAAACTCGGTTCAACTTAAAACAATTGGACTTTATAATGACTGAAGAGTCACCAAAACACAAAGTACTCTCTGGTGATTTGCAAAAATCTTTGCCTTCATCAATAACAAACAATTGTATTAGTTTCTACAAAAGGAAGCTTTGGACATGATGTGGGACGAATTGAAAGTAGAGGACATCACTCTTTGGACTGATAACTGCTTTGGACAAAATAAAAACATAAGTATTATAATGTGCTATTTTTGGATACTGCATATGTATAAGGTGGTTTTCATGAGGTATCGAAGACAGCAAGTAACGTTTGCAGCTTAATTAAATCAAGTCTCAGTAATCCCATTACCAATGACAAAACAAAAGTACAATGACATAATTGCACTATTGCCTTTTGTTCCGTCGGTTTGGCATGCGTTTTTTCAAAATTTAACACAGCGATATAGCCACAAACAATTACCCTCAAGAAGATGAAGATGATATGGAGCCTCTTTAACAATTTTGATACTTGTCGTCTATAATTTTAACACATTATTTAAAAAAGTTGTTAGAGGTAAACAACAGTATGTCCAACTACACATTTTTAAAAAGAAATTATATAATGAACGGTAAACTTTAGGTCTTCCGAATGACTCTCATACGTACTTAAAAATAAAAATATACCTCAAAGACTGTGAACCAAAGTGTTTAATTCCTGTATCCTACCTGTACTTACATACGGAGCTCAAACCTGGACATTCACTAAAATAAACATGGAGAAGATCAGAAAAACTCAGAGAGCTATGGAACGACAGATACTGGGTATCTCACTCAAAGACCATAAAACCAATGAAGACATTCGTAATAGAACAAAAGTAAAAGATGCTGTCGAAGAGGCAGCTAAACTGAAATGGAAATGGGCTGGACATAACGAATGTCTTAAGGATGGCCGATGGAATAAAGAAATCGGGAATTGGCGGCCGTATGAAGTCAAAAGACCACGAGGAAGACCGCAAATGCGCTGGAGCGACGATATTAAAAGAACGCAGGACCAATGTGGAAACGTCTTACAAACAACAGATATGAATGGCGAGAATTAGGAGAGGCCTATATTCGGCAATCTGAATAGAGAGAAGGGCTTAAAAAAAACTTCAGGTATATAACATAGAAGCAAAAACGATTATACACACAACAATAATAATATATTCATCTTGGTTAAATATAAGCAACATTTGAATATTTACTGATAAAAAATTAAAAAAATGTTAAAACTGCTCTCCTGAAAAAGTAAGAAAATGAACATAGTGTTCTTTACCTACGGGGTCCAGATTTTAACCCTACTTTTCCAGTTATTTCATTTAATTGTTGTAAACTTTCTTTTAGTTCTTGGATAGTATCTGTTATTAAATCTATGCCATGTCAAAGCCAAATCTCAAGTAGTTTATAGACGAAGTCTGTGTATTTTTGTTACACAGTAGAAAGCCTTTGCGTAATATGGCGCAATGGCGTATGATTTTTCGGGATATGTAGGTATGAAAATTGACTTTACCCAATCTTTCGACAGTTCTCTTGCTTGCTTGCAAACTTTTGTTAAAAAAATCTACTAATATGTCTATAAAATTTGTATTTGTATTTTGATAGCTTGAAAAAAATTTTCAACATGTCCTGTCCGGTTCTCCTGCTTTACTCATTTCAAAATATTCTTGTTACTTTAAAAATTTCGTTTTTTATTATATATAGGCTAGCTTCGCCTTCTCTGCTGTTAGCTGGACGACTTAAGTAAATGTTGTAGCGTAAGCTATTACAAAGCTAAGAATTTTATATATAATAATAATAAAATAATATATATAATAATAAAAAACAATGTTTGAAAAAAAAACTAAACAGCACAAATCAGATATAGTTCAGTCGTCGGTGATTTGACCCCTAAAAATCATACGAACAAGCTAAATGTTGCCGAGAGTATATCAATTTTGGGACTTAAAAAAAGATGCAAAAAAGTTTACCACTTTACCCCTCGGGCTTCTTCCTAAACCCCCCTCTAGGGGGGTAAAAACGCAAAATAATCGATTCACCAAGAATCTATACACCGTAGAAAAAAATGTTTCAAATAAAAAATGTAGCTGAGATAATTTTAAATAAAAATGTTTATCAGCACTTTTTGCGTAGAATGAACTGTTCTCTCAGAAACAACGCTTAAAGCGACCGGCGATTTTGAATGTCAGTTCCGCGCGCGAAATCAATGTTAAATAAATTTTGTATCAACTCGACGGTAAAAATCAATATCTTTTGATCAGTATACCATCGACAAAAGTCAAAAAAGAGTGCAGCTTTCGTATTATGCCGCAAATGAAACCAGTTTCTATAAAGTTGTTAAATAAATGCACTTTGCGCGATTTTTGCCATTTTTTACGATTCTCGTGAGATCAATAAAATTTATTATTTTCATTGACCGGTCGTAGTAAAACTTCCATTGTTGGAGACCAGTCTTTAAAACCTATTACATAAATATTTGATTTTGATATTTGGCAACCAATATGAGGCATTTGAAATTTGACTAAAAACACAGAATTTAAACTTTTAAATTACAAACAATCGCACCTCACGGAAAATGTCTTCAAGAAGACGGTTTTGAGTGTAATTTATAGCAGAAGTTAAGTACTTTTGAAAAACGTACCAGTGTAATTAAAAAAGAGCAGTTTTAAATGTTTTAGTTTGTTTGTAATGTGAAAGTTTAAACTCAGTAATATATGAGGGCCAAAGAAAGGGATACATTGTAATGATCTCATAAGAATCATACAAAATGGCCAAAATCGCGCCACGTTTATTTATTTAACACCTTTTATTCCTATTATTTACCTTTATAAACAGGAAGGAAACTAATATATTTTTATCTTAAAAATTTAATATATTTTATCCTAAATTAGTTTTGTTTAGGTTAGGATAGGTTCAGTTCTCTTCCTGGGGTGTGAGATGACTTACCGACGTCCGTAAATCACCATATGTCTGCTAGACGTAACAAGACGTCCAATATATTATTTTTAACATTTCCCACGATTTTCCGTATCGACCTTGCACAGCTAACCAGTTAATCTACTGCATATAGTTCCAATTGTTGTATATTTACCACCGGAGCTAGTATAAAAACGTAAGTGTTCAACATTTAAAAATGAATTGTTAATATTTAATATTATTGAATTTTTATTAGTCAATTTTTTATATAATAACACCACACATTTAAGTTCTTTACTACTGAGAAGAATTACAGGAATTACGCTGAGAGATCGAAAGATAAGTGAAGTCATTAGAAGAAAATGTAACGTACAGTGTATAAACGAATGGACACAAAATAGAAAAAAAAGAATGGAATAACAACATAAGCAGAGTGGAGGAGACCCGACTCAACCTTCCATAGAGGTATTAATCCGCCAATGAACAAGCTGAATTGCTTATAAAGAGGAAGAAGAAGAATTTAAGTTCTTTAAAATTTAAGAAAACTTATTTTTTTCTTTAAAAATTTTGTTAAATGATTTTAGTAATTTCCAAAATTTGTTAAATATAATATAGAATTTTTTGATCATTTTTATTTTTCATTATCTAGTAAGTATTTATGCTTAATTAATGCATATAGATTATTATATTTTAAAAATAGTATGCATATAAGTCGCTGAACAGAGTAATAAGTGTTTATGTATGTATATTACGTAATAAGAAGTATTCCCTTCAAAAAATATATCATAAAATTTAAAGTATAGGGAATACTTGTGATACTATACATTTTTATATATTTGGAAACGTCGCAGTCAATTCTCAATATGGCCGCCTAAAAAGTGTGAAATTTTCAATTTTCAAAGTCGTTTTTTATTTAAACAAATGGAAATTCCGCAATTTTTTTTCTTTCTTTCTTTCTCCCCTTCCTTTTACCCTATCAGGGTGTCGGATTTGGGCTAGCTATTTTAATTTCCATTTACCCATCTCTTGTATTCTTTTCTGTTTCGTGCCATTATTTTCAATTCCTCGAGTGATTTTTGTTTAAGTTTTCCCGCCTCTACTACTTGCTGTATCCATTTTTTTCTTGGTCTGCCTCTTTTTCTTTTTCCGATGTTTTTTGCTTCATAAATTTTTCTTGTTATTCTATTGGATTGCATCCTCATCAGATGCCCATACCAGTTCATTTGTCTCTTTGCTATTTTGTTCATTATCGGTTCCTGGTTGGCCATTCTCCTAATAGTCTCGTGGCTTAATCTATCCCATTTTGTCTTTCCAACTATCCTTCTTAGATGTCTCATCTCCATTGCGTTTATCCTGCTCTTATGTTTTTCCAGAATTGTCCAGTTTTCACTTGCATAGAGCACAGTCGGTATCACTATTGTGTTATATATTTTTATTCTTGTTTCTCGTGCAAGTTCTCTTTTTCCCATTATTGGGGCTAACGCATAATATAACTTGTTTGATTTCTTTGCTCTATTTGTTATTTACCAGTCTATTTTTCTGTCATTATGTCGGCAATTTTTTTTGAAATAGCTTAAAATAATGTATATTTTCATGATTTGCAAAAATTTTTCCCGAAAGCGCGTGGCTAATAAACGTACCTGAACCCAAAAGTTGCACGAAAGCTGCACTCTTTACCTTTAAAACGCATACTAATTTTTCTCAACAGGAAACTTGAATCAAAAGATATTAAAAATAATTGAATTTTTACCGTCGAGCTGATACAAATTTTATTAATCATTGATTTTGAGTAGCTGACATTCAAAATCTCCGATCGCTTCAATCTTTTGTTTCTCAGAGAACGGTTTATTCTACACAAAAAATGCTTATAAACGTTTTTGTTCAAAATTACCTTAGCTACATTTTTTATTTTCAACATTTTTTTCTATGGCGTACAGATTCTTGGTAAATCGATTTTTTCCCGTTTTCCCCTGTCTACGTGGGTGGTTTTAGAGGAAAGTCCGGGAGTAAAAGTGATAAACTTTTTTGCATCTTTTTAAGCATCCTAAATTTGACATTTTCGCCAAATTCAGCTGGTTCGTATGACTTTTAGAGGTTCAGTGGCAGTTTCGTCTCTGACGACTGGAGTAATAAACGTAACCGAAAAAATCTACAATAAACATGAAATGACAACTTCCTGGTATTATGGACAATTAAAAAAGGTGCGAAAATGCCTTGGAAAACAAGAACAAAAAGGCTAACAGACAAATTTGCTAAAGATCTATGTTCAAAATTGAATAAATAAGTTAGAATACAACAAAAGAACTATTGCAGAGATACATTTTTAACAAATAATTGTTATAAAGTATCTGCAACTAACAAGATGGTTTATTTTGCACTTACAGATTATACCCTGTATATTAAACCACAATATTCTAAACGAAAAGTCTCTGCTTCTTGACGCGCTGTTTCTTTTTAGCATCTAGCAGTCAGCGTTATTATCCAATTGAAACTTTAATATGGTTCATCACAATTACGAACCTCCTAAAACATTCAAGTTACCATATTGTTATTTTGGAATTATAAAAGAGTTTGGTTGTTAAAAAAGTGTAAAACAGTGTTATTTATGAATTCTGCTTGTATAGAGATGCCACCAGGCTTATCCACCCTCAGGAGAGGTAGTATTCAGATCCAGAAAGCTGTGAAAGTTGTCAATGGTGAGATGTTACATAAATACTAATTTTTTCGTCCAATTAGAATTTAATATAATTAGATAAGTTAACGTGGTATATTAAAAGTTAAATGCTGGTTTTATTAGTTTCTGGTGATTTTTATATTAGGTAGTCATATCCGCATAAGTTTTCGTGTGTTTGCTGTTATATTTAGGAAAGTTTAGGTAAGTTTTTGGTTGCTGTTTGATGTAATTATTATTACCACTACATGACGCGTGTATTGCAAGATTCAAAGCAATGGTTCATTTGAATTTTGTATTTTTTCCATCAATCGGGAAATCAATAGTAGCCCAGTCTGGTTATACAAAAATCATCGATTTCACGGTAAAATTCTTCGCAGATATCTGAAGCTTTTAAGACATAGGTGGGGGTTACTAGATATCGAATAGATGAAAAGGTACTCGTATTTTTATATTATTTTATATTATTTATTTATTTTTACCTTACGTTTTTTTTAAACAATAACTTATGGTCACAATTTGATTTTTTGTCTATAAGTTTTTTTCCTTATATTTTAAATAAACAATATTTATATCATTGTTTTATATCAAGAATATCTTTATTTTCCCGTTTTTTCAATTAAAATTGATAAATAATTTACGGAGATATTTGCAAAAATCAGTTTTTTTTTGCACTAATTTATAAATTTTATTAATTTTTTTATTAACAAAATAAAATGTTATTAATGCATTTGAACATCGAGGAATACCGAGGAATTAAACTATCTTAGAAGTTAAATGCATAGGTATTGCGTTTTCATCGAAATTATTTACAAAATAAACGTTTGAAAAAGGGTATCTTTTTTACTTATAAACAATTGTAATAACTTCTATATTTTTCAAGCTACATACTTGTACGTACAACCATTGGAAAGCTGGTAAAAAACTCACATCTATGACCAACAGGAACAAAGTTAGCGACTATTTTTTTAAAAAATGATATCTTCATTGTTTATAAACATTAAGAAGTAAAATTTGCACAAATTTTGAATGAAAATCCAAACTTTATATTGAAACTTATATCTATAAAATTCATCAAATTTTTCGAAACTTACAGCCTTTCGAAACGAAGGTATTTTCGAAAGATCGACATAGGAAAGTGGAGGGGAAACTGTTTCAGCTCCACGCTCCAAAATTTCGTCAGTCTCAGTGTATTGGCTTTAGAAAGCAATATACTTACACTTCTTTGAGTAAAATATTTTGTGTATTTTGATCAAAAAAGATTTAACTAAACGTATTTAATTACGTTTTGATTGAAAATTGAAAGTAATATTTAAAACTATTGAATGAATAATTAATTATAATAAGTAATTATAAAAAAAAAACAATACGATACACTTTCTTTAAATGATTTAAGATACTTACAATTCAACATAAATATCGGTAAATATCTTTTAATTTAGAAACTCTGCCACTAACTGAAGGTGCAGCCAAACAGCATGTTCTTCGGGTTTACTATCAATTACAAATTTGGTTAGATAATAAGTTAGATGCTTGTGCCTATGGTTGAAGACAAAGTGCCACTGGTTTTGACCCAATTTATACTCTAGATAATTTAATTCCCGAAGAGACATTAAAGCACATTACATGCAAATGCACCACAGGTTGCATAACTACTAGATGTGGGTGCAGAAAACGTGGTTTGAATTGTACGAACTTGTGCATAAATTGTACTGAGGAAGAAGTAGAGGAGAAAATATGCTGCAACCTCGGTACAGTTACGTTTGACGACGACAGTGATTCTGAAAATGTATATTTAGAGACTGATTTAATAAGTGAAGACAAACAACCTGCAAAAAAAAGGTTCAGAGCTGACAATGAAGTCGAATGAATTAACCAAATTTTAATTTTTAAACCAATGTATGTAAAGAAAATAAAAAAAAGTAAAGTTCAATAAACATTGCAAAATTTAATAAGACAGGTAATGAAAAAATCGACTTATTTTATCAAAGCAGTAACGCAGATTATATTAATAGTGTATATCATATTTGTACGAAAAATATAATAAAAATCAATATTGTTAATTATAAAAATACAAACAATTATAATTAATATAAGGAATTTAATAATATAATGTGTAAAAAATTACCTGAAATTTAATTTATAAATAGATAAGTATTATTACATCGTTGATATAAAATGAAAAAAATATATGTTGATTTTCCGGGATTTTCCGAGATTTCCGGGGGGAGGGTGAAAATTATGTCATCATTATTAATACTGCTATAGTCTGTTCCAGCCATACGGTGAATTTCAAATGGACTCAATTTTTCCGAGGTTTCCCATATTTTCCGGCCAGTGAAAACTATGTAGTTATTCATATTTCGACGAGCTACCCCAGAATAAAAAAAGAGGCTTCCAGCTGCAATGGAAGCCGAGATAATGTAAATTTTTCCTACGTGTTTCAATTTGAAGTTCCGATGTCGAAAAAAAAAACGGAGCTGAAACAGTTATCCTCTCCACTTTCCTATTTCGATCTTTCGAAAGTACCTTCGTTTCGAAAGGTTGTAAGTTTTAAAAAATTTGATAAATTTTATAGATATAAGTTTCAATATAAAATTTAGATTTTCATTCAAAATTTGTGCAATTTACTTCTTAATGTTTATAAACAATGGAGATACGATTTTTTTTTAAATATAGTCGCTAACTTCGTTCCTATTGGTCATAGAAGGTTTTATTTTTAGTGTGAGTTTTTTTTACCAGCTATCCAATAGTTGTACGTACAAGTCTGCAGCTTGAAAAATATAAAAGTTATTACAATTGTTTATAAGTAAAAAATATACCCCTTTTTCAAACGTTTATTTTGTAAATAATTTCGATGAAAACGCAATATGCATTTAACTTCTGAGATAGTTTAAGTCTTAAAGAATCCTATGAAATTTGCTAAATGTGTCTAGCATCATTCATAGGGCAAGTTCAATAGTTTAAATAATTAGCCTCAGGAATAAATAAATTAAATACCTTTTAAACTATTTGACCGATCGGGGGAAATTACGCAAAAATTTAAAAGTCAGCAATTCCTCGATGTTCAAATGTATTTATAACATTTTATTTTGTTAATAAAAAAATTAATAAAATTTATAAACTAGTGCAAAAAAAACAGTTTTTTGCAAATATCTCCGTAAATTATTTATCAATTTTAATTGAAAAAACGGGAAAATAAAGATATTCTTAATATAAAAAAATGATATAAATATTGTTTATTTAAAATATAAGGGAAAAAACTTATAGACAAAAAATCAAATCAAAATAAAAAAAAAACGCAAGGTAAAAATACGAGTACCTTTTCATATATTCGTCATCTAGTAACCCCCACGCATGCCTTAAAAGCTTCAGATATCTGCGAAACATTTTTCGACCTTTTTTTAACCAGACTGGGCTATAGGGTCCATTGTTTATTTCTTGTTGATTTTTGGATTGCTAGGAGTAAACTGTTCAAGGCAATCATTGCTTTAATAATATTATTTAGACTTTCTTCGTCCGAAACAATCGTTAATAGAAGGTATATTGGCTGTTAAAGCTTTAACATATCACCAATAGTCCCTCAATATTTTTGTTGCAATTATAAATAAAACACGAAAATATATTTATTCTCGATAAATCTCAGCTAAAAAAACTAGTTTTTTGTATCGTCCGTTTTTCCTTTAAGATGCCTGCTAGAACAGGTTGTTTCTTTCAGTATCTAAACACTCTTTAATATATTACCGCCAATTCTCTTCTTCTCAATATAAAACTTATGATTTTTACGACCACAACTGACCATGAATGTTTTTCCTACCAACTGCTTAGCGAATTCATTAGAAAAAACAAGTTTTATGTCTACCAACAATTTTTTGGAATTCGTTAAAGAGTAATAAATCTTTAAGCTTTATTGCATTATTATTATGCTGTTTTTTCGTAAATGTATAGAAAAAGTGACTTATTATAACCCACCGTTTGAACATGTATATAGTTCGTTGAAGACGGTTGAAAATTGGCGGGTCGCTCTTTCTTATAAAATTTTTGATTGGAGTGGCATTAAAAGACTCCTTTTTCGGTTCTCGTGCCCGACAGTAGGTACGTCCCGGCCTCGGCTTAGTTATCGATTCTCATGCGGAACAATCCGGAAAAATTGTGTAAATTGCATAGCAGCTTGACTACTTCTCTCGCTAATTAAAAGCATAATTTTAATTCACTTCGTGAGTACACGCTCTCTACCTAAATTTTCGTTCGCAAATAGCTGGAAAATAAGAAGTTTTGACCTGACCTTCAACGACTATTGATTGTTTGCAGACCTAAAAAAAATTCTCCAGAGAAAGAAATTTAAATCAAACTAGAATATTATGCATAATTTTAGACCAAAAACCGATCTATCTTCAAACAAGGGATTAGAAGATTAGAGAAGCATTGTAATCCTTACATGATGCCAAAAGGAGCCTTCATTGATAAATATTATAGAATTTTTCCTAAATTTTTTTTATTGTCTTGTATAATGTCGAGGACTGCTATTTTTTATTCTTCTTCTTTAAGTTCCATCTTCTATCGAAGGTTGGAAATCATCATGGCTATGCGGACTCCGTTGATTGCCGCTCTGAAAAGTCCTGCACTACTGCATTCAAACCATTCCCTTAAGTTCTTAAGCCAGGATATTCTTCGTCTTCCCACATTTCGCTTTCCTCGGATTTTGCCTTGCATAATAAGTTGTAATAATGCGTATTTTTGCCCTCTCATCACATGTCCTAAGTACTCAAGTTTTGGTCTTTTGATTGTTAATATTATTTCCGCCTCATTTTCTATCCTTCTAGTTACTTGCACGTTTGACATTCTTTGAATCCATGATATTCGTAGGATTCTTCTGTAACACTAAAATTCAAAGGCGGCCAACTTATTTAGATGGACTTGTTTTAGTGTCCACGCTTCCAAGCCATAAAGAAGAGTAGAGAATACCTAACATCGAAGCATTCTCAGGCGTAGTTCTACCCTTATATCCCGAAAACAAAGAAACTTTTTAAGTTTATTTATTTTTTTATGAATAAATCTAAATATTTTCTCAGCTTAAATTCTTTATTTCTTGTTACATTTTTGCTCCCTTTTGTAATCAACATCTGATTATTATTATTTATATGTCATACTAGTTCCTGATGGTATTTTGAAGTGAATACTTCTCGCTCGGGATGACGTTTTGCACAGGCTCGAAATTCTGTTTAGCGTGACTCGAAAAGTCGAGACGCATGTACTAACCTTGAGGTATACCGTAATATATATAATATACATACATATACACTTTTTATAATTTTAAATAAAAATATTTAAAAATTTATAAATAAAATTAATTAAATTCTTATAAAATTATATAAAATTATACAAAATTAAATAAAATTAAACAAAATTAAATAAAGATAAATAAAATTAAACAAAATTAAATAAAATTAAATGAGATTAAGTAAAATGAGACAAAATTAAACAAAAT
This sequence comes from Diabrotica undecimpunctata, assembly GCF_040954645.1. Lineage (NCBI taxonomy): Eukaryota > Metazoa > Arthropoda > Insecta > Coleoptera > Chrysomelidae > Diabrotica > Diabrotica undecimpunctata. The sequence continues at coordinate 22,564,739 of NC_092803.1, read as the reverse complement.
TTAATAAAATGAAATAAAATTGGATAAAATTAAATAAAGTACAATAAAATTAAGTTAAATTAAGTAAAATTAAATAAAATTAAATGTAATTATATAAATTTTAATTAAATTAAGTAAAACTTAGTAAAATTAAGTAAAGTTAAGTCAAATTAAGTAAAATTATGTAAAATTAAGAAAAATCAAGTAAAATTAAGTAAAATTCAGAAAAATCAAGTAAAATTAAGTAAAATTAAGTAAAATTAAGTAAAATTAAGTAAAATTAAGTAAAATTAAGTAAAATTAAGTAAAATTAAGTAAAATTAAGTAAAATTAAGTAAAATTAAGTAAAATTAAGTAAAATTAAGTAAAATTAAGTAAAATTAAGTAAAATTAAGTAAAATTAAGTAAAATTAAGTAAAATTAAGTAAACTTAAGTAAAATTAAGTAAAATAAGGGAAAATTAAGTAAAATAAGGTAAAATGAAGTAAAATTAAGTAAAATTGAGTAAAATTACCTAAAAATTAAGTAAAATTACGTACAATTAAGTAAAATTAAGTAAAATTAAATAAAATTAAGTAAAAATAAGTAAAAATAAGTAAAATTAAGTAAAATTAAGTAAAATAAAGTAAAATTAAGTAAAATTAAGTAAAATTAGGTAAAATTAAGTAAAACTAATTAAAATTAAGTACATTTAAGTAAAATTAAGTAAAATTGATAAAATGAAATAAAATTATATAAATTTCAATATTATTATTATTAATTTAAATATACAAAACTATATTGTACATAAATATGTATTATTAAATGTATTTTCAAATACTTATTTATTATGTAAACTAATTAAAATAAATTAAAGCAGTTATTAGTAATAATAATAATAATGTTTCAGAACAAATTGGTAATAGACAAGTGCTCGCTGTCTTTGTTTTTACTGGCTTCGTGCTTTGTGGTGTCGTGGAACAAAGTGCATCTGTAGCTCTTAGAGCAAATAGTACTTCTAGTTACTCAGCAGCAGAATTTGCTGAATATGTAGAAAACACAAGCTACATCACACGGTACTGCCAACCGCCTTCTCAGAAAGACAAGAATGTGCACGTGGTGAGGTCCATACCGCACATTGAGGTAACTATTTTTTTTATTTTTTCATATCGTTTTGTTTCTTTACTACGAGAATGCATTACGGAGTAAAAATAACTGTTTTATTCTTTTTTTACACCAAAAAATTATACGTAATATACAATTTCCTGCAACAACTCAGAAAAGACTAATACGAATGGCATGCCAATTTTGGTATTTGTCTATTAATTTGTATTAAGTAGTGTGTAGTATTTTTTTAATCGAAAAACGTGAAAAGGTTCAGCTGTCCTTTTTCAACTTCATACCTTATTAGCTTACAGTTTTCAGATTCCAATGACACGCACAGACAGAACTGAATCGATCCTCAGGGAAGCATTCATGTGGGGCACACTCATGTCACCTCTTGCAGCAAGCAGAGTGGCTGCTAGAGTGGGAGCGGAAAGACTATTCGGTGCAGGGGTTTTGGGGGCAGGAGTACCAGCTATTATGGTACCTGCTTCTTGGCTAACTGGTTACCATGTTTTCATAAGATTAATTCAAGGTGTTTTTATGGTAAGTTTAAAAACTTTGTGATGCTAAATGATCTGCATATAATGAGCTTTAGGGTGCTACGTGGCCTGCTGCCCATATGTTAGCTGTGACTTGGATTAAACCAAAACATCTGAGTGGATTTGTGTCACTCTATACAGGTACTTACTGAAAATCTATTATCAAACCTTTTAACTATTTATAGTAACCATTTTAATACACTTCTTTCGAAAACTATAGTAAAAACGTCTCTCTAATGTAAAAACTTAATCTTTTGTAGCTGTAAATCTGGGTTACGCGATAGTGGGCATATTAGGGACTCTTCTTGTGAAGCAGATGGGAAGAGATTGGTTAAGCTATCTTATAGCTTCGACAACGTTTTTATGGTACTTTCTTTGGTGGAGGTTTGTGGAGGAGTCATTACAGCCAAATAGACCAAAAAGAGATGTATGTATAAAAATTAACAATAATTATTAAAGACAATTTAGAACATTTATAGACTAATATAGTTTTTTATTTGTTGTGTTCTTTCTTCTAGGAACACAAGAATTTACCTTGGAGGAGACTGTTGGCTTCAAAACCAGCTTGGTGTTGCGGTATAGCAGTAATTGGCAGCCAGTGGGCTGATGCCACTCTTATGCTAGGTGTTACTAAATATCTTAAACTTGTCTACGGGTTTTCCATTGGATACGTAAGTTATACATACAGTAATACATTTTTAAGCAGTATGGCTACAGCTGGATGCATAAAAAGCAAGAAAAGCAATGGTGCCTTGGCAACAGACAACTTTCATAGCGTCATAGCTGATTTTATTGTGATTCAATATCATAAGAAGATCAGCTATGACTTACGGGCCTAAATTATTGGTAGTAACACTAAAGCAAAAGTTTATGGTGACTGAGGTAGTAGTGCGCCTAGACATTCCCTAAAATAGTATTAATATTAATATGAGCTTCGTTAAAAAATGTAGAGAAACTTTATTGGTAAAAATTAAGTACATAGAAATAAAAGCAAGGATAATGGTTATAATAACATAAGGGTATACCATTTTTTTCCAATATTTTCTATTTTATATATCCATTATTGGTTTTTAATTTTTTATTGTTCCATCTATTCTTTCTAAGGAAGATGTTCTTCAATATATGCCACACATCGGTCACTTCGTGGCTGCAATTGGTTTTGGAATCGTCGTAGACCATGTTAGAGGATCAGGCTTGATCTCTACAACGACCGCCAGAAAATTCTTCGTCTATCTATGTAAGTTTCATATAAACTATATACCGGTTTATTCATAGTTTGTGTTGTAGCTCATTTTCCACCAGCTGCATTGATGTTCGTTCTGGGATACACTGGCTGTGATCCACTAGCACCTGCAGCATTGTATATAGCCGCGTTGGTAATGACTGGAGCTACTCCGGCTGGAGTTTATTCTAGTGCAGCAGATATTGCTCCGAATTTTGCAGGTAAGGTTAAGTTATCGAAATAAAACAATGCAGTTAAGAAATAATCCAAAATATATTTAGAATCATTTACATTATTCATAAAAAATGCTAGTAATACCATACAATTATCCCTATTAATATCGTAAACAATATTAAACCTATAAATGCACTTATCACAATCAGAGAACTAAGAGAGATAGAAGATTCTTTAAAGGACGCATCATCTGGCCCCGATGACATCCCAGCTTGTTTTCTGAAACACCTACCGGACAAAGCTGTAGAGATATTACTTATTAAGAATATATAATCGTATATGGACTAAACATGAATTTCCCAAATTATGGAAAACAGCTATAACTATTCCCATCTTAAAATCTAATAAGCTACCAAACAAAGCAGATTTTTATTGTCCTTATCCGTTATTATCTGACTTGTGTAATGTGTAAGCTTTAGAAAAAAATATAAATAAACGTTTATTGTGATGTCTGGAAGAAAATAATCAACTAATTAATGAACAATCTGGATTTCATCCCTTAAGATCGACTACCGACAATTTAGTAGATTTAGAATCACATATTAATAATGCCTTCTGTAACAACCAAAAATGTATTTCAATTTATTTTGATTTTCACAAGGCATTTAATATGACTTAACATTACAAAATAATTTCAACACTTCTATCAAGGAAATATACTTGGTTTTATTAAAAATTTTCTCCTAAATAACAATTTCGATAGTTCCCGAGGTACTTTAAAATGCCCTCTCGTCGCCGAGTCTACGCCGAACGCCTACCTGCTAAACCAGACCCTCCTCTGTCATCCGGCGATCCTTAAGCGGAATGGCCGCTGTAAGGCCGGTATCACTTCCGAAGCACTACCTTTATTCATTCATTCTCCATTCATACACATCCACACTCTATTGTTCCCTCCGAGGCTCCCTGTCTCGTTCCAGGTAGCGCGTAGAAGACACTCATCGCTCCTAGTTCGGCATTATTCCCAGATGGGCATTTCCTCCTTCCCCACAGTTTGACTCACGCATTCTAACTCATACAGTGTGACCCACTTTTCTAGCTTCACCTTTCAGCATCATTCACTCTTACCTTTAGCGTTGGTCCAGCTGTCTTTCTTCCTCTTCCTTTTTCTTGATCACTGCACGGATATAGCTGTGTATGTTAGTCCAACCTATTTTATTTTCAATCATTCTCTCAATCATTTCTCTCACTGTAACAAAATTCACACCTATCTCTCTCTTCATTCTGTTCCTTTCCACTATCCATCTGCTGCAATCTAATCAATCGATCAAGCTCTAACCTGGAAGGACCATATTAGACATATTTCAACAATATGTCAAAAAAGACTAAACCTTTTGAAATGTCTTTCTGATTCGCTTCAAGATCAATTATGGATCACAGAAAACTGCGTGCACATAAATATGCACGAAAAGCCTTAGAGGACGCAACTATTAAGTTCTATCCAAAGACTCCAGCGACAGATCTCAAATCGTATCTTCCAAGCAAAATAGTTATGGAATAGCAGATAGCACAAAAAACAGGCAAAATTACTTGAGAGAAAACCAACATTACAATCATGGTCTGAGAGTTTCACCAATAGTTTTTCTCAGATAATAAGTTAGTTATAGTCGCCTTACGCATGGGTATCTGATCACAATAAATCCCCAATCGGAGTGTTATGTTTGAGGGACCCCTCTAACAATTAAACACCTTCTAATGGAGTGCCTGTTACACAGTGTGGAAAGAGATGAATTCGAAATCCCAGAGAATTGTCTCCGGTGCGGTTCATCGTTTATGTACTTGCTTGGTAAGGCAAAGCGCGTGCGTTGTTTACTCACGAGGCGGCGACTGTCACAGTATTCTTAAGCCAAGGGCACGGAGTGACCTCTCGTTACGTTGTGCCGTTCGTCGGTTTCGTAGTTCCGATAAGGCTTGCCTTTCGGATACCCGGCTAGCGTTCGTGTGCTTTGTTTCGAGCGTCAACTTACCTAAAGCCAGCTCGGCGAGGACAGAAACCTCGCGTAGAGCAAAAGGACAAAAGCTGGCTTGCTCCGGATGTTCAGTGCGCATATAGACTGCGAAAGCAGGGACTATCGATCCTTTTGACTTGAAGAGTTTTCAGCAAGAGGTGTCAGAAAAGTTACCACAGGGATAACTGGCTTGTGCCGGCCAAGCGTTCATAGCGACGTCGCCTTTTGATCCTTCTATGTCGGCTCTTCCTATCATTGCAAAGCAGAATTCTCCAAACCTTGGATTGTTCACCCATAGACAGTGAACGTGAGCTTGGTTAAGACCGTCGTGAGACAGGTTAGTTTTACCCTACTAATGACTCATCGTTGAGATAGTAATCGTGCTCAGTACGAGAGGAACCGCAGGTTCGGACATTTGGTTGACGCACTCACTCAAGCGGGTAATGGTGCGAAGCTACCATTCATGGGATTATATCTTAACGCCTCTAAGGCCGTATCCTTTCTAGTCAAAGGTGGCAACGATATCTCTTGGAGTTCCGAGAGTCGAAAGGCTCAAAACAATGTGAATAGGCATTGTCGCACGAGCCCTTATTTTCGTTGAGATTATCGGCTTACGGTGGGATCGATCCTTACCAGTAGACCAGATCTTTAAACGGACAAACATGGGTATTATAATCTTTTCGATTTTGAAACTTGGAATTGTCTGTAGACGACTTACGTACCTGGCAGAGTGTTGTACCTGGTAGAGCAGTTTTCACGCTGTGATCTACTGAGACTCAGCCCTCAGCTTGGGGATTCGTCTTGTCGGTTAGACGAGACTCTTAATATTAAATAAGTGCACTAGATTCGTGCGGTACCAAAGGTATTATTCAATATTTAAAAGCAATAAACTATTTATACAAAATGTGATTGTTGTATTATTCTATGACTATTAATACTTTTTTTTTTTCGCTAATAGCCATACCAGCTGATGTGAGTTAGTAAATAAAAAAATACTATACAATAGAAGAACTGATTATAGCATAGTAACCTTTTGAGACTTTTAATAGTAATTTTATCAACACCAACACCTTTAAGATTTTTCAATACTTTTCAATTTTAGACTACACTTAGTTCGTGTTTCTCTAGAAAAGCTTTACTTTATTGCTCTGATCTATAATTTTGAATACATTTTTTTTTTAGTTCTGTATCTTGATTTTCCATATTTGGATCTAGAAATTTAGTAAAATACAAACGCAAATACCCAAATTGCTCCTAGAAACATTTTTTATTTTTGAAAACCTTTTTTTGAAGATTTTTAATAATCCAAATAATCCGTGCTTCATATTTTAAAGGAACTGTATTTGGGCTTTGCCAAACTGTCGGAGCTGCAGGTCTACTAGCTGCAAACTACGTAGTTTTTGAAGGACTTCATGGATCGGTGAGTATACTCTCTAATTTCAAAACTCTTATACAATATCTGTATAAATTTGTCGACAACTACTTGACTGTCAAGTAAAGTTTTCTACAGCTTTGTGGTCTTAATTTCTAAAAGCATGCATTTTTTACTTCTAGTTTGCAGGTTGGTGGCGACTGATCTTCGGTACTTCATCGGTAGTCCTTTTGTTCACAGGAGGCTACTTTATGATGATGGGCAGTGGTTCTATTCAAGACTGGAACGCCCCAGGAAATGTCCAACCAGAACCCGAACCAGAAGAACCTTCAAGACTTGAATCTGTACTAGAATAAAAGTAATAAACTTATTTTGATGTTAATATTTTATATCACTGTTGTTTTATTATACACTTTTATGATTTAGAGATTTAGAGGGCTTGTTTTCGTTAGTTGACATTTTTTGTAAGCATTTCAGTAGATGTGCATTCCAAGATTTTAGAATATTTGTTTGTTTAGGCCAGAAGAATTATTTCTTTCAAGTTATCATTAAAAGACATTGTAATTTTATTGTTTTCTACTAACAAAATTGACTTAAGATTATTGTGTTTATGTGCAGAATGAATTATAGGTTTTTAAAGTGTTTTTATCTCCAAAAATAATTAGTTGTGCTCCAACACACGTTTTATGTAGAGTCTCCTTGTTTGTCCGGTATAATCACAGCATCTACAGCTTAATTTGTAAGAATTGTACGCAATTAAATAAAATAATTTCCTTGCTTCTGGGAAACAATACTAGAATAGAATTGTATCAAAAATATTCTTCCTTGTGTGTTTTTCTTACGTAATGAAATGGAAATGTAACTCTGAATATTTATAAGATTGTTACATATATAGTAATGATTGTTATCTGCTCATTATAGTTATTTAATGCGGTGGACCAGATATAATTTACTTCTAAATAAATAATGTCAAGCGTTTTTTAGGAAAAGTTGGGAAATTTTATAGGAATTGTGATGGTGTTTGGTTAATTTTAGAATGTATAGACCAGTTAAATTCGGTTTTGTAAAACTTGGGTGGATCAACGCAATTTTAAAGTTTAAGTAATTACTATTTAAATGGGAATAAGCCACAATTAAAGGTTAAAGTATGTTTATTGACGTTTCAATTTACACTTCGGGAATCGTTCTCAAAATACAAACATTAGTAAATTAAACAAATTTTGTTTTTTTGTTACTTAGTGAAAAATTCTTCTAATAATTAGCAATATTGGCAATATCATTTTAAAGTCGTCTACTTTAAAATGTATGTCTGAATTGTCAATATAAATGAGTCAGATAAAATTAAATTATTAGAAGAATTTTTTTCACCAAGTAACAAAAAAAAAAAAATTTGTTTAATTTACTAATGTTTGTATTTTGAGAACGATTTCCGAAGTGGAAATTGAAACGTCAATAAAATTACTCTAACCTTTAATTGTGGCTTATTCCCATTTAAATAGTAATTACTTTAACATGCCACAAGAAAATAGCTTCAGAACAATTTTAAAGTTTAATTCATATGATTTTTATTCTTTAACGTATAAGACAAAAGTTTTGAAATAAAATGTGACAATTTAGTCAACACAATAACAAAATTTTGTTAGTAATAAATAGAGACTGCAGTATATTGGAATCAAAGGTCAAAAGATCAATAAAACAAGCAAAAAATGAAGTCAAAAAATCTACAATGAAGGCGAAATTTCAGAGGATTGGCTTGAGTCGCTCATTATAGCATTATTAGAGAAGATTAAACACACGAGCCCACAAAATGCGGCAAATTTATACTTATTAATAAGGCCGCAAGATTCCGAAACAGATTTTGACGTGGACACCACAAGGAAGAAGAAAAAGAGAAAGGCCGAGAAGAAGCTGGAGAGAGGGAATTAAAAAAGAACTAGAGGAAAGAGAAATTCCTCCATATTAAATAGAGAAGAATGGCGGTTAGGAGTCGGAATGCGTCGGAGAACGCTGTGAACCGATAGTAGTAGTAGTAGTTATAAGGCCGCACACCAAAGATGCATACAGCATACATACAGCAAAAGTTTCGGACACATTTAATTATCATCTATTATTAAGTATTATATTAGTATTTAAATCTGTAGACACACACCTACGAAACATTTGCGTCGTGACACATTTGAATCAGGGTGTAGATAGACGCACCGCATATTTGCATGATAGAACAAGTTTTATCTTTGCTGTGCAACCGCATCTAGTTTTGTCACAGTATATTGCTTAAAAAGAATCTTTTTAAGCAATATACTGTGGTTTTGTCGACATATAAATAGGTGTTTACAAAAATGAAAGACTATTTTAAGTTTTGTATATCTTTTATTCAAGAAATAGAAAGACACCCTTCACTAAATATTATCATCGGCTTCCAGATTATGATAATAGAAGAAAGACAGAAATAATATGGGGAAGAATAGGAAAAATGTTTAATGAATCAGGTTATAGACTACAACCCCATGTGACATTTTTAAGGGGTCTTAACTCAAATTAACAAGTTTTAATTTGAAAGAATTAATTGAATTAAATTAATTAATTGACAATTTTCAAATTGATACAAAATAAACAAATATATAAAAACCGTTTTTCTTTTTAAATTTAAAACAAAAATATGCGTCCTTTATCTTCATTTCCACGCCAATATTCGTCATCAGCCTCAATGAGAATAAAAAGCCAACGATCCATGGTAAACTGACTTTGGAAGAAATATATTGTGTTTGGTCAATCCAACCATATGGTTGCGAGATATGAACTCTAAAGGCAACAACGTTAAATACATTAGAAGTTTGAAATCTGATGTTAACGCCGGATTTTAAGAATATCGTGGGTTTCGCACACTTTTAACGAGAGTGTTCGGAGAATGATGGACACTGAACGTCAGCTGCTTAACCTTTCAGCAATAATGTGACATGATGGTACACAAAAGCAAATCTAGAAAATTGTCGATTCTTTAAATATATAATTAAAATACACAAAAAAAAACATTTCCACACAAATCTCTTATAACTTGTATTTAAACTCATGCTTTGAAAATAAAAGTTAACAGATATATATTTTTCACATTTTGAGTAAGTACTATAAAACCGAAAACCCCAAATTAAACAAATACAAAACAACTATTTCTAAGAAATTAAACAAAGACTAAATAAAAAACATGTTTGAGATGAGCAAAATAGATACATGAATGAATGGAAATAATTTAATTTTCGCTGCTGTCTTCGGAAATACTATCCTGTAAGCAGTCGGAGCAAATGCATTTTGCGTATTCTAAGCATACAAATTTTTAGCATTTTGACAGATATATCTGGTTGGCCTATTTTTTGTCTACTATAGTAAAAACAACGACCTCGACGATTAGATTGTGGATTTGGGACTGGAACAATTTCTTCTCCAATACGGCAAATTTCTTTTATTCTTGACCTAATTGATATAGGAATACGTTTATACAAAAATCGTCGTTGCAGATGATCGTTTACTAGTTCCATACCAAGAGCTTCTATAAAATATCTTCTAGGCATTTTATCTATCTCATTAGATTTATATTTGTTTATTACAAATGAATTGATACCAGCTACAATAATTGCAGAATAAAAAATGACCATAGGCCATCAGCGAGTGGCTCGAGCGCAATTGTAGGCGGCACACATTTCATAAATTAGATCTACTCCTCCTTTGGATTGATTATAGTCAATGATTTCTGGCATGCCCGTTAATTCGTTTAGCAAATCGTCGTGGTACATCATTGAGTTTTGTTTTTGGTTTTCGTACTTGTTTTTTCTGGTCTATTAGGATCAGTAAATTGAAGTGAAAGCTCTATTTTGTTTTTTTTTTCATAGTACCTATCATGTCAAAAAATTGTCCATTGTTACATTTCTGTGAGAACCAGATATAGGACTGCAGAGGCGAGGAACGAGGGAAATATTGCTCGTATCACCTTTTTGTTGGCCAGGTGGCTGTTGTCCAACGTACATATCTAGATTTGCGGTATAAAGAAACTTAGCGTCTACTAATGCGTAGATTTTTATCCTGTATTTATTAGGTTTATTAGTCATGCCGTAAAGCCACACTTTACTGATAATGAAAAATATTTAGGTAAATTTGAATTAAATGAATCGAAGAATTATCTCACAGCTGCCAATTTGTCATATTTTTGCCTCTCTAATCGTGTTCGTTTATCATCAAAATGAATGTGTGAGCAAAAACTTGAACCCTGTAAGGGAACCGTGTCAATCTAAAAAGCCTGGCGATGAGCCGTTTGTCCTAAAGAGATCTTCTGCATTTGTGGTTATTTTTGGTTACCCCAGCTATGTATAAAAGACCTAATAGTGCCCTAGTTTCTAAAATATGTCTTTTTGCAGATTTATTACTGAGATTGTAAGAACACAAATCAATAACGAACTTAGTGTTGTCTATGGTAATGGTTTGCAAAATCTCTTCAGTAAAAAAGCAACTCCAAACCTTTGATGCGCTTTTTATATGCCATGCTTCCCTATATATTCCAGAAAATTTTACCTTTATTAAATTGGCACTGCGAGTTCGTATGTTTCTTCCATTTAGTTGTTCCATCATTACCAATGAAATGAGACACTCTTTTTGGAACATTCAAGACTTCGGAGATTGGCTCCTTAATTTCTTCTTCCATGTCGGTGTCGTGGTCCTGTATATCTTAGGCGTAAAAAGCTATCTGGGCTACGAAATATTAGACAATGGTGAAATATAATGGCTAAAGAACTATTCCACACAGCAGCTGATAAAGAAACATTCCAAGAATTTAGAAACATAATTATGATTATAGCCAACTTTTTGTCACAGACATTGAATTTAAGGAAAAAGTTAAGACGTGATTGATGTTTTTTTATGAATTTTTTTAGTTAAAACGTATGCTTAATTACTTAGACGTGCTTTTGTAGCATATTTTTTAAAAAAATTGTGGTTCCTCGTCAATGTGTTGTACGGAGTACTTCATTATGTAGTTGGTAATATTAAACAGTAAAAAGACAATAATGAACCGGTATAACACAACGAAATTATGTCTTTGTAATCAAAGTAATGAACGAAAAATGCTTCTCTGTTCAACTAAACAAAGTACTAAATGAAAACTAAGATATTAATCTATAATTTAAAATATGTCTACTAATAAAGTGAATACTGAGTGTACAGCAATTTAAGAATTGGTTAATATCTCGTGCGAACTGGGACATATTGTTCCTTCGTTCTCTAAGTGACTTAATATTTTGTAACAATGCTATTCAAATTCCAGAAATCTCAAAACTGAATTGCTGAATTGTATCTCTAGGCCGATGTGGTGCATTGTTATTGTTTTGTTAATTCGTTTAAAGAATAAATGAAAGTCTGGCCTAAAAAGGTCGTTTACACTAATTTAACTAGGTGTTTTACATAATTTAATTGAATCACACTGTTGCAAATAGCACAAACATCTGAAGAAATAACAAATATATACTATTTTTAAAATATACATTATTACGATCACAAATTTTTATTATTATATATTCTTTTTTTATTGGGAATAACCCGCATCAACCATAGAAGGTTATTAGCGGTGGTACAATATAGACTATAATATATTATAATGATTAATATAAAATATAAACTATAAAGTTTTTAAAAAATTGTAATTTAGAATTTTTCTTGAAGTATCACTTATATTTGATTATACAATTTCGTTTTCTTTAAAAACCTAATGATTTTGTCACAATCCGCATTGTCTAAAACGCACTTTATATCACTTGGTAGTCCAGTAGCTTGTCTTTCTATTTGATATAATAACAGTCTATAATAATGTGGCCTACAGTTATATTGGTGTAGCATATTCTAGGAGGTTCCTTCCTTAGTAGGTGTTCGTGCGTCAGTTTGGTATGTCCTATTCGGATACCATGTAGTACAACCTGGTCCCTTCGCTTTACTAAATTTGGTGTTTTCGCTGATAGATCTGGGTTTGCTTGCCGCAATTTATTATTTGGTACGAGTGGCCATCTTCCTAACCATAAGTTTTTTGTGTACTCAATGATGCATTTTTTCATATCTGAGTGAGGAATTTGGTTAGTTCTATCATCGGATCTCTTCATTTTACAAGCTTCTTTGGCCACTTGATCAGCTATCTCATTTCCTGGTAACTTCACATGAGATGGTATCCACACAATATGTAGTTGTTTATGATAATTTTGTAGAGTCACAAGGTCTTTTTTAACCTGATCTAAAATCGGATGATTCGGATATATTTTCTGAATTCCCTGGATTGCACTTAAGGAATCTGTGAATATTACTGTCATATCTTTAGGTCGATTAAGAGTTTGTTGTACTGCCTTGGATATCGCAAAACGTTAAGCAGAATATATTGAGTAGTCTTTAGGTAGTGGAAACTTGAGCACAGCATCCTCTGTGACAATGGCGGATTCTACTGTTTCCAATTCGGGTGTTTTTGATGCATCGGTATAAACTAGTTGACAGGATGAATATTTATTTTTAATATTGTAGAAGTATTGGAGGAAAAGAGATGAAGGGGTATTGTCCTTAATATGAGTTGACAGATCTGTGTTACAATATGGAATTTGTATAGTCCAAGGGGGAGCATAATCAATATTGGTATGCATAATACCCGGAAATGTGAAGTTTCTAATTCTTTTGCTAAATTATGGTCGAAGATTAATTATAATAAGAATGGTAATGTGTGGAGAAAGCATAGGGGTAGGCCGGGTTGTTTTGATTAGTTTAAAGCTTACTCGCGTATTGTAATATAAGACGTAATCTTTTAATAGAAAGTCAAGATTCATTTGCTTCGACATAAATACTTTCAACTGGACTGGTTCTGTAGACTATTTATTATTATATTTTGTTGAATAGGTTACATTCACACTTTGGTCCCATCTGTGTGCCGATTTTAACTCCAGTTAGTTCTTTTTCGCACGTATAAAAGTCTCAAAGCATAATATATAGCCATAGCAAAAAGACGGTTTAGAGAAAGCTGTGAAATTAACACTCAATTGTCGGATTTTGGCAATTGAGCTATTCATAAAATTTTAATGACATAATTTTACATTGTAAATATAAAGTTTATTTGTAAACCTATATTTATCAAAAAAATTTAAGACAATTTTTAATTCTTAAAATAATATCCAACATAGCAAAAAGCAGAAATTATCGAATATTACTTCCACAAATATACATATCGATGGCAGTTTACTGCACAATATTCTGAATTAGTGTTTGACTAATATTGTGCATAGTGTGCGAATTCTATACAGTTTTTCAGAGATATTCGAATAATTGGTCGAAAATCCTCAACTATCCTTTTGCCGCACCTTGTGGGAATATTCAGAGCCTTTTTGTCTTTAATATATATTCCTAGAAAGTGGAGAGAGGTATGTGTGGTCATCGTACCAAAACCAGATAGGCTGGACTACATCCTACCAAAAGCTTCTGACCTGTTAACCCAACATTCTCGAAAACGATGGACAGGCTATGCGAGAGGTACATAAGGGATAAAGTTCTGGTCCATAACCCAGTTCACCCAAATCAGCATGCATATAATTCGAGAAGATCTACCGATTCTGCACTGCATCAAGTAGTGGAAAAAATTGAAAGATCGCTGTATAATAAAGAATCCACCCTAGGTATATTCATAGACATTAAAGGAGTTTTTGATAAAACCACATTCCCACCCAACAGCTCAATGTCAGGAATGTTCCCCTGGCTGTAAGCGAATGGATACTCAGTATGCTCTCCAATAGAGCAAATACGTATAAATGTAGACGTTTCTGTTAGGGGCATGGTTACGAAGGGATGTCCACAGACAGGGGTGCTATCACCACTCTTCTGAAACATAGTTCTAGATACCCTGGTTGACCAACTCAGTAGCAACGGGCTCTACATAATAGCATATGCCGACAGTATTGCTGTCCTGCAAAGCGGTAAGTTTGAGAACACACTGTGTGAGAGATTACAAGTTGCTCTTCGACTAATAGAAACATGGTGCAAGGAACACTTCCTTTCTATAAATCCTAAGAAGACAGAGATGGCCTCCCCAAGGATTCTAAACTACAGTCAACTTTTCTGACGAGGTGAAGTACCTTGGTATTACCCTTGACAGGAAGTTAATATGGAACTCACACTTATGCATAAAGCTCAAAGAGCATATATTGCTTAGGAGCAATGTAGACGAACGGTCGGACGCACCTGGGGCCTTTTACCCAGGGTGATCGCCTGGGTCTACACTGCTGTCATTAGGCCTATGCTAACTTACGGAGCTATTGCTTGGATACCAAAAGTACTACAGGCAACAGCGATTAACAAACTAAACCATATTCAGCGGATGGCTTGCATAAATATAATAGGTGCCATGAAAACAACACCAACTGCTACAATGGAGTTTGTCATTGGCATCACGCCTCTAGATATATATGTCAAAGAGATGGCGCTGGTGACAATGATGCGACTGCGCTCAGCTAGTGAAAACCTTGATATAGAAATGGGACAATTGACTTAACTGTGACTCAATTAAACCAAAGTTTGTCTTTGGCAAATGCTACAAAATCGAAACAAGACAGTATAGGGGGACAAACGTGGCAAATGCGTTTTACATGTAAGCCAATGGCTCCAAAATAGAAAAAAGGTCAGGATGCGGATATACTCCAGACAACTGAACCTAAGAATAAAGTGGGGTATGGGCAAAAATGCCAGTGTAGTTCAGACAGAACTAGCTCGTATCTCCATAGCTGAAAAAGAGATAACCCGAAAAAGTATAGCCGGAAAAACTATAATAATCTGCACAGATAGCAGACAAGCGCTACTAACCTTGAGTAGACCACGTGTCACATCATGGTTAGTAATGGAGTGTCACGAGTCACTAACTCAAGCTTCGGATGGTAATACCATCATCCTAAGGTGGGTTCAAGAATACAATAGGAACAAAGGCAACCGCATTGCTGACCAATTGCCTAAGAAGGCGGCAGGCCTAAGACTCTTAGGACCTGGGGATCTTTATGGTTGGTCAACTACAACAATCGCGGAAATTGTCAAATGTCACTCCTATACGCAAACCGTGAAAAGATAAGAAAAAGGTCAAGAATGCAGACTTGCCAGGGGAAATACTAAGTAACCTTGAAAAGTCAGCATCAAAGAAGTACTTGAGAATGACCAGGAAAACCTACGCTTGACAGTTGGTCTTTTAACAGGTTATTGTCAACTAAGCAAACACCTCCACACACTGGGGCTAGTAGACACACCTCTATGGAGGAAGTGTGAACGAGAAGACGAAACTGTAGAGTATGTCCTATGTGAATGTCCGGAGTTATCGTTGATACGAGAGTACGCGTTCGGAGAGTCCTGGCCCACACCTGCCCACGTAAGGAAAATGTCCCCTGGTGACTTTTCCATCTTCCTAGAAATGGCAGGATGGACAATGAGCTAAGGAAGACAGCTCCCTAGGAGGATCACAATGGGTCAATTGTGGCCTAAGTGCTATGGAACTTTACTAGCCGTCTCTACTATACAGATACAGAACCTCAACTAGATTATCATCTAAATGTGCATTTGAAAATATTGAGGCTATTAAACGTTAAAATCCAGAAATATTTAGTTCAGTATAGCCCTACAAACAAACTACTTATATAATACATGCAAACTTATTGTAATAAAGTTCTTAATTATTTTGGCTGCTCTCGAGAGACCAACAGGGAACGACACACAAATAAGTCTCGCAAAGAGCACATTGAAGCCAGGTTATCTGGTAATTGCATATGTAGGCAGTTCTAGTATATAATGGCTTACGGAAGAATATAGAACTAGGTTAGACCTAGCGCTTATGCTAAGCCGATGAGGGATTAGTAACCGCGAACGTGTGGATCTTTTCTACAGATGAAAAGTACTTTAAGGAGATCAAAAGGCTGGAAATACGTCCATACTTTGTAATGAGTGCGATATAAAATATATATCCTTGATTAATAAAGCTGTTTAAGAATAGTTTAATAAACTAAAATAGTTGTTTATCAAATTGTATAGAACAATTAGAAACTAGAGCACAAACTGTGTAACATGCGTGTCGGTTATAAAAAAAACATTCGTTGCAGCAAAGCACAACCTTGCAAGTTCAGCATTTTGATGTCAACAATAGTCGTCCTAGTAACGATTCGATTCGTCACACATTAATATGATATAAAAGTAGAAGTTGGGGTAAATTTAATTAGATTATTAGATTGATTATCAGTTTATTAGTCAATCGGTAATTGTCATTCAAGATTTAAGCAAAAGTAATTAGAATCGTCAAATAAGTAATGTCATCTAATAAAATTATTCAGTGTAAATAGTAGTGAATAAATAACTAGAAACAATTTAATATGTATTTACCAATCCTCTCCTGAAATCAATATGTAGTTGAGTGAGAAAAATCGCCACTCCATTTACGCATTATTATGGAGGCGATATATTTATTCATATTATCCCTTCCTTTTTTATTATATGGAGACAAATAAGTTCCGTAACAAAGATGATAAACAAAGTAAGAAGGTTAGTGCAGGAACAAGGCCGGAACATCAGGATTATAGGTTATAGCGTACACAACTAAGCCAGACAGAGAAAAAGGATCAATACATCGGAAGTGTAAAGCTCTAAAAGGGACCTCCCTTAAGTAACTAATACCAGACTACCTGGAATTAACCCAGCTAAAGGTAAGAAGACTGCAAGTCTGTCAAACAAGGGCCACATCGAAGTGGAAATGGTGTAGTCTGCTCAAAAGGATCAAATCAAAAAGGGATTGAAAGGGGAAAGGTCTCAAGTGAAGTAGATTAATAGTCTTCATGGAGGTAGTAGGTGATAACACGAAGATCCTACAGCTCAACCTTCAACACACTAAAACTGTATCGGTAGTGATGTGGAAAAGGTTTAACAAAGAAAGCTTACTTCAGGAACCTTGGCTTCATAATGGAAAGATTGCAGACCTGACGCCCAAACAAGATTAAGTACTATACAATTTCTTTGGGACCAAAGCCTGTGTTTGGATAGTATATGGAAACGTGGTAAACTATATGCTTATCCCGGTGCTTTTCATCCCAAAGGAAGATAGTAAAAGGCAGCTAGTCTGCTTACTTTATCGGATATGAAACATCTGCCCCAGCAGTAGTAAAAGGCATCATTGTCTACAGCCACAGGGAGAATCTTTAACTAATACAACGTTGTGTGTATTAATTAAGCTGTGTAGGAAGCACAAAGATTAACAATATAGGTGAGCCTTTATTACAATTCGTCTTAAGCACAGGGTTATCATAGGCAAATCCATTTCATCTAGCAAATCATACTTTGGTGGTATCTTTGGTTCACGAATGCGAGAGTAACTGACGGAAAAAGCTACGAAGCCACACTCCAAAGGTCTCTTAATGGAAGGATAGGTACCACTAGAGATGTAGAGAGTCTCGAAGTGGTGATGGAAATGGTAAGTAAAACTATGACAACGGCTTACTACGAAAGCTATCCAGCGACATCAAGAAAATAAATGAACAATACACATTTCTTGAAATGAAAACTTAATAAAGCTTAGGGCAAAAATAATAAAGTTATTAAATAGTGCCAAATCTAACCATAAAGGGGGTTTTCATAAAGAAAAGATATAGTACAATAAAGAAATAAGTAAACCCAAAAGAAACTCGTGTAGACTCAAAAGAAATACGACGTAGAACAAAAACAACAGACGCTATCGAAAAAATAGCGTCCCTAAAATGGAATTGGACAGGACACGTCGCCAGATTATCAGACAACAGATGGATAAAACGTATTGTCGAGTGGTGACCAATCCAAGAAGCACTACAAAGCAGAGGACGCCAACTAACCAGATGAATTGACGACCTGAAGCATGTTAGCAGTAACTGGATGCAAGCCGCACAAAACAGAGACCGATGGAAAAAGCTGAGGAAGATCTATGTCCAGCAGTGGACACATACAGGTTGATGATGAAGAATATTCATAGTATATATTAGTCGTAGATATTTTACTCCTAGTTATCATGATCCCTTCCAAATGGTTTGTTTAACTTTCGTTAAAACAAAAATGCAAAAAGTTATAGACATTTGAGCAATTTAAAACCTGATCAGTAAATAACAAAAAGCTGAATTAAAAAAAAACAAACAAAACGCGTGAAATAATCTAAAAATGCCTTAAAATCAATCAATTATAAAAGCTTACGTACTTTAAAAAAAGTTAAACAAACGGCTGAAACGGTAAATTGTATTTACTACATTTATCAACATCGTGTACCAACATAAACTACTTTATCCTAATTATAATAGCCTCTTTGTACTCCTAAGTCTCTGGGAGTTCAAACCATGTGCAATATGCTAAATTTTCAAGGACGTATCCCCCTAATATCTACAAAACAAACACCAGGACGCAAATTATAGTAGAAAAAGTTATAAAGCAAAGCGAAGAACAGCGGTATTCAGTGTTTGTGGTGAAAGTGAGAGGAACCACTACGCTGCCATGATGGCAGTACCGCTGCAGGTGAGTCCATGCTTGACTACTATAGTAGTGGCGCCAAGATATATTATATACCAGAGGATTTAAAAATAATAAAAATGTGCAGTGGTTGTTTGTTGAAAAAAGTTTTAGAATATTACATGTGCTTTACATGGAGAACACAATGTGTTCGTGTCATGACGTGAGCGAACAATGATTTTCTCGGTTAAAAAAAATAGTCTTTATGACAAATTTTGAAAAGGTATTGATCGATTTTTGAGATCAAATTTAATGTGTGATCAAAAGGAAAAACCCTAAGTGGGGAAAAAGAAGTACCGATTTTTTTCTCAATTAAAAACAGTATTAAAGGGGAGTTGTTGGGAAGTTATTGATGATGATTTTTGAGTGTTTTCATTTATAATTAACTGGAAAATTGTCAATAACAGCTTTTAATTTAAAAAGCATTGATATGGTATAAAATAGTTAGAGCTTTTTGTCATTGATATTACATAATGTTTAATCTTCAATATGGGTAATAAAAAGTGTTATTTTTAGTAACTAATAACGTTGGAGTTATTATTTTCCAGTTTCTGTATTGTTAAAGCTTTATGTTTGTACATATGTTTTTAAAAAATAACTATGAATTCATTCATCCATTAGGTGCTCGCACTCACACAGAGCTTTCGGAAATCAACCTATGTTTGAATCAGTCATTTTTAAAAGGGGTCACTTACACTTTTTTTTTTATTTTACAGGAGAGGTACAAAACTGCTTATCTTTAACACTTTTAGGAAAATAAGTGTTTTATATAAAGTGTTATTTTGATAAATATTTTAAAAATACGTTTTTTAATTTAAAAGACCTTTAATTTTAAAAGATTTTAAAAAAAAGAGATGTCCCGTTTTCAAAATGAGCTAGTATTAAAAGTAAAAATAGTCATTATAATATAAATAGTATTGTTTGTTACAAACATTAAACTTATTACACTAAATTAAGAGAAAAAAAAAACAAAATAAATGAGAGTAGTTAACTTCCTGCTTGTTCCGTTTCTTCGGCACTGGAAGTAGGCCATTCCCAGATAATATGGTAGAATGCCTTGTGGTTATCTTGAATGTAGAATATAGTAGAAGCTTCTTAATGTCTTTAATTTTTTTAATGTTTATTGGAATTTTCGCCTGGTAGGCAGAATTATTTTGAGGATCGGGCTCAAAAATGTGTGGAATGTCGCTTGGTTGAGATTTTAAAAGTTCGAAACATTTCTCAAGAATGCTGTCAATGTATGGTTTAGCTAATACGATATTAAAATTATCTGAAGAAAATCCAAAACATAGCAGAACACTTCTGTCAGTTGTTCTTCTTCCTCTGTTGAAAGTGTCGATGGCGTGGATGTCAGGAAAGGGTTTCTGACCCAGTGATATTGCTCCATATCTTCGGGAAACTATTTCTCAAAGTGTTCGCTCGATGATAACATGTGCGTAAACATATTTTTTTAAAAGAGATCAACGATTCTATCGATTTTTCTTGTAGAATATCTTGTAAAGCAAGGAAACAGTTAATTTCTTGATCTTCTAATTTTCTCTTCCATAAGAGCAACTTCTTCTGAAATCCAGTAATTTTATCTGCCAATTGCAGGATATGAGTATCGTTTCTCTGCAAAGGCTTATTAAGATCATTAAATTTCTTAAATATGTCACAGAGGTATGCTAATTTTATTATAATCTCTGAATTAATAAAGTTTTGTGCATCATCATGTGATTCTGTATGTAGATAAATGTAAAATTCGTTTCTTAATTCGTATACACGTGCGAGTACGTTGCGTTTGGACAGCCAACGAGAGATGCAATAATAAATTAAAGAGGTGTCCTCGGCCCTCATTTCTTCATAAATGTTATGGAAAAGTCTTGATTTCACGGATCGTGTTTTAATGTAGTTCACCACTTTAATAATACTATCCATCACAATATTTAATTCAGGTGTAACGTTCTTTGCTGCTACGGTCTCTCTATGTATGACACAATGTGTCCATTTTACACTTGAAGCCTTGGTTTTGATTTTCTATTCTTTTGAATATAAGTATCCATTGTTGCCTAGCAAAAAATGAACTTTTACTAGTGATTGTTATTTCAAGTTCGCCATTTTCATTATTAGGCAGGTTCTGAATATGTGGTGTGTTATCAGGAAGTTTTCAAAGTAAGTCTCTTGTGTAATTTCATTTACTTGTAAGATATTTCCTCATTAACCCTCAACTGGCGTTGTGGGATCAGGCGGACCCCCAGTACTTTTTAAATCCATGTAAAACTTGCAAATTTAGCATTTATGCCTGGCCGCGCATTCTACCTTTAAGTTGGTGCACTCGTAAGCCACTCCGATACGCACATCAACTGTGATTCAGTTAATTCAGTATTGCTCTCGATAGCAAGCGCTATCTTGTATTAATCTGCAGTTTTCAAGTCAAATGATGAATACTTGCAAGAAATATTTGCAACGGATAGAACGGGAGGAGACGTATTCAGATCCATTATGTCTTTGAAAAGAGTATATGTGTTGCTCGCATGTCTAAGGTTTGCTGACTGAATAGTTAGTGTAAATATTTTATTGCTTTTTTTAGGTTTTATAATGCAGATGATCGAGAAGAACGTAAAACTATGATCGAACTGCAGCAGTGTCTTGGTTATGTGAGAGTTTTGTAAATATTTCCCAAGACTGTTATTCTATAGGAGAATTGTGTATGAACGAAATGCTGATAGGATTTCGCGGTAGATGTAAGTTCTGCATATATGTACATACCTAATAAACCTGGGAAATATGGACTGAAAATTACGGCTTTAACAGACGCAAGTACCCTCTATTTCTATAATGGCTATATTTACTGTGGTAAGGATAGTGATGGTTTTTCTCTAACAAATGAGGAGAGATGTTTCATAAAACCAACACAAGCGGTGTTGAGACTGTGTCATCCAATTGCAAATTCACACCGAAACGTCACAGCAGACAATTGGTTTTCATCCATAAAATTCATGGATGCATTAAAAAAACGAGGACTGACCTATGTTGGCACGCTCAAGCGAAACAAAAAGGAAATACCTATGCAGTTCCTTCCAAGTCGGAACAGAGCTGAAGAATCTTCCATTTATGGTTTTACAAATGACTACACTATAATTTCCTATGTTCAAAGAAAAAGGGAAGGCAGTTGTGTTAATATCATCAATGCACCATACTGAATGTGAGGACATAGAATCTGATAAACCCAGTTGGTCTGTGTCGTCTTAACTGACAAGAACCACGTGTTAAAAACCGAGCAGAGAGACAGTAGTTCCTCAAGTATTAAATTTATTTATTGTCATCGACCTAGAGTCAACACATTATTTAAGTTTGGAAAGATGTAACCCAAATATGGATGTCATAGAAATCTAATTCCATTGTTAGCTTCAAGTATATAAGGCACTGAAGATGATCTGATTAGATCGAAAACGTTATATTGCTACTTGACGACACTTGTAAAAGTTTTAAAAAGTTTTAACTACATGTTTATTTTATATACCTAAATACAATGGTGAAGTGTTTTAACTTCTGTATGTTTTTTTAAACGATGGTATACAGCCAACTACTGGGATGTTCCCATAAATTTTTATTTTTAAATAGAAAAAGGGCTTACACGGTTTTATTCCAGCTTAAATGATTACAAATTATAACGAAATAATGAATTATGTCTTTATTAATTTCATAAAAAACTCAATAAAAATGGGGTGTGGTAGACCCCAGGACGCAGTTAACGGCAGAATAAACTACGACGTCAGTTGAGGGTTAATGTGTTTTTATTCGTTCGTTCGTTTTTGGTGTAGTTCTAGGTGCAGGGATCTATTACGCAATTTTAGTTCATATATACTTAAAGAAACAGTAAATTACTTTAAAATTTGGTCCACTTCATCTTCTAAAAAAGACCATTATTTGTAACATGTTCATTCATCAATGACCTGTCTCATTAGTATTTTTAACAAAAACTCTACACCTATGAAACCTCGCTAACAGTCACAAAAAGCAGAATTTAGGTTAAAAACAGCAAAAACTTTCTCAGTATATATTATTTATGAAAACAATGAGACTGCTATGACTCTTATATACTGTTTAACGAGAGTGTCTCCTGACAAATCGCTGTAATTGAGGAAATAATTGGAGAAATTCATTGTGAAGTAGAAGGAAGTGAATTAGACAATTATTGTGGTCACATGTGATGGTTAGATATATATATTTTTGTGTAATTTAGTGGGTACGTAGCAAGTTGACATGTCGGGTAATTGTTGCTTTGTGAACCCAAGTTTTAATTAGAGAAGAAATGAATGAATAAGTGTCGCTGTAATATAAGAACTTTTACTTATACAGTGTGAGTCATTCATATTTAACATAAAATCTTAATTACCTACACAAAACCAATATACTATCTGCTATTAGCTTTTTATATATTAATATAGGACCTGTTGTAGTTAACAAATTAAAATATCACTTTTTGAAAATATCTGCCTTTCGCAGATAAACGAATCCTAGTCTGCCTAAAATGACTTTATTTTAATAAAGTTTTGAGATTCGTCAATTTCAAACCTTAAAGTTGCTATTGGAAGTTGCGGTTAAAGAAATTGAAAAAAAAAGGATGGCAAACAAGCTTTATTTAATTAACTGATCAAAGTGTGGACATTTTACTTTCACATTGTAATAAAATCTTTTTCCCGAACATTTTGTAGCATTTCAGTAGTTATTTAGCCACATGCACGATTCAGTGTAAAAGAGCATCTAAAGAAATATGTTTGGTTTTATTAATTTTATGATTCAAATCCAAGTCAGAGATGTATTATATAAAATGGATATATCAATCAATATTATACAAGCCATCAAAAATATCTACACATATAATCGAATGCAGGCAAAGATAAATGAAAACTAACACAGCCTATATCAGCACAAAGTAGAGTCAGGCAGCAGTACGTTAAGGTCATGTTTACAGAATGGGGAACAGAGAAATCCAAATGATATGGTATGCAGACAACGCTGCAATAGTCGTCGAGACTGAAGATGATCTCCAAAGATTAACGCACATTCTCAATACAACCAGCAAAAATTACAACATGATAATTTCAGCAGAAAAAAAAAACCAAATTTATAACAATATCGAAATACCAACTACTGGTATATCTGGGAATATATATATATATATATATATATATATATATATATATATATATATATATATATATATATATATATATATATATAGAAATGTTTCTCCAACGTCGATATTCCCAAAAAAATCTTTATTTCGAAAATAAGTTACAATTTTTGAGAAATTCTACAAACTACTACATTTAATGATTTAAAGTTGACTATTGAAACATAATAATTACAATAATAATAAAAATATTGATTTCTTCCTATTTATAACGTCGGATATCGGAATCTGCTGATTCTTAATAGTAAGGGAGCTTATGGCTACATTTCTCCTCCCTCCATTGGTTGGGACTTCGTCCTCGAAGTTTTGGTTACTTCGGCTATCAGCTCGTCTAGTATCTGGATCTGGGCAGGATGCAATTTTTCTCCAAATAGGATTTTGGAAATTCGTTTTCTTTTCCTAATTAGGAAGATTATTAGGAAAGCTAAAATAGTTAAAAATATTATAACAGAAGTGGTGCTCAGTCCTATGGATAATCGGGGTAGTACTTCTATGGTATCTATTGGTTGAATTTGGCCATGTGTCTCTGGGATTGTTAATTTTTTAATTTTCATCTCATGGTTTGGTATTAATTTTATTGGAACAATTTTTGGAATGGAAATATCTTGAGACGTCTTTTTATTAAATTGGATACCTTCAATCATTATTGGTACATCTGTCGTCAAGAGGCTGGTTGAATTAATTTCTATCTGTTGGATTCTCATTGGGTGAACTATTCCTAGCAATATGACTTTGCTGGTTTCTTGGAAAAAGTTCTCTGTGATTAATGTTTTTGTGCAATTATCTACATTGGGTATGTTACATTTGGATTGTACATAGTTGGAACAAACTATGTTATCGCCTTGTCCTATACAAGTGTTGAACCATTTATTATTTGTATAGTAGCTTGCAGGTGGCAGAATCATAACATGATCTTTGTTTGGAATGGGATAGATTTTATAGGTAGTATAAGGAATTTCATGGAGTATAGGGATTTTAATTATTATGAGCATTGTATTTGAAGTTACACAAACTAAAGTTTTTGTTGACTCTATAAGTTCATAAGGATGTTCATTACTATTGGGAATTGAATTTCTGGGATAAATTTTGAGAAGGTTCTCTTTAAGGTCTATTATTTCCTTTAAAGTGAATAATTCTATATTAGAGATATTAAGTTCAGATAAAGTAATGGTTCTTATAAGTTTCATTAGAAATTCGTTTATATTTTGGAGATTTATTATCTCGTTGTGTAGAATGATATAGCTGTCAAAATCAGCTGATAATTTGTTGAGTGCAGATATGAGAATTGAATTATCAGAATTTAGTTTTTCTAAAAGTTTATCGAATCTCGTGTTAAAAGAGTTTCCATAAGATATTTGGTTATTAAATTTTTTTATGATTTCGTTTTGTTTATTTTCTAAAGAGATTATGTGTGATTTTAACAAGTCTAAGTCAGAGTCGTCTGGATTTCCAGTCACGTATTTGATGGCTGTACCTAGAAAATTAAAAAGTCCGCGTTTCTGTTTTCGCGTAATCTTGTGTAGATCGTCTTTTGTTTGTTCTTGTATGTGGGTGTATTGGGAGTACAGTAGCGAGAGAGGTGCATTTTTGAAGTGATCTTTGAAATAGCTTGTCGGACTAGCGTCAATACTGTCGGATAATTTGTCTAGTGGAATGTGAAGAAAATGTCTGTGATAGTGGGAGATTTCTCTTGATTTGCCTATCTCTTCAGCATAGTAACCATTATTCGGAATCTCCTGAATATTGAGTGGATGGACCAGGGCGAGGATTGTCCTGTGAAAAATTTGGGTCTTGAGTAGGTTTATCTACATGTTTTCGTATCCGTTTTACATATTTAAGGTGAGTGCTTGTTAAATTTTGTTTATCTGTTTTACCGATTATTTTTGTTTTGTCTTGCGTTTCTGGATGAATAGTGGAGAAAGGGGCTTGTAATTTGGACTTATGTTTTTTCTTAGAAACATATAGGGATTTTGTAAGGTCTATTTCCGGAATATCTTCGGCATTTTCGTTTTGTCTATCTAAAAGTTGTTGTCTTTTTTGTTTTTGTTTATTATATAGTTCTGCAATAAAGGGTTGGAGTTCTTCTTTATGTCTTTGATTATATGTTTCGTATATCGGAAGATCAAAGTCGAAATGTATTTCTTCTGCATAGGGTCCGTACAGAATTGAGAACGGGGAATAATCTGTGGAACTGTGGATTGATTGGTTGTAAATAAGAATGGCGTGTGTTAGAATGTCATCTAACGAATCATTTAGATTTTGGGCTTGTAAGGTCCTAAGTTTTTCAATAAGAGTTGAATGAAAGCGCTCTACAGGAGAGTTTGAGGAAGAATTGTTTACTGTTGTAAAATGTATTTCGATTTTGTGGATATTTAGGAATTCTTTAATGACTGCGGAATTAAATTCGGTGCCGCTGTCGCATACAATCTTTTTTGGATAATTGTGATGCGAAAAGTAGTGTCTTAATTTATTTAGTATGGAAATGGAAGTTTTGTCGGTGAGCTTATAGCATTGACCGTATTTGGAAAAATAATCTATTATTGTGAGATACAGGTTTTTATTGCAGTGGAATAGATCGATATGTAATATATCAAAAGGTTTTTGACCTAACAACGGTCCTAATTGGGGAAGTTTATAAGGACGTCGCTCGTATTTATTTTTTAGGCAAATTTCGCATTTATTGATAAAATTAGAAATAGTTGTCTGCATTGAGGGCCAATAAAATTTTTGTTTTAAATGTTTGTAGGTTTCAATTATTCCGTTGTGATTTTCTACGTGATATTTCTTTATGCATTCTATTTGTTGGTTTTCTTCTTCTATGTCCTGAAGTAGTATATTGCAAAATATTGCTTTGACTGTGGAATTTATTTTTTCTTTAAAATAGTTACAGATAAAAGGTCTAAATTCGTGAGGGATTGTTATTGCAAATTTTTGATTTGGTCTAAGGATATTTTGGAAGGTATTTGCTATTTCTGTTTTCCAATTATTTGTCAAAGTGACAGTGTAACGGTGTTTGTTAAAAATTCTTTTGTATTTAATTTCAAAATTATTTGACTCTGGTTTAAAAATAATTTGGTTTGAGGATAAATTAATTGGTTCAGGTGAAATCTCTATTCCAGTGATAGGGTTCTCAACTGATGTATGTTGTGTGTTAGTACTGTTTTGTAAGTTGTCAAAATCGGCAAGGAAATCGTCTATGTCGAAATTGTCGGGTGGTTCAGCACATTCTGAATTCGGGGGTTCAGCACATTCTGAACTCGAGCTTAGGGCATTTATTTGGACTCGGCTAAGAGCATCAGCAACTTGATTCTCTTTGCCTTTTTTATATTTAACTTCAAAATCATATTCTCCTAGTTTAAGTCTCCATCGGGCTAATCTAGAAGTGGGGTCTTTAATTTTGTAGATCCATACGAGAGGATTGTGATCTGTTTCTACAGTGAATTTTTGGTTGTATAAATACATACGGAAGTGTTTACAAGAATCTAGTATGGCTAAAAGTTCTTTTTCAATAGTGGAGTAGTTTTGTTCTGCGGAATTTAGAGTTCGAGAATAGTAGGCAATAGGGTGATTATTTTGAGATAATACTGATCCTATAGCTATATTAGAGGCGTCTGTAGTCAGTACAAAAGGCTTTTCGAAGTCTGGATATTGTAAGACTGGAGAATTAGTTAACAATTGTTTGCATTTTGCAAAACATTCTAAATAATTTGGATTTGTGGGGTCGATAGTTGCTCCTTTTCGAGTACATCTCGAAAATGGGGACGTTATTTTTGCAAAGTTGGGTATGAATCTTCGGTAGTAACCGATTAAACCAAGAAATGATTTAATTTCTTTTACTGTTTTTGGTAGAGGATATTTTTGTATAGCTTCGATTTTTGCTGGGTTAGGTTTGATTCCTTCGGTTGTCACTACGTGACCTAAGAAAGAAACTTCTTTCGTGAGAAACTCAGATTTGTCTAACTGAATTTTTAAATTATTTTTTCTGAAAGTGTCAAAAATAGTCGCAATATGAACTAAGTGTTCTTGCAGTGACTTGGAAAAAATAATGACATCGTCCATGTAGACGAAGCAAAACTTATGAATAAAGGGCCTAAGAATATTGTCCATTAACCTTTCGAATGTTGCTGGGCTATTCTTTAAACCAAAGGGCATACGTAAAAATTCAAAGTGACCATGCGGAACTGAAAAGGCTGTTTTCCGAATAGAATCCGGATGAACTTCAATCTGATGGTAACCTTGAGCTAAATCTAATGTTGTGAAATAACTGGCTTTTCCTAAGTTATCCAGTATCTCGTCTATCTGAGGAAGTGGGTAGCGATCACTTTCAGTATGATCATTAAGCTTCCTGTAATCAATTTCTAATCTAAATTTTTTCTGACCTGAGGCATCAGCTTTTTTTGGTACTATCCAAACTGGAGCTGAGTACGGTGAAATTGACGGTCGAATTATCTTATTATCTAATAAATTATTTATCTGTTTTTTTATTTCTTCCTGCATTGCTTTGGGATGCCGAAATCCCTTTACATAAATTGGATTTTCATCCTTAGTTTTAATTTCGTGTCTAACAGCTGATGTGAAAGTTAAATTTTTGTTTTCGTCGTAAAATACGTCTTTAAATTTTTTGCAAAGACTTATAATTTTATATTTTTCTTCGTTATTTAAGTGCGAAGTACGGATTTTGTTTTCATTAAAATGCGTCGTTGGAATTTTTGCTATATTATAATTACAAAAGTTCTCAACTTCAATTCTCTTATTAAATTTCATAGGCATAGGTAAGTCGAAAGTGTCTAGAAAGCCGTTTTTTGCAACGTGAATAGAATGGGGAATTTTGATACCTTGAAAGTGTCTTTCGCGCAATAAAACTTCGCCATTATGAACGCTTACTGGAATTTTTTGGTATAAAGTTTCAAATGGAATGCTAACGTGAGGATTCTCAAAGGTTAAAGTATGAGTTGCGTAGCTAATTGTGGCGTGGAATCTTTTCAGATCGTAAGTTCCAAGGAGGATATCAAAGAATTGACTAAAGTCGGCAATTTTTACGTCGAATGTTTGTGGAATTCCATATTCTAGGAATAGTGGCGTCTTAATATTTAAGTCGTGCTTGGAAGTAATTTTCATTGACGTTAGCGAAAAAGGTTTTCGATAAATATGATTTTTATCAAATAGTTTGAGAGCTCGCGGATTTAAAATTGAATGGGAACCGCCGGTATCGATTAAAACGCGTAGATGTGTTTTGGGTGTAATGAAACAGGGTAACCCAGGGGAACTTTCGATATTATATAGGTTTATACAGGGGGTGGATGATCGTTTAACGGGATGGCTTGAAAATCCTGATGATTTTCATCATGCAAATCGGGCTCTTGTTCGGATTCGTAATTTTCGAAATCATTTTCGAAATATTGGGTATCATTTGAATCTATGTGAAAATTGTGGCTTCTATTAGTTGTAATTGTCATGGGCTGATGGTTTCTGGTTGTGGTAGTTTGAACACCGCTCATTGGAGTAGCAAAATTTGGTTGGGGTCGAGGAGCTTTATATTTATTTAATCTTTGTTGGTTGTTTTTCGGAACATTGTTTCGTTGAAAGGATTGATTTTGTTCGTGAGAACTGAAATTTTGTCTCTGAGGGAAATTATAGTTCTGTTGTGGAGTGAAGTTAAAATTGGGCTCTGTGTTGTGAGTTGAAGGTCTCACATAGTTCGAATGCGTGGGTTGGAAGTTTGAGTATGTGGGTTGGAAGTTTGAGTGTGTGGGTTGGAAGTTTGTGGATCTTTGATTATTCGAAGATTGATAATGTTTATTTTTGAGTGGGGCCTTTTTGTTTTGTTGGCTCTTAAGGAAGTTCATGTATTGTTGTTGATTTTTGTGGTTATCGTAGGCAATACACTTTTGAAGGGCTTCTTCTAGGGAATTTAATTCAAAATGCGATAAGTATTCGCAATAAGGCTCGTTGATTCCGGTACAGAAAGTTTTGAGGGCAATGTTTTTGAAGTATGGAGTTTTAAAAGTGACTGTCGCGGGATTATCGTTTAGGGTGATGTGTTGGAGTAAATCGTTCAGATTTGTAGTTATTCTCTGATGATAATTGTCGTAGGATTCACTATGTTTTTGGACTGTGGTGGATAGTTGTGTTACTAATATGTCTTCGGAACGTCTGTCTCCGTATTTAGTTAATAACGCTGGACGAATTTCTGTCCAATTGGTTTTATTAGAATAGTTTAAGAAATTTCTAGGTTCTCCTTTAATTCGAGATACGATATGGGAATTTAAGATAAATTCTTGGGACGGATTTAAATCTTGGGTGCCTAAGAAAACTATTAAATTATCTACTGCTTTGATAAAGGTGGAGAGGTTGTCTCCAGAAGAGAATTCGGGCAGAGTTGAGCAAAGGCTAGCAATATCGCTATTGGTCATCGGCATTTTGGAACGTAATTTAGATGCAGGCTTAGATTTAGAGGTTTGTAGATTTCTTTTTATTTTTAGATTTAAATTGTAGAATAGTAAACTTAAATTTTCGATACTATTTTGGGAAATATCATTCAATGTACTCATAAAATATATGCAAAAAATATAAATGCAAGTATATATAAAAATTCGTTGAAGTAAAATGTTATAAATAATATAAATTCAATAAACAATAAATAATAAATTCAATGTAAATGTTTAAGAATTCAATTAAAATAATAAATGCTCATAAACAATGGTAAAGAAAGGAAAAACTTACGCAAGGATGATCGTGTTTGATTTCCAATACATTTTTCTCTTTTACCAGGTTCTTCAGGATTTCATTAAACTAATGTAGACCAGGAAACGACTATGTTTCTGTATGAAATATCCTGTGGTTCGCAGCGCCAGAAATGTTTCTTCAACGTCGATATTCCCAAAAAAAAATCTTTATTTCGAAAATAAGTTACAATTTTTGAGAAATTCTACAAACTACTACATTTAATGATTTAAAGTTGACTATTGAAACATAATAATTACAATAATAATAAAAATATTGATTTCTTCCTATTTATAACGTCGGATATCGGAATCTGCTGATTCTTAATAGTAAGGGAGCTTATGGCTACATTTCTATATATTTATATATATATATATATATATATATATATATATATATATATATATATATATTTATATATATATATATTTATATACATATATATATATATATATATATATATATATATATATATATATATATATATATATATATATATATATAATAACTAGTTGAGACTAGTTGGAAATTATTGAGCCCTATGCTCTTCAATTTAATCATATAATAAAGCATCAAAAGCATCAAAATATATAAACAGGATATAGAATGAGAAACAAAGAGATAAAAATAATCTGTTACGCAGACGATGCAATATTGATAGCCTAAGATGAAAATAGTGTGCAAAGACTGGTCCACAGATTTAACATAAGAGCAAAAAATTTAATATGACAAGCTTATCTCAGAAAACTAAAACAATAGTAATCAGCAAAGAACCAACCAGATATAAAATAGAAATTGATGGCATCAGTATTGAACACGTAATGGAAATAAAATACCTTGGAATTAGACTGTTCAGCTATGGAGACCTGGACAAAAAAGTAAGAGATCAAGTCCAAAAAGCAAATAGACTGGCAGGATGCCTTAATAACACTATATAGCGGAACAAACACACTGAAATGAAGTCAAGAATTTATAAAGCCAGTGCCAAAATAAAGAAATATGCTGTAGAAACAAGACCCGACACAGCCACAACACAAAGGCTACTGGAAACTTCACAGATGAGAGTACTGAGAAGAATTACAGGAAATTCGCTGAGAAAGAGTAGTGATTTCATTAGAAGAAAATGTCACCAATCGGCAGAAGAAGTATCGGACGACCGCCCAAAAGATGGAGAGACTACCTTTCATAAAGGTATTAATCTGCCAATGAAAAAGCAGAATTGCTTATAAAGATGAAGAAAAAGATAACTAGTTATGGAGATATTGATAAAGAACTGAAGAACTGCGACACTTAACTGGAAGAACAAGTACCTAAGACAAGACACAAAAGCAAGTATCTATAACAATGGAATAATGACATACACGGTGGAGACGAGACCGACATATCCAAAACAAAACGACTGCTAGAAATGGCAGATGAGAATACTCCAAAGAAAATCATGGAACAGCCTACTGCGGAGAGGGAGAAGCGAAAACATATGAAGGGTATGTAAAGTAAAAGACATAAATGTATGGATAACAAAATGGAGACAGGAATGGAACTAACACATTAGCAAAATTGCAGAAAATAGAATAGTATGAACAACACGAGACAAATCACCAAGTGGTTAAAAAAGTTTTGGAAGACCAAGGAAGAGATGATGTGATAATTTGAACAATGAAGGAGGTTAGTATTGAAAAGAAATAGGCCTTAGGAGCGTTTAAAAAAGAAGGAAGAAGAAGTTTGATTATTTAGTTTTATAAATATCATAAGATAACTCATAACAAATAGTGTGAGATCAGGTGATCTTGGGGACCACTCAATTAATACGTACCTATTAATCCACTTCTGGAGAAAATGATAGTTTAAAATCACGTACCTACAGGATATGTAATTTTTGTGGTTTAGGATATACAGCCAAACATAGGAAATTCATTCCTTGTGGATCCATATAATACATACACGGCGGAGACGAGACCGATATATCCAAAACAAAATGACTGCTAGAAACGGCAGATGAGACTACTCCAAAGAATATCATGGAACAGCCTACTGCAGAGAGGGAGAAGCGAAAATTGAGACAGGAATGGATATATAATATTAAGTACATACTTAATATTACATAATCTCTTGGAATCTTAACGTTTAGTTCATAATTGCAAAGAATAGCTGTAATTTTTACAATACTCCTTCTGTCATTTATATACGAGTTTTAATTTCTTCATAAGGATTTAGGGTGTCGTTTATTCAGCATTATAAGTATTTAAAATGTTTAACTTTTGTTATAGGACATTACACAGGTATATCATTGTGGACAATATGTTACAAAAAGGGCCAAGGTCTTTTGCAATAACCATAAGTAGTTTTATCTTTGACGTGTCTATACCCAGTACAATAGTAAAGCATTTTCGAGTGACTAGATTTATTAGAAATTATAGATCTTCGATAATCTTAGCTGTGATCGCTATATCATCCGCATATCTAATGTTTATTGTTTCTTCTCCAATTAGAACTCTGTCCTTTTCTTTTTCTTGTGCCATCCTGATCTTATTTACAGCTAATCTAAAGAGTTCATTGCTGGTTCAGCCAAACCACTTCTCAAATTTCGCAACCATGACATTATTCTACGGCCTGGATTCTTTTTTTCTATTTTTCCCTGCATTATATGTTGAAGTAATAAGTATTTTTGTTTCGCATTAGGTGGCCCAAACATTCGAGTTTTTTTTTGCTTTACAGTTATCATAACCTCCTTCTATTTTCTTATATGATGTAGCAATTTCACGTTTGTGAATCTATCAATACAACAACTTGTATTGTCAAATACTAGTATTCAACGGTAGTACCACATCTCTAAGCTTTCAATATTTTTTATATTGTTCTTTTTGAGTCCAGGTCTCTACTCCGTATAATAGCGTGTTAAGCACATAGCCTCACAACATTGTGTCCCTATTGAAAAACAATTTTTTTGTCTTAATGAAAGTGGCTCTGGCAATTTCGATACGTCTTTAGTTCACCTGTTTTGGTCTGTAGTTTCATTTAGTAAAGTTCCCAAGTACTTGTAGTTCGATACTTTCTCAATTTGACTGCCATTAATACTAATTTGCGTTGGTTGTATCATGTTCTTACTGAAGATCATATACTTGGTTTTCTGGTCATTAATTTTTATGCCGTACCTAATTATTACAAGCGATGTTTATATTTGTAAGCAGTTGTAAATCTTCTGCTATTCTTGTGACTAGAACAGTATCATCTGCATATCGAATATTATATACAACCCCTCCGTTGATTACAATTCCTTCGTTTACTTTTAAAAGAGCTTCCTGGCAGATGCTTTCACTATAGACATTAAATAGAAATGGTGACAAGACACAACCCTCTCGTCCTCCTATGCGTATTTCTATTTCTGGAGATGTTTCGTTTTCTATTTTAATATTAGCCTATATATTCCAATATAAATTCAGTCTCTCTCAGATTCTTCTCGTCTCTCGGATTATTATGGCTTACCCTATCAAATGGTTTTCCAAAATCTATAAAACACGCATGTGTTTTTTAATTTATATCTAGACATCTTGTACATCCTCATCCTACACCCTATTTACATCATACTAATTTATATTCAGACATCTTTTGACATGCTGTATCAGCACGTCAGATGCAATAATTACCGCGGAATAACTCTCCTAAATACAGCATACAAGATATTGTCAAATATTTTGCACGAGAGATTAAAGCCTTATACTGAAATGTTTCTAGGAGAATATCAGGCAGGATTCAGGCGTGGACGTTCAACCATTAACCAGATCTTTACACTACGACAGATCCTCGAAAAAGCGCAAGAGTTTAACATAGATACGTATCATATTTTTGTCGATTTTAAAGCGGCATATGACAGTGTCTTAAGACCAAGTCATTACAACGCTATGAATGAGTTAGAAATTCCAAAAAAACTCATATGTTTGATAAAAGTGACAATGGCGAAGATGTTATCAGCAGTAAAAATTCAAAACGACTCGTCAACCCCATTTCAAATACATAGGGGGTTAAGGCAGGGAGATGCGCTGGCGTGTCAGCTTTTTAATGTCGCCTTAGAAAAGTTGTACGAGACGCTAATTTAGATAGCAGGGGAACAATATTTAATAGATCAGTCCAAATTCTAGCATATGCAGACGACGTGGACATTATAACAAGAACTAGGGCGAGAACTGCGGAAAGCCTAACCGAGCTAGTAGCAGCAGCAGAATGAATGGGGTTACAGATAAATCAAAATAAAACCAAATTCATGGCGACTAACACAAACACAAGAGCTGAAAATGTTGACACAAATTTAATCATCAATGACCAAAACTTCGAAGCAGTCAAAGAGTTCATATGTCTAGGGACATCGGTTAACCCCAATAATAACACATCTGAGGAAATAAAAAGGCGAATAATAATTGCAAACCGGTGTTATCATGGTCTATCAAAGTACTTAGCTAACAAACGTCTGTCTCAAAAAACTCGTATACGGCTGTATAGAACACTGATAGTCCCCGTTCTCACATATGGATCAGAGGCATGGACGCTAACGATGAATCCGCTCTATCCATTTTTGAAAGAAAGGTGCTACGCAAGATATTCGGAGCGGTCTGTGAGAACGGAATATGGAGGCGTAGATACAACTTTGAACTGCAGAATATCTACAAGCATACGTTTGGTGGTAAAGATATTACCACTATAATTAAGCGAAACTGCCTGCAGTGGGCAGGACATGTAGCCCGGGCCCCTGAGTCAAACATGATAAAAAAGATTCTAACAGCGCAACCCGTGGGAATGAGAAGACGGGGTAGACCAAAGCTGAGGTGGATGGACGGAGTAACACAAGATGCCGAGAAGATCGGAGTCGGCAACTGGAAAATGCAAGCGAGGGACAGAATAGAATGGCGTAGAAAGCTTGAGAAGGTCGAGGCCCTCTAAGGGCTGTAGCACCAAGATGATGATGATGATGATGTATCAGCACGTCCAACGTGAAGGGAGCTTTTCGAGAAGCTAGCCCTTTTTTGAATCCCATCTGTGTTTTGTTAATGTCTACTTTCAACTTTTGATAAATTCGATTGTGAATGATTCTTAGAAATATTTGTTCAGATGGCTCATTAGTGATATTGGTAATGTAACGAATGCAGATAGAAACCATTCTTGAGGTATAATTTCGGTGTTATAATATATTGTAATGAATATGTGTAGTAATATACTTGGTTTATAATCCATTAGCTTTATTATTAATTCAATGAAATCCCTATTAGTTTTATTTGCTTTTCCGGTTTTTGAAATGTTTGTTTCTGCTAGCTTCAAATAATTCGCTTGTGTGTTCATTCTATCTCTCAATTTTTTCTAAAACTATGATAATCTTTCCTTTCTTATTCTTAACCAATCCTATTTGATATATCTTTTGGATGCTTGTAATTTTCTTAAATTTTGTATGTATATTAAATGTACGGTACTTCCTTTCACTGTTTTCCACCTTTACACACTTTTTAGTCATCCAAACCTTGCGTTTTTTTGTAAACTTGGTCTCTATTGATTCTGTCCTGTTATTCTTATTGATGTATTTATATAATTAAGCTTTTCATTTATATTGTCTGTGTTGTAAATTTGAGTTTCCACTCTATTGAGATTATCATTTATTTCTTCTTGTACTGTGCGCCGTAATTGTTTATTTTTAAGCTGGTTTAAATCTTATAATGTCATGGTTGGTTTTTCATTTACTTTCGACTAGCGTCTATCATAGAATCGGATTATGATTGGAATCAATATCAGCTTCAGGGTAAGTAATAGAACATTTCACGGTGTTTCGGTATCTCTTTGTCACCATGATAATATAGTCCTTTTGATCTTTTACTATTTTTTTTTGTATGTTGAGACGATGTCCACGTTATAGTCACCTTGGGCATAATTTGAAAAGGGTATTTTTTATAACTAAATCTTTAGTTTGACAAAACTGAAGTACGATCTCGCCTTTCATTCCTAGCACCTAATCCATTATCACCAACTTTCCTCCTCCTCCTCATTTCTTGAGCCCTTGTCAGGGCGTGGTAACACTCTAAATATTATTGGCTTGCTGCCTCCATTGGCTGCGATCCTGTTCCATATGGACGGCTTCATGTGGAGATTTTCTCACCAGGGTCTTCATTTGGTCTGCTCATCATGTTGGAGATCTTCCTTTTGGTCTTCTGCATTCTACTTTTTCTTCTACTATCAATAGTTCTATGGTTTCCGTTCTTCTGGCTCTGTGGCCGAAGTAAATTATATTATATTATATGAAGCTCTTCCAGAATTGACAGGTTGGTTCTATGTTCCAAATAGGACACGTTTAGAGTTCTTCTATAGACCCAAATTTCGAAGGCTTCGATCTTACTCCTATTGATTTTTTTCAATATCTGAAAAAAACGTAGCTGAAACAAGAGTCCATGTTTCAGCTGCGTATGTAGCAATGGGAAAAATAATGGCATTAACCAACCTGAGCTTAGTATTCCTTGTTATTGCTCAGTCTTTTCATATTTTAATCAGTTTAGATGTTGCGGTTCGGCCCACGGGGTCAGAAAGCCCTGCCTGTCGTAAGAGGCGACTAATGGGTAGGAATAGGGAGGTGGAGAGCCGTCGTTTGAGGTGTCGGGTTGGTAGAAACGCACACGGTCGCTTCGGCGACACGGTCACCGGTCTACATTCCTAGTATCCGAGACGAGACTACTCGTGGGACCACTCTACTCCCATTCCAAAAGAGCCTGGTGAGGTTGAACGAGCTGGGCCCGTGAATACCTCTCCTGACCTTGGTCAGGAGGGGTGTGGACACACCGCGCCTGACGGCGGTCAGGAGCGGTGTAGGTGCCCCGGCACGTACCCTCCGGGAGATCAAAGAGTGGTAGAGGAGAGATCCTCGGCGGCGACCTGTCTACGTGTGAGGTGGAAATTCCTCCGCCTGCCGAACCTACCCGCCCGTAGTGTGGGAGTAACGGGTAGGCAAGGTACTCACAACACAGGTACTACGGGGAAGGTGGAGCCCCCGCGGGTTGCGTGTGCTAGACGTGTCGTGGTAACCCTACGGGGTACCCCCACGGGGGGACCCACGGGACGTCTTTGGTACGCGCCCCGTGGCACCTTCACTTTGGTGTCGGACTCGTAGGGGCAGAGGTTTCACTAACGGGCGTATGCCGAAAGGCCAGGTAGCCCAGGGTCCTGCCAGTTTTTTAATTGGAGGGCACGCCATTCAAGTCATGCTAGTCTACGCTTGATTTCTGAGGAGCAATCGCCATTGTTGGTTATTAGAGAGCTTAAGTATACAAATCTGTCTACGACTTCTAAATTTGCCACTTGGTGTATGTGCAGCGGTGGTAACCATTTTCACTACATTCGTTGCTAGTATAAGTGTGTCATCTGCGCCTCGTAGGTTGCTTATTTTTCTACCTCCTATAGTGATTCCTCCTTTCCATTCGTCTAATATTTTTCTCATTATATATTCAGAATATATGTTGTATAATAATGGTGATAGTATGCAACTCTGTCTAGTTCCTTTTTTGTGTTAAACGCATCTCCATATATTCCGTGTATTTTAACTTTGGCTGAGTTTTTATCACACCGATTTCTTATTAGGGTAACTAGGTGGTTAGATGGAATATTTTCCAATATACTCCAGAGGGTATCCCTGATTTACTGAATCGAAAGCCTTTGTAAAATCTATGAAACAGAATAGTATTTGAATGTTGTGTCTTCTAGCTTTTTCTATTATCTGTTTGATATTCAGTATCTGCTTTCGCATTCCTTTTCCTGGTACGATTCCGCGTTGTTCTTCGGCTATCTCTAGAAGTAGAAAGTACTTTAGCCGTTCATTGATTATATATAGCACAATTTTGCTTTCATGAGAAATAAGGGCAATAGGTACGTAATTGCTGCATCCTGTTAGTGATCCTTTTTTATGGATAGGGATAAAAGTTAATGCGCACCACTTATCAGGTCATTCACCTCCGATCCATATCATGTTGCATAATATTCGGTATTACATCTACTCCAATCTTCCCCATTGCTTCTAGAGTCTCCGCTGGTATGCCACCGATCCATGGTCGACTTTACCCTGCCCTAATTTGGCGTTAAGATCTCTCATTTCTATGTTAACATGTTCTTTATTTGTTTTCCTTATTACTTCTTCCAAGCTGTTATAGAATTGTTCTATTTTATCATCGTCTTTGTTGGCTAGAGAAGAGTATATTTGTATAATATTGATTGTGTTAGTCTTATTCTTCATTTACACTAATATAAAATGTTTAGTAAACACATAACCTTGCCTGGCTTCCATTTGAACGCAAATTTTACCGTTGTCATCTGCCAGAACATAGACCTTTTATTTTACAATAAATATTTTGTACAAGCCTTCGATCTCTATCGTCTATTCTAACCATTGCTAGGTACTCACACTGCCTGTGTGCTATTATGTCCATAAGTTTCTATTGAATTATACCAGTATTAATTCCCTTGACAAATGTCTTGTATATTACTATAGGTTCTCTGTGGTTTTTATTTCCTACTCTTAAGCTAACCTCACTATATGATATTCTTCTTCTATCTCCATTTATTAAGGCTTTTAAAAAACTCTTCGCTAGAATAAAGACTTCTTAACATGTTGGGTGCTCTTAACTTTTGCTTGGTAAAAAATTATATATCTACTCCTTATGTTGATGGCAAGACCAAGCAACTTTTTTATCGCTATAGTGTATTCCTAGATACATAATCGTTCTACCAAATATGATAGAGAATTACCAGAAGATATAGAACTAAAGCATAAACCCAATTATTATAATATTACAAATTTCTGTGGCTATGTAATAAGTTATAAGTACTTTAATTAAGTGCTTCTAACCAGATCTTGCTGTTTTATGGATTTAAATTATTAACATATATTAATAAAACGCGGTGTCTATTCTGGAATAAATTATTTTCCAAGACTAATTTAACATTATATTAAAAATAAAGAAAAAACTATATTTCTTAATGAGTTCACAATAATTATCACCTACACGAGTATCTTACAAACAGAAGTAGTACGATCCTCATCATCAATTCAGTATTTTTATATTTTCCTTACCATTGTCTACAATATAAATACCTTTATTTTTTTGTTGCAGATAAAACTACTCCTACTTTCAATACTCATAAGTGATACCTTGTGGCTGTGCCTAGCAGAACCCGAACCAAAGACAGACAAAGAAAAAGAAGAATTAAGTGCAGAAGAAACAAAGAAGCTAGAAATAATCAAAAGAATCAAGAAGATAAATGAAGATGGCTCCTATACGATAGGATATGAAGCTGATGATGGCTCATTTAAAATAGAAAGTCGTGACGTCCTTGGTCACATCAAAGGCACTTACGGTTTTGTAGATCAAGATGGCCAGATTAAAAGAGTGTCTTACAGTACTACTAACTCAACGGAGATACTGAGTAAACCGCCGGAAGAAGCACCACCGTC
This sequence comes from Diabrotica undecimpunctata, assembly GCF_040954645.1. NCBI lineage: Eukaryota > Metazoa > Arthropoda > Insecta > Coleoptera > Chrysomelidae > Diabrotica > Diabrotica undecimpunctata. Next base: position 22,524,444 of record NC_092803.1, on the reverse strand, counting down.
TGTCGTACAAAAAATTCCGAGCAAGAAACAATCTCCAGCTACATTTATATTTACATCAACTCAATCAACACCAACTACTACCAGTGTTACTGCATCTAAAAGAATACTAAACACTGTTAGCTCAACTACGTCAAAACCCAACTATAAAAGCGTAGTTAATGTTTCTAATGTTCCACCATTATCAAGATACGTTACGTACACATCTGCTGCTCCTAAAGTACTTTTGCAAGGAAAACCATCACCAACATCTGGACAAATATCCAGACCAGAAGTTGTAACAATCGGATCCACACAGTCGTCAACAACCTTCAAAGGGTTTAGCTCTCCAGACGAAAAACCTGTTACAGAAGAAGAAGAGCCAGAAGTAAGAGGCAATATTCTTAGAAGAGAACTACCCCAACGGCTAGATTCCAACTATGATGTCCGCGAACATATTTTTACCCTTCAACAGTCCATGGGAGCAGATGCTGTAGATGTTTACAGCGGCTCAATGACTACTGGAACCCCAAGACCATTGTTTACAACTACAGCAAGATCTCAGCACTCTCTAAGACCTGTATTATTTTCTTCGATGCCTACTACTCCAGTCCCGAGATCAACAACTCCTTTTCCTCTTAACTATTTAAAAAACAGCCTTCAGGATATTGAGAATAGTTCACCAAGCTACCCATCACAAGAAACAACAACCGAGCAACCAGATCCAACGCCAGTGGTTCAAATACCGGCCAGCAGACCTGAGGTACAAGAGCCTCTAGTAGCTATAAGACACCCAAACCAAAGAAACGCTATATTAGTTCCTCTTAGTCAGCTTCAAGGAAGAGTTATACCTTTAGAACAAGTAAGACAAGCCAATGAAGA